>NC_139013.1:18972478-19069978 GCF_964374135.1 Grampus griseus | reverse complement strand
AATGCAGATCAGAACGCAAAGAAGCACTTTAATTCATTCTCAGTCTCTTTTCATTTTATTTTTTAATTATTTTTCATGTGCCGGTTGCCATCTGTTGATAAAGAATGGTTGTGAGAAACTCACTGTACAACACAATAGGAACTTTTTGTATAATTCTATTCATAAAAAATGATAACAGTATAAAAGCATTACACGCCTCGAGACTGAGGATCATTAGCAAGTTCATTGTATAAACTGATTTAAATTAGTCACTTTTGGAACAAAATCCTTTTTTGTAAAATATCTTATTTTGGGTAATTTTTAGTATCATGAACAATAGAAAAAAAAAACCCCCACTCTCTAAAATGTCTCCTATTATTTTTATCTCTTTATTAAAAACAATGAAAAACAATTATGATAAAAGATGGTATCAACATGTACAGCAATTATGTCATAAACCCAACTATGGCTCAGAAACTTAGCAGGAAGTTCATTCAATAAAAGTATCTTAACTTGCCATCTCTAAATGATAAAATCTCCATTATCAGAAGGAAGCAATCTGGTCACCACTATTGTGGCAAACACCTAGTCCCCAGAGTGGGGATTTATAGCATCTCTGGTGCCTCCTTGCGGGTCCCTCCCGCAGCTGTGGACGTTCCTACCAGCCTGGTGCCAGGGCTGAATGCATCTAATTACTTTCAGCTCAGTCTCTTCCATGGTCGCGTGAACCTGATCCTAGGGACCTGAGCAGTTGCTTTTCCTGGGTGAGGAG
Organism: Grampus griseus; assembly: GCF_964374135.1. NCBI lineage: Eukaryota > Metazoa > Chordata > Mammalia > Artiodactyla > Delphinidae > Grampus > Grampus griseus. The sequence goes on along the minus strand of NC_139013.1, from coordinate 19,069,227 downwards.
ATCTGCATATACAAGCATGCATCAAAACCGTCCTGTTAGAAGTCACACAATTTGTTCCCCCAAAGAAAAAGAACAAGACTTAGGGAAAGTGTGGATCATCACCTAACAACGTAGCAACACTACAGAAACAAGCCAGCTATGAATAGCAGCTACCAAGACTGCCCGGCTCTGTGGCAGATCAAAGAATGCTATGAACACAAAGGGCTTCTATCCAAAAAAGATGATTTTCTTAATTCTTTAAGAATCTTGCACATGAATCGTTTGCAACAGATATTTTAAAGGTTCCCGCTGTAATTAAATCCTGTCTTTTTGATACAAAAAAAAATTATTTTAAAGGTTCCACTGGGAATTAAAGATATACCTAAACATATGAAAATCATTCGGTGAGACACAAGTAAACCACACTGAAGGCGTGAAAATGGCCGCGGGCCCAACCACAGCGGTCAGGTTGACACAGCCAATCCGGCCTCTTACCCTGAGCTTCTCACCTGAGCCACAGATGAGGCAGCCAGCCCCACGGGAAACCACAGCAGTCACCCGCCAGGTGCTCAAAGCCCCTCCAAGCATGACCAGGTAGAGAAAAAGTTTCTATTGGGAGAACTTTGAAGAGGGAAAAACAGCAACCATGACAACAACAAAATGCTTTTTCTCACCCTCCAAAACACAACCATCTCTGAAACAATGGGCTGACCGAGACTGCGTAGGGGCGAAGGAGGCATGTCGACTCTTAAGATGCTGCCCCCCAAAAGAGTAGTGATGGGCCCTTGGGTTCCTAATTCTTTCCCAAATAATCAGCCAGTAGAGTGATCTCCCTAAACAGAAACCTAATTGTGACAGTGTGGCTGGAAAACTATAGCTTAGAGCTGGAAATGACCTTAAGGATCAGGGAGACCACACCCGGAAACATTTTCTCACCTAAAATTTGATACAATGAAAATTCATGTAATATATATGTAGGTACCTAAGTATAACAGAACAAATATCTGCGAACCAGAACCCCATCTGAGAATCCCAACATTAACACCGGGCCTCTCCCATCAGGCAGGTATCCTGGATACAAATGCATGTTAACCCTCACCCCCAACAATCCCGTTTACTTCTGAGCTTTAGAGAAATGGCTGCCAGCCTGCATGCAGTCTTCTTTGATCTGCTTCATCCACTCCTATTGTGCTTCTAAGATCCACCCCTGCTGTTGTATGTGGTTTGGGTTCCTTGGTTTTCACTGCTCTGTAATATTCCACTGTGTGAATACGATTTAACCTTAAAAAACAATAAGATGGGTCAGGCAAAAGATGTCTTTCTGAGAGCTGACACCTGATGTGACAGCTCTGCTTTGCACTCTGCCCCCTGCCAGGGATGGGATCTGCAGTTATTCACATGTTGCGGGCTACATGTTTCCTCACCTGTACTTCCGGGGAGGGGCATCTGCTCAGGGTGACCTGAACAGCTGACCTCTCCTCTGACCTAAGCCTTTGCAGGTTGTTGTAATTAAGATACCACGAGGTGCTGTCCAAAAGACTTTACTAATGACCAGCTGGCTGCAGGAAGGGGAGTCTGTAGTGCACGTAGCTGAAGGGACGCAGGCCAGGAGGCTGATAGCTCCTGACTCTTGGTGCACAGAACTAAGGAATGGTTCAGCTACAGGCCCACGCATTCTCAGGTGCTTTGGGTAACATTTTTATCTCTGGTTGCAGGATGTTACTGACTCCAGAAGTGGTTGAACTCTGGGACCAGTGAAGGAGAAGGTGGAGCTCCTTTCCCCAAGGGCCGTGTTGAGATGGTTAGCAGGCCTTAAGACACACCTTCTAACCAGGCAGCCTCCTGACACATCCTCCAAAGAGGTACGCGTCTGCTTCACGATTTTTAAATTATATAGTTTGGTTAAGTGTCAATGTCCAGTTGGCCCTCTGTATCCAAGGGTTCGTGGATTCAACCCACCTCAGATTGAAAATATTTGGGAAACAAAATTTCAGAAAGTTCCAAAAGGCAAAACTTGAATTTGCTGCTCACTGACAACTATTTACATAGCATTTACATTGTATTAGGTATTATATGTAATCTAAAGATGATTTAAAGTATATGGGAGAATGTCAGTAGGTTATATGCAAATATTATGCAATTGTATACAAGAGACTTAAGCATCAGGATTTTGGTCTCCATGGGCGTCCTGGAACCAATTCCAGAGATACCAAGGGACGACCCTGTCTTACACTTTTCAATCCATTAAGAATGTAAAATGGTGTTGGTGTTGAAGGATGACAGCAACAACATACAAGCAAAATACAGTATTTTATCATTTTCTTTTATAGTTTCCCCCTCCCCCCCAGATCCTTGTATTCTAAGGTAATCCTCTGAACCCCATTCATCATTCCAATGGAGAGATAGGTAGTGATGGTGTTGAAAGGCGAAGGCCCCTGCTTAGGGCCTGACCTGTAGACAGGCAGGGCTGGACACCTCGCTCAAAGGCGCCATGCCCTAGCCCCACCGCACAACCTCACAACATACCCAGACACAGCCCCTGCCATCATGATATGGCTCACCACTGAAATGTCCCGAAGATGCCTTTCTAAGTTAGTTGTTTTTTAACTGTCCACCTAGGGAGTGGACAGTTACCTTTATCAAGCTTAACTGGGAGCCTCAAGATCTGCTTGGAACTGCGTGGAGACTCACTAGTGCCGGGGTGTGTATGTAAAACAGACCCCAGTCCAGTAAAATGAAGGGTCCTGACCACAGTCAGGGAGCCAGGTCAACAGCATCCAATGCAATTTATCCTCTCGTTTCCTGGACATCTGCAATGGCAGGCCCAATGTGCGCTTTCCCTCTAGGCTGTGTGTGTGTGTGTGTGTGTGTGTGTGTGTGTGTGTGTGTGTGTGTGTGTGTGTGTGTGTGTGTGTGTGTGTGACAGAGAGAGAGAGAGAGAGAGAGAGAGAGAGAGAGAGTGCGAGGAGGGGAGAAGGGAAGAAAGAGAGAGGGTAAAAGAAAGAGAGGGAGAGAGTTGAGGCTAGGATAAAAAGATGTGAGAAGTACTTAATTTTTAAATGAAGGAATAAATGAAGTAAATGAGTAAGGAATGAATGAAATGAATGGTTTAGTTACCTTCTGCCCGGCCACAAGGGTCTCTAACACAAGACAGCATCAACATCAGGTCTAAGAGTTAGTGACATATGTCTATTGTTGAAAATTTGGAAAATAAAGAAAGACATATACAAGAAAAGATAAGAAAAAGGTGACTTCAACTTTGAGGACCGTAATTCTTTTTCTGTTCTAACAAGTTCATGTGTGTGAGTGTGTTGGGTTTGTGTTGTGTTTGGCAACCTGCTTTTTTCATGCAACATGGAAGCTGAGAGCTTCTCTCTCACAAGGAAATTGTTTTGGACAAGTCTTCTACTAGTGGGTGCTGAGACAACCCCAAAGGTGACCGTCCAGTCCCGGAGCCAAAGACCAGGTCCTCCTCTTCAACGAGGAGTCTGTTGCCCACCTCAGCCTACCACCACACGGATACCACTCATCCCTCCGTTCCACGGAGTACAGCACAACCGTGAGCCTCTGTTGTAGGCATGTGGCAACCTTCACTATTCAATGATTCGGAGTGTTTAAAAAAAAAAAAAATACTGAGTCAATGATGAGCTCCTGTAAATAGGTTTAATTATAAAAAATTGAATTTATTTCAGACCTCAAGACACATGAGCTCTGCCATTTAAGTAAACAGACAAAGCATAATCCTGTCAAATGCGTATTTTTCTTTTGTACTTTTTTTCTGGATTTTTGTTGTCGGCTTTTTTTTTCACCTCTGCAAGGATTCAGTGTTGAAGAACCCTACAAAGCGGGAGCATTAGATTTATCTCTGCTCTCGGCGATGCACACAGTTGGCTCATGAACTTCACATTAGCAGACCCACGATGAGCACTAAGAAACGTCCAGATCGCAACTACAGGAAGAGCCTGGCTTCTGCCCATCGGACACGTGGGGCAGCCCCACTGCAGTTCTTAACCCAAAGATGGAAGACTCAGTCCACAATAACCTTCCCACACTGTCAGCCACCTTGGAAAGGTGTTTCTCCCAAATGGTGGAGGCAGCAGCTATTGTTCTGACCTTGAACCTACAAGACCCCCTCCCCTCTGCAGGGCACCCAAAGATGCTGCAGTGTCTTCCTGGGCGCCCTCTCCATGCACTGCAGTATCCGCCATGGGGAGCATGGGGACACACGAGGGCCCAGGGATCAGAAGCCAGGAGGGATAGCACCACCAAACGCGGGAGGAGGAAAACATCTCTGAAGCACACAATTTGAGGCTGGCTCTGGCTGGGCATCGACTCGCATGGGCCAGCCCCTGAAGTCCCTGCTCACACGCACACGCGCACGCACAGGCTGGCCTACTGCAAGCCGCACACAGGATCCAGGCCACTAGGAAGGCAGCCAACGGTGCTTTTAAAGCATTGCTGTTATTTTTTAATTTAGTAGACCTGTGAGTTTTCTATAATTAGAAAGCAACTGTTTGAATTTTTATTTTTAATGTTTACAATTTGACTCTTCAGAGTGAAATCTCCAGTAGCAAGATCTGGACCAAAATTAATTCTTACAGTTGACTTCAACTGTACCCCTCCCCCCATTACAGACAATGGTGCCAAGACGAGGAAAACTAATATAATTTATTTAAACGCCCTGATTTCTCTGATGCCAACGTAAAATTTCAGGGGCTTTAAGTTCAGACACAACTTCTGGAAACTGAAGCTATTCCCGTGCAGCAAATGAGAGCACTTTCCTTCCACCACCTTCCAAACCCGAAGCAGAGGCCTGGTGCCCAGAAAGAAGGGACGGCAGCAGGGGCGCCAGGGTGGAGGATCAGGGCTTCTCTGCCTGCCACGTGCTGACCCATGGGGACAGGGCACTTCCCTGAAATCTGCGCAGACAGCATTCTGCACCAAGTTCCCCACACATCAGGCCCTCTCCCTGCACTGCCATTGCTTCCAAAACAAGAGCCAACCCAACCTGAAGGGTGAGGAGGGATCACTGCATTATCTAGGCCAAGTCCAGAGGGGAAGACATTTTAAAATGAGAGAATCTCTGGGCACAGTGATTCCATGGAAGCACAATATTTTTTTTTTTCAATTCCTTGAGTGGAAAGTGAAGAAACTATTTTCATATGAGCATATTTTTCTCCAAGGAACAGTTAGAAAAATGCTGATGCGTCGTCTCAATACATTTTACTACAATGCCATCAATTACAGAAAAACACAATTAAGTCACTGTTTCAAAATCCTTAAGTATTATTCAGCCAAAACCCAAAAGGACATTTTCAGCGTTCTCTGGTCATTATCTGAGAAGCTGCGTGCTGGAGCCGGCCACCTCCGCCGTACTCTGCAGGAGCTGAACATAGACAGTCCACGGTCACAGCACCTCTCTGTCCTGGCCGCTGTGAGCATCCTCAGGTAACGGGGATGCCCGTGGAGCAGGCCTCTGCAGTCCAGACACAGAGCCAAGTCTTAAATCATTCACCGTCTTTGTGGGATTCAGCCAGGAAATGACCATGTGAACTTGGGCTGGTCTCTTTCCAATTCTGGGCCTCGGTTTTCCCATCCGTCAAATGAGGCTGTCAGTCCAGCTGAATCTAAAGGTCTCTGATCCTAGGAACTTAACACCTACTTTCTGTCATCCAGAGATGTAAAGTAAAAAGGCAGAAAAAGGCCGAGATGACCACGGGGGTTCATACACTTTCACATCCGTATCCTATTTTAGACCCACGGAGACAGGCTGGGGCCCTGCTAAGCAAGAGGCGGGGGGTTGCTGACTGTGGTTCTGTACTACCTAAGCCCTGACAGCCAGTCCACGTCAGGAGCTCACTCCCACGTTGCTGTGGGAAGGAAAATGCGTGCAATCTTTTGGAAGAACAATTTGGATATATACCATTTTGTTAGCTGAACAAAACCCTTTCAAGCTAACATTTCTGCTGTATCCCACAAAGATGTAAGTGGAAGGATATTACTGTATGAAGATGTATAACTATGTTCACGGTGGCACTGTCTGCAGAAGACCAGACTACAAACAGAGGAAAGTCCTTCCAGAGGGAAACGTGTTCATTGGAGTAACAGGCCCCCCGCTGAAAAGCATGGGGTAGCTCTATATAAATAACATCATATGTACGAATATAAGGAACATAACGTGATATAAGATGTCACTGAGATGTAAATTTTGCCACCATTTTATTTTGAAAATTGTAATACATACAGGAAAATTTAAAGAATTTTACCTGTAAACCCACCTACGGCCTAGATTCTACCTCTCACATTTTACTTGACTTGCTTTATCATATATGTGCCTATCCAACCATCCATCCACATATCTTTATATCTGGGTGCATAAGAAAGCAAATTACAGATGTCTAAGATGTATTCTTCCCTGCAAATGGAAAGCTACAACAGGCAGTGTATATGTGTATTTATGATTTTAAATATCTGGACGAACATACCACAAACTGGTAACAGTGCTTGCCCCCAGGGAAGGGAACTCTCTTTTAATTGTGTGCCCTTTGGTTCTCTTGGATTTTGTATTATGTGCATTGTCGCTTTTTTAATTAAAAAAAAATTAAAATGCATTTAGTTTCACGAGGGGAAGCTACTGTCAAGTTTTTCGGGGCTCTACAGCTTCTTTAGAGTAGCCCTGCACACACAGAAGCCTGGTGCATGAGTGTGCATGTGTGTACGCACACGCACATGTGCGTGAATGCCGGATGCTGTGAGCCTTCAGAGGGAGGATCATGCTTGCTTCTCGTGAGGTATCACTCTAGGTCACTTTCTCATGGAACTGAAATCTCGAGGTGTGGGGCAAGGAGACTCATTATTTAACGTCCAAGTAAGCAGCTGTAAAAGGCAGCGTGTTTGTTGCTGTTAAAGAGAACGGAGCACATGGAACACATTAAGGACGGGCAGCCTCTCTGCGGAAGGTTAGCTAGCTGTGTGCTCCGATGCCCGTGTCTCAGGCTCTCTTACTGTAAACATCTGTGCAACTTCAAATAAATATCCTCCCAGCACATCACGCAGCCTTGAGTTCCGATGGAAACCCCGTGCGATAAGGACCAGTGTGCATGGGCCAGGGAAACATAAAACTCCAGAAAGAAGTGTAGCCCCGTGTTAAGAATACTGGAAAAGGTGTCTGAAGGAGAGTGACCAGTCCAGAATGGGAGTCCTTACAGCACTCAGTTAGACTGCTGAAAGGCATCGGTTTTCTGTTTCTTAAAAGAAATGGCCAATGAGTAAGAAGCCAGAAGAAAAGATATACAATTATGCTCACGGTGAATAGTGTTGTAGGTCAAACGTTCAAAGAAAAAAAAAGATTCCACAGCAACGGCTGATGTGTTCATATAATTCCCTTCTTTCCTAAGATCTGAAACTTGAGGTTCCAGACTTTCAGCCCCTGGGTTATGGATGCATGTTTGCCCAACAGCAATGGGTTTTCATATAGTATGTTTTAAACTCTCCTCATTTGAGAACTAGTAATATCAAAAATTGAGACCACTGAAAATGATGAGTTATATCAACATGTCAGGCTAAACACCTGAAATCCTTACTTTCCTACACATGAAAAGGATTTGGTAGCTAATGAGAGGGAAAGAAACATAAATTGTTAGCATTCTGCTTATTCTGTTTGAAAACATGCATTAAGCTAGTTTTTAAAAACATCGCTTTGGAAAGAATAAGACTATGAAACACTGATTTCAACCAGCTTATACACATATGTACTAGACATATACAAACACACACACGCACCTATATACATATATAAGCACACACAATATATAGGTAATTGAGCTGCACCCTTTTACTTAAAGACAGTAGTGTATCCAGGCAATCTATATCTTAGCACATACCTAAAAAAATTCCTACAAGTTACCTAAACTTCAAAATTCAATACACAAAATGAAACTAATTACATTGGGGGAAAAAAAGAAATGAGAAAATGGACTGCTATATTCTCTTATTTATTTAATGTTCTTCTTTTCTAGGGTTTATTTGGACAGTGTCTCTAGCTGCATCTGCAAACCAATACATCTGCTGTCAGATCACTAAGGCGTTTGACAACATCATTTTAGAACCTTTAGCTACTGAGATATCAATAATTAAATGCATTCAGTTCACACTTTGTTCTTGTGGATACCAGCTATTTATCTCTGTCCTCTGAAGAAGCTAATGGTATAATGGGCAAAACATCAAGAATAATTAAGAAAAACGTTGCTACAAACTCCATCAGAAGAAACAGAACTTTTACCCGGGACCCCAGCTAGAATTCAGTACTACAAGATTCACCTCGTACCAAACACATCTTGCTGAAAAGTGAAGTGCTCAAGTCAACAAGCAGGTAACTCACGCAGTTCACACCTCAGAGAAAGACCACCTGGCATCCTTGAGTTGTTCCTCAGAGTGTATGTGCTGGAAAGGCCTGGATGTGTGTAAATATCGTCAGCTATGAAACAGAGTCGGGGCTGCCAGCCACATCAGCGCCCCTGCCAGGGTTAGGGTTAGGGTTAGGGCGAAGGGCAGGCTCTCAGGGGCAGGTAGATCCCAGCCTGCAGAAACACCTCCCAGTATAGCTGACAATGCTTCAGGCTGGTTTGCATAATCGGGTGGTACTAAAACAGAAATTCTGACAATATCTTCTTTAAGAAATGGCCAGTTAAATCATAAACAACAGGTCCATATTTCTTTAGCAGAAAATGTCTTTCATATCCCACAACAAATAAAAAGGAAGAATATTTTTTTCTCTTTAAGTAAGGGTCAGGCCTACCTGGTATATAAGTCTTGAAATAGGAGATTCTATTCTAAATCAGGAAAAATGAATTACAATACCAGAGCCATACTGCAGATAGTGTAATTTAAAAATAAAGAATTATCTGGAACCATAGCAAGAGGAGACAGCTTTGAAGAGGTAGCCTCTCAGATAAGCAGTGTCACGTATTTGCATATCCTTTCAAAAATCTCTGTTTTAGTTGTTACCTAAATGCAAGTAGTTTCCTGTCACTGCTCACTGTGTGACCTGCTGGTCAGCTTCCCAACAACAGAGGTCACAGCAGCTCCCCTGATGTCCACCTGTAAACTTCAAAGAGCCACAATGACAGAAGTAAATGTTCCTGTTTCATCATTCAATTATACCAGACAACCAAATCTTTGTGGGAGAATTTGCTGCACTGAAAATGGATATCTTTTTATTAATGACAAAGGTATGGAAAACATGGAATTGAAATAAGTGATCCAAACTTAGGGGGGAAGAAATGTTACAGGAACTGCTCTGTCAACCCTAATTGTGTAATTACTTCTTGGCTTGGTCACCTAAGCTCGGAGCAAGAAATAAGAGACAATGGTAATTTCTTACTGCTGAAATGAAGGTGTCAAGCTGTCTTGTGTGTTCTGTGTAAGCAGAGCTAAAGTTTACATTTATATCATGTGACCACAATTACAATCTTCCAGAGCACAGCAAGGAGTGGTAGAAGGTCAGCCCTCACAACAGGTACACGGAAGTTTGCCTGCACAATGTTTACTTAATTTAGCCACAGTTAAGGCATATCTGCCTTTGGTCACTGTCTCAGCCCCCATTTCGCACAAGTGAAATTGGTTAACTGCTCCCGACAACTTGCATACTAATAACAATAAAATCATCTTTAAAAACCATGATAATAAATTGGCTACTAATAATAACTAACCACTAGATGGCTTTAGATTTTTCACCTCTGAATATCTGAAAGTGAATTATCTGTGGTCTTGGGGTTGTCTGTTTACCTCAGTTAAAGGCTGATGTCAAGGCTGAGGTCTGGGGGAGGCCCCGGAGACAGTGCCTGGGGGGTGTGAGCATTTGGGGTGGGATGGGCTGCTGTACCACCCCACCGTATGGCCCCACAGCCCCCTGATAGGGAATTCATCACAGGGGCACACGATCCTTGCTTCAGTCCCATCAGCCTCCGGTCAGCTAAGGACCGTACCAAGGATCACGTGCCAAAAATGATTTTTTTCACACCAAGTACGAACCCTCATTCTAATGGAAAAAAAAAAAGAGAGAGAGAGAGAGAGAGAGAGAGAGAGCAGAGACACAACTAGGAAGAGAAAAAAAATGAAATTCCATTATAACTGGCTTCCTCAAGCCCCAGCCTAGGATGTGAGTAATCACAAAAATTGTAATATCAGCTTTTTATGTTTTCCTTACACTGGGTTCCTCCTTTATTTCCTTTCAAAGAGGGTCAAGATCTTTTTCTTTCTTTTTTTTTTTTTAATTCATAAAAGCTGCTTTGTGATTACTGAAAGGTTGGTTTCTCTCTGTAACAGTTCTGCCTTTCACGACAGTTGTAAATTTGGGGGCAAAAAAGAAAACTCTCACAAAAATCTCTCAGCAGCTGCCCTGAGTAGACTTCAAACCCTCTCCTGCCTCTCCTGCAGGTCTTCAGGAAACCTCGAAGGGAAACGGGTGGCTCTAGGAGAGCTGGCTGGCATCCTGAACCAGGAGCTGCAGGTGGAGGCCTAGCCTGCCCCCATGACCGCCAGGGGGGCAGCAGGGAGAGGCCCGCGCACCTCAGCACCCTGGCCTGACCTCTGCCCTGGCACAGGACAGCCCCTTCCCCCCCAGTGGCATCCAAACCTAACTTCTCCCGTTCCATTTTCTCCTCTCCACCACCTCCCACCCTAACGGGTGACAGGGGTGGGGAGAAAAAAACAAATGTAGGTTGCCGACATGCTGTGTGGTCCACATCCCTTTGGATTCAAAACATCAATGAGTTTTTTAACAAGTAGCCAAGTTCCATTTAAAATTAGAATTTAAAAAAAAGGCTTGAACTCCTATCTCCTCTTGGTCATGAAGCAGCCCAGGCAGGAGGGTGATCATGGACACAGATGGAGATGCTCAGAAATACGTCTTCCCAGTAGCTCCTGCTGGCAGAGATGCAGCTCTGTCTAGGGAAGGCGGCCAGTGCCACAGGGCATGGGACACCCAGCGTCCACATGCCCCCTCATTGCCCCCACACCAAGGGATGGGCACGTCCCCAACCACCAGCGGTTGGAGGACAGTGGGAAAGGCAGCACCTGCCCGGCTCATTGCAGGTGGATGTGGGGCCCCTGAAATCTCCCTCTATCTTGGAACTGCACTACCCAACAGCAGAGGTGAGAACCCAGCAAAAAAAGCCGCTCCCCCTCCCTTCGCAGGCTCCAGGGGAGAAACAGTAACACGTCCCTGCCCTAGAGAGACTCTTCAGCTAAACCAAAGCATCTGAGAAGCAGGGCTCCTGCAGGAAATTTGCAGAGAGATGCCCAGCCTTCATGAGCTCACCTGGACTGGAACTTCAGGAAACATGTCTGTTAGAACATGTCCAGAATAATTTTTTGGCACATTGACGAATTAAAAGGGTACATTAATTTTCTCTCATAGTGTGCAATAGCTTATTTATCGCTTTTGTCTTTGTCACGGATATTTCGTGTCTGCCGTGAATTGTTTTTAAAAATTCATCTGCATTTATACAAGCACCCAAACAATCACAGCGATCCTAATTCCCAGTGGACCTGGCTACAGACATGCCATGAAACTTCCTAACTGCCGCTCTACTCTGCTCGCCGTGCTCTGCCGTAACGCAGGGAAGTGAAACCCTCTGGTAAAGATGCATTTTCTGGAAATGTCATGGATACACCGGGAGAGGAAACTGCAGACAGTTGCAGGAAACCAGGCCAGCACTGCATTGGCTGTCTCACTGTGGTCAAGCACCCTAGTACTGTGTGTCTACCAATTGCCACCTACTGGAGTGTCTGTGCTATCCGGTCAAGGCGTGACAGTCTATTGATTTTAACAGCACGTTCATTTTTCTATTTCCACACCAGGGCATGCTGCACCTCCACGGGAGGGGAGGCTGTTTCTGGGCAGAGTGGCTGAGTCCCTGCCATGCCTGCTTCCCCATCTGCAAAGACGCCACCTCCCTAGTGCAGTTTCTTCTGGGTCGGGGCGACCACAAGGCAGAGATGAAGCAGGCGAGCTCCATACAACCAAGGGCATCCCCTTCTCACCCTCTCACTTTTCCCACCGTAGCTGGGTCTCCAAAATGCATGTTTCCATTCACGAAAATGCACACAGTTGCTGCTGGAGGGCCCAATTATGCTTCCTGAAAGACCCTTTGTCATGTGCTAACACCACAGTCTAACCACTGGCTCAACCCCCATTCCTTTGGTTGTCAATTGAGGTGGTGTGTTCCGTGCCTCCTGACAATATAATCATCATAAACTTTATTATTACATCTGGAATTTCATGATATGCTCGGTAATTGATGACAGAGGCACAGCCCAGAATGCTGCTCCCACAAGCTCTACCACAGTTCCAGTAACCTAACTGCTTAATACTCCTGGAATGTATAAACAATGTTAACTGCTGCATTCCCCGCACTGACATGGCAGAAGGAAGCCACCGAGCTAGTGGGATCTGAGAGCAGGAGAGGGTTTTCACTTATCGAGGAAAATGTCCTAGTGGGATGTGAACTGAGATCACGCTTTTGGGGGCCGATGAGGACAGATGACCCATAATGAGATGTGATTTGGGGCTGACACACTGAGGTTATCAGCTGGATTTGGGAACTGAGATCAATAAAGAAGTTTGCATGAAGCCATCATCCATCAATACTCATTCTCAGGTTGGCGGGGGCTCCAGTTTCGAGAGTGATGGTGACTGGGATTGTGAAAAAGCACCACAGCTCACTATTTCTAATTTCACGGACACCAAAATGCAAATGGCAGGTAAAGCAGAGAAAACGCCATCATGTGCCAGGATTGCAATTGGATTGGATAACACACTTATCTAATAGGAGAAAAGACAGGCAGGGGTGAAGGTCACGCTCAAGGGTCCCTGAGAACTGGGCTTACAGATAAGGCTTCCACTCCCACCCAGAGACAGCTAAGAGAGCTCAGCTGCCCCCAGAGCCACCTGGCATCAGGAGGATGCAACCATGGGCAGGGGTGTCCACAGCTGCTCGAGCCAGGAGAGGCGCAAGGGGTGGAGTCTGGAGGGGGAAGCAGGCCCCCGGTCCTGCACCAACACACCTCACGGCCCCCGCTCCCTCTATATCATCTTTAACCAAAATAGTCTATTTAACCAGCAAACCCTCAGCCAAACTCCCGGCATGCAGAGTGTGCCATCTCTCCAGGCCAATCCACTTGAAATCACCAAATGCACACCATCCAACGTTCTGTCTGCAAAAAAACCAAACAATAAACAGCTTTGCTGATTCCTCCTAACTTGAGCTCACAGGCCAGGCCAGAGCGATGGGCTCCAAGGAGCCTGGAGCAGACTGTGCGTCCCGGCCTCGGGACCACCTGTGACCAGCCAGGTTCCCTTTAACCTTGGCCAGTGAGTTCCCATTAAAAATGGCCCCGCCATCCACCTAAGCCAGGTTCCCGCACGAGAGCTAATAAGTACGTGTTTGTTGAACTGAAAAATCATTACCACAGAACACGTCAAGTAATGAAAGATGTTTTCCTTGGAGAAATGTTAAATACTTCACTTCTTTCACAAGGAATGAGTACATGTGTTTCCAAATAATACTCTTCTCTCTCCCCACCCACACTTCAGCAGAAAGTCTGAAGCTCCTGGACCCAATTTGAACAAGCTCATGTGGCAGGGTTCTCAGAACCAAGAGCATGCTGTTATTTTATTATTTTCCTTTGCCCAGCTAACTACGTGTTTGTTCTATTGCTTACTCACCTAACCATCTCGGTAGGAACCTCAGGCACATAGCCGAGTGTCCCTGCTGCCTTACTATTTTATACGGAAAAGCAAGAGAAAATACCACCACCACTGCCTCATAGATTACCCCGCCGTGGTCTTCGCTAACTAGTATATATGAAAGAGCCATTTCACTCCAGGCCCAGAGCAAAAACAAAGGCAGGAAATGGAATGCCAAGAAAGGGGAACATTTCATCACAGGAAAACCCCTGGGAACCCCATCTTCTCTCCCAAATAGGAATCCTTGCCCCCTTTTAAAAGCTCTTCCTTGAGCGGATGAGTAGTAACTAGTGCAACTTACTTAGGCTGTTCCGAGGTCTTTTAAGTGTTTCAAAATGTCTTTACCTACAGGGAGTCCCACTGGGTAAGTTGTGCTTTCTTTCTGTGGGTGGCATCCTAAGGCTTCAGCGGGGTGGGGACCAAGCCTGCTTTGGGTCTAAGGCAGCTGAGCTGGGAAAACCCAAAATGACTTCTAGGTAACCTTGTCTCGTGGAACTGAGAGGAAAATGCCTATCGTTTAGAAGAACACTCAAATATCAAGTTGGCGTGGGGGTTAGTGCAGTCCTGGGTTTTCTCACTGTCACAATGACTTTGAACAGGGTGCTCTATCCTGGCACACCCTTGCGACACAAGAGACCCGTGTCTGTTCCCCCTCCCTTGTCAAGGGGAGATGCTGAAATTCTGGTCAAAATGGACACTCATAAAACCAAAACCTCTAAAGAGTAAGCAACCCACCCTTCCCTTGGGGCCCCTCTCTCTGTCTCTCATTTATTTTGTGCATCATTTAAACAGATGCCAGGGGTTACTGGAGAGGACATTAGATCCCAGCCACAGCTCCAGAAAAAACGACCTGCACCAACTTCTCCACACTTGAAGACTTTCCCTTTTTCCCCTGGGTTTTGTTTCCCCTTTTTATGGGGAAGCAAATTTCAATCTGATTTCACCAGCACTAAAGGTTGATACTTTTCATCTGTGAATTCACAAAGCTACCATAAGTGACTCGCACAGAACTCTCTTCCTTTGCCCTTCCCTGATGAGCCACCACATTTTGGAACTGCTCTGGTTGACATTAGGCAACGTGTTTTCTCAGCAGTTATTTGGAATGGGGAGATGGCAACTACAAGAATTTCTCTTCAAGCGCCAAAAGGAACTACCCCCACTGCCCATCTCCAAACAGCCAGAGCTCATGGGTGACAGGAGGGCCTCTTGACTCCCCGAACTCCATAAGCTACCTAACTGAAGCTCTCCAGCCCCAGCCAGGCATCTTCTGGCATCGCTGGCTCTCCAACGGCACGGCCCTTGTAGGTCAAGGGCAGGCATTACCCAAGAAAATGTTGAACTTCAAGGGACAACCGCTATGTGGTCAGGAAACTCCCAGCTTTACTCAAAGGCTCAGAAGGCCACCAGGGGATAGCAGCTCAAGGACTCAAGCAGAAACTTGAAGTCAAAGTCATCCATCTCCTGGAGGTCAAGTTCTGAACAAGAACGCTCCTCCAGCCACCTGAACAGGTGACATGTCTCTGAGGGGCTCCAGCAAGCCAGGCGGGTGCTTTTTTCTAATCTGAATATTTCTTTCTTTCTCTCTCTCTCACCAAAAGGCCAGAGTGGTGTTTTTGTCACCCCTAGCGGGCTCCCAGTGTACCAGGGGAGAAGGTGGACATCACACCATGAGGGATAGCCCCTGGGGACTCCCATGTGATGCTTGGCAACCCATCGCCAGGGCTGCTGTGCATGGGGAGCTGAGGGATGGGGTTCTTGATCTGCTACACCCTGAAAACGGTGTCCAACTAAAAAAAAAGTGTGACTTTCTTCCTTCTCAGGAATTCTAATATTCAAAGCCTTTTTTCCTCCTGCTAATTTTAGAAGTCCTGCTATTCTTTGGGAGGAGAATGGTGTGAAAATCAAGCATAGTATCCAAAAATAAAAGAGTAGCTGTGTTTCAGGGCGTGCAGCATATTTAACCGAAAAGCAACGCCAGATACGCCACTTTCTATTGAGTCTTTAATACATTTTCCAATTTCTCCAGAATATTTTAGCTTCAGAAAAGGCAAGGATGAACTTCCTAATCTATGAATATTTTTGTGACTGAAATGGGCACCCAAAATTATTTCTGGATGGTAAGTGGGGATCTTTTCAGAATGTGACGCCAGGTGATCACTCAGGATCTGAGTCACTGGTGCGCTTCCTCGGGCCACACCAAGATGGATCACAAGTTTCCGTTCGGGACCTAGAGCATGTTCCATTTAGAACATGTTCCCAGGCAGGTGAAATGATACAGTGCTCTCTCCATGGACCCTGAAGGTGGACTTCATGGCATGCTTTGCAAGTCTCCCATCTTCACTAAAAAAAAAAAAAAAAAAAAAAATTCTTGTGATCTAAGGAATTCACTTGTCTAGACTCCCTGGGACTGTGGAGTGGCGTGTGGTCCAGGTTTGCAGGCTCCACTCCTGTTCCTCGGGTCTGAAGCTCTCCTGAATGGCCCAGCGTGACGGCTAGGGGAGCTTAGAGGAAGGATGCTGGGAGGCTACCTGAAGACCCCAGCCATGCCTCCTCCAGCCAGGGAAGCCAGAGATTTGTGACAGAAAGTTAGAACTCTGTGTCAAGCCCTTCATGCAAACAATAAATATTACTTCTGCCCATAATCGGACTTTTCTCCAGCATCGTCTTTGAATGTTGAACCTTTTTCAATTAATTAAAAACTATGCACTGTAGAGTGCATATTTTATCAGCCCTCAGCTGCTTAAGTGTCTAGAAAAGACCAGGCAGTTTTTCTTTCTTTCTTTCTTTCTTTTTTTTTTTTTCCAGGCAACCCAGAGCAAGTACTTGCAAGGGTCATATCTTTTTAATTATCTTTTCTCTCTTTGATTAATTATTCCGTCTGACAATAGCGTGTTTCTAATGCTATTCACCTGCCTTTGATGATTGACAACTTTTCTGTCTGATTCAGAGCAAACAGCTGCTGCCACAATCTCCTAGCAACCCGGGTGTGATGGATGAGCCCCCAAGATGGATGGCTGCAATAAATCATGTCTCCAGCCATAAAACTGAGAAAAGGGGATAAGAAGAGAAGCGAACAAAAAACAAAACAAGGTTTCTTCCCATGAGTGCACTCAGTTCCTTACCAATTACACCTGAAATGGACTTTGCACCTATTAATAGCAAAGTTTTCCTAATCAGTAAAAATGGGATGATGCATTTGTATCCAAGGTGTTTACAATTGTTCCTGCAAATTGGCACTTGTACTCCAATTACCTCCAACACTGCCCAAGTGCAAGGGCAGATGATCAAAGTTTTGCTTTCTTCCTTGAAGTCTCGGCAAGAAACAATATCATCTTTCTGTTGTCAGATGTGATTCCAGGCACCAACAAAGGATATAAATCTGATTCTACCCGATTTTTGGCAGCAGCTGGACAACACCAAAAGTGAATCCTAAGTCAGCCTGTGCACAGTGTCAGGCTGCTAATAAAGTTATTTCAAAATAAACAGACACACACACACACACACACACAAAGTTGCATGGAGTTGGTGAGTGAATACGCCACGTTCCCATTTGTTTCCCGTTCACGGGAGATACAGGCTTTTTACACGTCAGGGAAAAGTTTGTCCAAGAAAGCAGCAAGATACGAACGTTCAGCCCTTCCACAAATTCTCGATTCTCATTTCTTTAGATAAAAAACGACCCCAGTCTAACTTTCTGTCCCATCATTTTTTTAAATTAATGTCCACACGAAAAGTCATACAAGAAGCCCTAAATTTAATTAGCGGACCCAAATAAAGTCACATATTTAATAGAATGCCTGACAATTAAATCTGCACTATCGGGGCTCTCCTAGCGGAGGAGACGGAGCAGGGAGGCCAGCAGTTTCTGTTTCCCTTTTTCCACCGGGGAAACCAGCGGCAGGCCTCTAAAGCAGGAGGGGGAAAGGCCGCTTTACTGATGCTTCCCAGCAGCTGGGGGCCCGGTCAGTGAGCCAGCCTGCGTCCCTACGTCCTTCCAGTAGGTGGGGGTGTCCCAGAGCAGAGCTCAGGGTGCAAAAGAACCAGAAGTGATTAGCCGGTGGGGCCTGGAAACAGCTGTCCACATCAGTCCTGGCAGGGGTCTGCGGGGGCCTGCGGAGGGGGACCGAGTGCAGACACAAAATGGGGGGAAGCTGCTGGGAGCAGGGACAGGGTTAGATCATTTTTTAACTGAAATATTCCTGGGACGTGGAAGTCTATGTTTCTTCATTCTCGCACTGCTAACCAAGCCAACCGGTATTATTATTATTTTTTGAATAGTTATATTGTGCTAAGCTTTGCAGATACAGTTTTTTTTTTTTTTAACCATGTCACAGAGTTTAAAAAATCAGGCAAGGGTCCTGGCTTCGGCAAGTACAGCTCTGTTTATATTTTAATGTTTCGTACGTGACTGCCTCTGTTGGGGAAGAGAGAGAGAGAGAAAGAGAGAGAGAGGGAGAGAGAGAGAGGGAGAGAGAGAGAGAGAGAGAGAAGTTGCCTGTTAGCTTTAGTGTAAATCACAGATACTTCATTTTTCCTTGTGTCCTTGGAAATTATTCAAAATTAAACCGTCCCTCCTTTATGGGAGGTGGTGTCTTCTGTATTGTAAATGGGAGGGCCTGTGTCTGGTCAGCAGCAATGATAATTCAAGGCCAATCGATGGAAACACACGCGCGCGCACACACACACACACACACACACACACACACACGCCCCTACCCTGCCCCGGCTCTTCCAACTCTCAAGTTACAGGTTTACACGGCAAGTCTAAATAATATTCAAAATGATAAATGGCACCCTAAGCCCAGGATTCACCATCAATCTTTTTTTAAGGAACATCCATCTTCAATAACGCATGTCTGAATCATGTGAAGCCAGGAGCCCTGAGCTTCATTTATACCACCCCTCACTAGCCAGGGAGGCTGAATGATACCTGTCAGCCCTGCTTGTTCTTCTTCTTCTTTTTTTTTTTCCCTTGACTACTAAAGGGGGAGAAATAAAAGAAGGAAAAACAGAGAAAAGGAATGTGGGGGGGGGTGGGGGAAGTGAGAAGAGCGTCAGAGGCTGAGCTGCGTGGCTCAGCAGACAATGTGAAAGAACATAACCTCGTCCATGCCTCTGCCAATCTCGTGCCCGCCCCGCCACACGCCCAGCCATCCATACGAAGCAGGCTCTCCTCCCTTCGCCCCTGAGTCTCCTCTCTCCTCCCTCTCGCCAAATCAGCAGTGCTCTCTCTGCAAGCCAGCCGTACTGTGTACAGTGGGAGGAGGACGACGACGAGGCAGCATCACATGGACCGGGCTTCCCCTCCCCTCCCCGTGTCTGGCTGGGGCCCATATGATAAATGACATATGTCATTCTGTCAGGAGGGAAGGGTGGGTCAGTGATGTATGACTCCGCTGAAAAGGAAATCGACTCTTTGGCATGGCGCAGCTCTTCACCGGGATCTAGTTTCAGAACTCTGAAATGAATTCTCCGACGTTTCAAGTACATACTTAGGGCAGGCTGATGGGAGGCCTGGGGAAATCACACTTTTATCCTCCCCCTGCCCTTCTGATGGCAAGGGAGGGGGAAAAAAAAAAAAAAAAAACACGGCTCTGCCACTGGATACCTGCAAAAGGCCACACGCGTGTCAAAGTCCCCAGCAGTTACACACCACGGGTTATTAAAAAATGTGACTTTGGGGGCAAAAAAAAGGAAAAGAAATGAAGTGGAGTAAGGTTGGTCCTTTTATTTATTTATTTTTTCATGGCAAAGGGCTGACACAAAAGCAAGATAAAAATTAGCATGTTTGAAGTAATCGTCCGCAGCTTGACATCTGCATAGTAAATTTTAAAGGAAAAAAATGTGTCAGACAGCCCTGAGCCGCTTCGCCCTCCCCCCTTTCATTAGCTCACTGCCAGGGTGGCACTGCTGAACCTCATTACGGCAAGAGGATTTATGAAGCTGAACCCAATGGCAAAGAAAAGGCATCTGTCAATAATTGTAGGGAGCTGCACTCACAGCTTTGAAATCTCATTAAGTATGCAGTTATCAGGCATAAAGATCAAAAACATTACTCAACTCCGACAGAATCTTATGGAGGAACATTAATTAGCAACAGGCCTACAGTACAAAAAAAAAAAAAACACACAGACTTCCTCTCACACCTGCCCAACCCACAAACCTAAAGCAACACTCCCCCTCCCGCCCGAAAAAAAATAATTCCCAGCATCTGAGACTGATCAAGAACATGAAACAAGAGAGACACATACAGAAAGGGGGAGAGGGAGGGAAGGGGTGGGCGGCGGGGAGGGAGGGAGGAGAGAGGAGGGCGGGGAAATTCAGTTGAGAAAGGCTTGGCGGTGAGGAGAGAAAAGGAAGAAGCTGTCAAACTTGAGAAGGATGTCAGCACTGGCCCTGATTACAGGGGCCTATGGAGTTCTCAGACCTTTTATCATCCTCACCATCAAAACCAGCTGAAAGTCACCGCAGGAGGGCTGGTGGCTGGCCCGATGCAGCCCAGGCCCAGGCTGGGACCCCCAGACCCTGTCCTCGGCCCCTGTTCACCTGGCCCGCCGGGATGCTAGGCCTGGTGCCCAGGAGACAGGCCCTGCCCAGCCTTCCGCAGCACCCTGATTTCCCAGCCTGTTCTGCAGCCAGCCCGTGAAAGCAACAGCCAGACCCAGCTCCCTGGGCCTCAGGCACAGTCGAGGGAACCACTTGCTGTCACTGCATCTCAGCACCATCCGCAAACACCTTTTTCTTCCTCCAAAGAAGAAGAGGCATCCCCTTCTCCCACATCCACTTTCCCTTATTTTCTTTCTGTGTATGCCTGATTTACAGACTCCATGCCTTACAACACACCGAAAAACAAAATATAAATGCAGAGAATTCACACCCAAGCCTTCAGGCCAACACCGGGTCATGAGACCTCTTGGCCTTTGTAGTACAAGAGAC
This sequence comes from Grampus griseus, assembly GCF_964374135.1. Lineage (NCBI taxonomy): Eukaryota > Metazoa > Chordata > Mammalia > Artiodactyla > Delphinidae > Grampus > Grampus griseus. Next base: position 19,048,562 of record NC_139013.1, on the reverse strand, counting down.
AGGGCCCGGCTGATGACGGGGGTCAAACCTCCCTGCTAGGTTGATTCCTGGTTATCCACAGGGAGAAAAGTAAACGACAAGGTTCCTCTCCCACCACATCCTCCACCTCCTGAAAGCTATGATGGCAAAGAAGAATTCGAACGTGTTTGGAAACATCCCGCAAGAACTGTGTGCTTGGGGTCTCTGGCAAACTTATGTCCTACAGTGGCCTGGATCCAGGGTAGGTGCATGGAGATGTGGCAGGGGGAGTCTCAAAGGTCACTCAGGTTGCTGTCAAACAGGCGACGTCGGCCAGCTCCGTGGCGGGATGTGCAACAGTCAGGCACGGTCCTCAGATGCCCCCATGAAAGGTGTATAACAATAGCAATAAATAATAATAATAAAGCATATGTTCTGTGCTAATTTCCCTTATTGCACTGTTACAGAAAGGTGGCTTTCTCTTGTTACCCATAAGCACATGCTCCTATGTTCTCTGTCTCTCTCTCTCTCACACACATACACACACACACACACACACACACACATGTGCACACACAGCACTTCCCATAATCCCACACCATGAGGATGAGAAAACCTACAGAACAGCCTCTCCCCTGATCTGAAAACTCCACTCTCATTCTTCTCTGAGCTCCTTTTCCATTCCTATACCTCTTACTTCATTCCATAGGCCCTTCTGAAGTGTTTACCTGTCTCCTCTCCAGAAATAATGGTCACCTTAATTAGCCACATCTTTAAGGAAAGGGGAACTAAGATTCCTAGGCAACCAACCTGAAGACCCTTTCAAGCCAAGGCCCATCCTTTCCAATCACTGACTCTCCTTTGGAATATCAATGAATACAGCTCGGATAAATTGTCACCTATGACCGAAAAGAGTTGAGAACACTTGTCTACAAACCAGACTTGACGAGATGGAATTTTTGCAGGAGTGTTACAATAAGGTGTTTATATTTTTTATGTGCTTACCATATTACCTTTATTATGTGTAACATCAAAGTGATTATAGCAATTACATTTAACAGAATTAATTACAGAACTTCCCATCATCCCGGGATACATAATGCATTAGAGGTAAGGCAAAGAAAGAAAACATCTTGATTGTAGTAACTATTGTTGGTGTGTATTTTCCCTGGCAGCAGTGCCAAACCAACTGCAGCTTTCAGGAAGGGCAGGGCAATGGAGACGGAGAGCTTTAATCAAAAATGAGGTATATTCCCCTTACCTTAAGTAACACTTTTGCCTAATAATATGTTGGCGCTATTGGACATATAAAATCAATTTAATTTTTTAAGCATGAATCTTTAAAAGGCACTGGTTAATCCACCCAACCAATGTTACTACATAAAGGAGAAAGCACATGGGTGAAAGACTTACAAGCCTTTACGTATGCAAAATAAATTCACTCAAGGCTTCATTAATATTAATTTAAATTCAAAACCCATTTACATTAAATTGTTCATTAAAAATTGCCTATTTTATGCAACATGCATTCCTCAAAGAACTCAGAGGAAACTGAATACATAGGACTAGATTTAATGACGGGGATGGAAAATCAAAAGGAAATGAATTGGAGTCATTTCATGTATATTACCAAGCAGCCCTTTGCTCTCCAAGGGATGGGATCCAGTTTGGGGAAAAAACAGGCATTCAAAGTAGTTTGCTTTCTGCTACTATAAACTTGTGAACGTGACCTTCCGGTCTACCCAAGAGGAAGAAGAAAACAAGAGAAATTGGTGGAATGGAAGCCAGTCCAAGACCAGACTGGGGAAGGAAGCAGGTACCACCTCAGAATCTCACCTGGACTTACAGCATGGAGAGTTAGGCTTGCTTTTTAAAAAGTTACATTAGGGAACATTTGCCAGTACCCATCTTGGTCTAGAATTAATAGTTTCTCTCTCCCTATTCACTCCGCCCCCTGCAATCCTTTATTCCCAAGCAAGGGAATCAGGAAGATGATGACAAGAAGTTGGTGAGTTCCTTGCTTTGGCGCCCTCCCCCTTGAAGACAATCTGAACTTACACTGTTTCCCCAACAGCTGTTCTGGATGAAGAAAACACAGTCATAATTAATAACATGTGTCCTGACAGTATGAATTAATAATTTATCATTAAGCCCAAACAAATTTAAATGATTCTTCAAGAGCCACACCTTAGCACATTTGAGAAAAATAAGGTAAGGAGATGGTCAAAAAGTCCGGGCAATGTGACCTTCAGAAAAATGCTTTCCCGACCCCCAATACGTCTCTTAGGCCACTCTTGTTGAAATACTAAAATAATTTACAGAATTGAAAGTAATTAAACCCGAGAATCTAAGTGCTGATCAAATCAAGTGTATGTGCTCAAAATGTCTTTTTTTAAATGGGGCTTATAAAATATTCACTATTTGGTCAAGGACACTGTGTAATCTTTCTAATAAAGATTCCTAAAAGTGGAGTATGACAGTCGTTCAGGCAAGTGGTCATAAGCAGATTATGTTCTATTACTGTTTTTTTTTTTACTTCCAAAAACGCATAGCGTCTTTCTAATCACAAACAGTAACCTGAATTTTTACACCCATGTCTAACGTAAATGTTTACAAATGTTGAAAAATTTGAGAAAGCTACCAGATCTATGTATCCGTTCCTTAAAATTCAGGCAGAAGACTCCAGCAAGAAAAAGAAATATTCATAGCCATTGTTTAGTAGAATTTGAAAATTAATTTAATGACTAACTGCAAATACTGGAAACTAGAATTAATCTGTCTAGATTTTTTTTAAAGGCTTACAGACGTTTAAATGCAAGTATCGGGACACTTTATCAACCTAACATAAAATTGTCATCTTATCTTATTATATGACTATTTTATGCACGTGTCAAAAGAATTTAAAAATGACTGCCTGTCTATTGAGTCTAATTACAACTGCACATTATCTGTCTCGATGTACCAGTCCATACCATTGTTACCAAATACAATATATTGTATTCACCTTTCATTTTTAACTTCAGACAGAGAAACCACAATTTGGAGCATAACTAGAACACACACATACACACACACACGCGCACACACACACACTGAACACCTGAGAGGGTCCGGGGTGAGTGATACCACTGTGTTGTTCTGTCCTATTTCCTTGCACGGGCTGCAGGATGATGGTACAGGGGTGTTACAAAAGAGCTTCTCTGAAAGGCCTACCTACCTGGGCTGCACAAAAACACAGAAGGTAGACACACACCCTATTTTTTTTTTTCTACTACAAGACTAAAGCTATTTTTATAGTTTGTCCAGTGACAGGCAGGAATAAAAATGGGCCAGCAGGAAAGCCTCACAAACTACACTCGGCATAACTGGCCTGCTCCTGTTACTGGATTAAACATGGCTGTGGGGCACCAGGACCAGGGCTCCCTATCCTCTCCCTGCTCCTTCCCCGCCTGCATCCACAGCCCTCGCCCGGCCTGGCTCTGCCAGACACCAGGGAAAGACAAAGGCCCCCAAAAAGGGCCAGGCGCTTCGCCCTCAAGAAGGTGACCCTTCTCTCTCCAGAAACCCAGAAGGGGAGGGCAGGGAAATGAAGGGTTTTCGTTCTGGGAACTCACCTGGGTTTCACGGCATTTCCCCCGGCCCTGAGCAGTCACCTTTCATTCTAATCAGTTTACAAAACAATCTTTAGTTTAAAAAAAAAAAAAAAAAAGAGGAAAAATGCAGACTTGCGAGGCAATTTGGGGAATAACTGCTGATACATCAGTTATTGACTACCTGGCTCCTGTTTACGAGCACGCTCAAGGCAAAACTGAGAACAAAATGACAACATCAACTGCTCACAATCAAGGGTGGCCCTGGAGAGCACTGAAGCCCTAACTGACAGTTGTCAAGATAATGGGGGCACAGCAGCTGATTCGGGAAGCTTCTCTCCCCTGTGTGGATGTCCAGGGGAATAGCCTTGCCTCCTGCCCTCTTTGTTTTTCCCCTTCAGCTTCTTGATTTCTCTTTTTTTAGAATTTACATTGCTCCTTTCATTTTGTAGGAAAAGGGGTGCGGGGAATCACAGAGCGACCAAAACCAGTCATTTTGTCACCTTGCTGCAGGGTAGAACGTCTGTCCAAAGGAGAGACGTGTGGCAGGTTTGAGAGCAAATAAATTCCCAAGGCTGATGCCGAAATGCCTTCCTGAATGCTCCATGTACTTCCAAGAGAGAAAAGCTCCTCTCTGGAGCTGCCTGGTATGTGCACGAGACTTAGGAAGGTTGGGATGGTGTTACTTGGACACCGCCAGGTGTGCCACCTTTTAGTTTGCCCGTGTCTACCGGCAAAGTAAAAACCCCCAGGCTGTGCCACCATGAGCTTATCCTATTCCTTGGGGACCCACAGTGATCTGTTACCCCAGCAGGTCCTAAGGGCTCCAAACCACTTTGACAGAAGTCAAGATGCTTGAAGGTTTACCTTTGCAGTGGGACCACCTAAGAACTCCATGGAAGGTTATTCTCTTTCACCAAATAAGACTCAAAAGGTCAGTGGCAAGTTGTCGTTTGTTGGATTTTTTTTTTTTTTGAGGGGAGGGTGGAGTTTAGGCAATGGCTTTTAATGATTTTACACTTCCTTCCAGAAAATGAACAGGAAAGAATAAAACGTGATCTGCTATTAAGTACTGCTTGACTTTCTTTTCCGGTATTATCAAAAAATACTTGTTGAAAAACAAATGCTACACATAGGAGAGTGGGAAAATGGTCGTTTTGCCCAAAGGACAGGGGCCTCTGTAACCCCGCTCCTCTGAACTTCTACAGGCAATAGCTTTTGTCCAGCACAAATGTATAGCCCTTTAAAATTACATGCCTGGAGAAAGGAAACTCCTGCCCAGGTTTCTCTTCAGCAGGTGAAGAAATTTCTCTCTCCCCTTTAAGGAAAGACACTAAGCCGTGCATAATTTCTATCAAAAACAGAGAAATCCTAAAGGGCAGAAATACGTCTTTTCAGGGATTCTTGGAGCCTGCTTTGGCCTTCTGGAGAACAGTGTTACATTTGGCCTAGATGTAAAAACTGTGTGCACCTGTGTGCTATGTCTGCACGCTCTCCCCAGCTCTCAGCCCTTTGTGGTTGTTATTCTACCCCCAGACCATTAAAAGGGCCCTAATTCCTATGACATGATTATCCAGGTACCAAAGCCCATTTGTCACCTGCAGCAGAAAATTGAGTTAATGCACAACTAAAGGCAGCCAGGACTGTGTAATATCAACTTGATTACATCAAACTAGCTGCAAACCTAATTCTGCTGGATGACACTGCGTCGAGCTTGTCATCTCCAATCATTAAAGCTGTCAGGAATCCATCAGGTTTACAGCTAATTAGGTGAACACTAATGAAGCTGGCAAAACAACTTTTCTTTTTTTATGGCTGAACGGACCTTTCAGTTTGGAGGGGGGAAAAATTCTCCAGTCTCCTCAAGGTTGCTGGGGAATGGATTTCCAGTTACCAATCAGCAGACATCTTTCTTTTTCCCCACTCTCTATCAGTACAAAGCAATCAATTTGTCAGCACTCCCAGTATGCCACAAACGCAGGCATGAACCTTATAACTTGCAGCTAGGAGAACTGAAAAAAGGAGAAAAAAATGGGAAGTTTCTTGTCTGTCCAAATAAACAAACAAACTCACACAGCGCACTTATTGGCCTGTGCATACTTATCACCAGCCTGGATGTGGAAGGTTTTTTTTATTCCTCCACTCTCCTAAATAAGTAGCCCTTCAGACATTCCCCCCCTCCTCCACACGTCCATTAGGCAGAGGCATTCTGATAAAGTAAATCCAAAACCCGGGTATGAGAAAGAAAAAAAGCACTCATGCTGCCAACTTCTGATTGACCATTAAGCTATTGATGAATGTGCCTGTCAGGAGAGAGACAATTAAATCAAATATGAAACAAAGTCGTTTTGACGGGTCATTTTGATAGAGCAAAACCATTCTTCCAGCTCCTATTAGTAGTGCAGTCAAGTTTTTATATAATGAATATTTCTTAACTGACCTGAGATTTCCTGGCTGGCTTTTTAAAAGGTGCAAAAAGGTCAGTGAACAGGTTGCTTTAAAAAAATAGATAAATAAAACCAACAGCACATTTTCTCCTCCTCTACTATTTTTAGCAGAAATTTATCAAATAAGAGTCTCAGATTGGCAAGGTGGGAGAGAAAAGATGAAGCAAAGGCGGAGAGGATTCTAAACCAAATGTAAAGATGCAGTCACATATGGTTCATTTGATTGAGGCACACAGATACCTTCAAATGTGCATCCAAAAAGGAAAGAAAAAAATCCCAAAGACTGGAAGCAGTCCAAGACACTCCTACTGCCCAACTTTGTGAAGGAGTCCTCCAAACTTTGAGAGTTTATTTTGGGTAGATAAGCTCATTGCTTGAGCTTGGAATTTAAAGTAGAAGATGGGATAGGCAAAAAGCACCAGCCAGGAGGTGACTTGAGAGGCAGCACCCTCCCTACAACCACTACTGGGATTTTCAAACTTTCTAAATTTGGGTAACCCTGAGAACAGAAAGCAAAATTTGTAATATATGCCCTAAACCAAGTCTGTTTTCTTCAACGATTTTCTTAGGACAGGACAGTACATTTTTGGGAGAAGAAAGAACAGCATTTCCTCTCTGTGATCCTGTGTGAGAAGACTCAAGTTCAGATGCAGCCGGTGTGTGAGCTCTACCGGCAGTGCCAGCTGAAGTGACAGAAATGACCATCACCATCACCCCCACTGCTACTACAGGCACTCTGGGGCAACATGGGTACCATACTTTCATCCAAAAAGGGCACCAGGCAATGCCCTGACCCTTCTCCCTCCCCTCCCTTCTTCCACAAAAGCAAAGAACAGAAAAGAAAGGAAGAGAAGGAAAAAAAAAAAAAAAGGAAAGAAAAGAAACGAACCTCCACTTAACCCTCCCCTTCAGGCAGCATCTGAACCTCTGCACATCTGAGTGTTACTCATATCAAAATACATCCTGTCCATATGTGGTCCTCTCAGCAATCCGCCCCAAATCCCAGAAGTTGCACTGACAGGGCCCTAGTGACGTCACAGAGCTTGGCCTCACCATTTCAAGTGATTTATTGATGTTTATTGGGAATGAATAGATCAAAGGCAGCAGCATGATGGGCAATCAATCAGTCATCAAATCAAGGGTGGCAAAGGGCCAGAAACCCTTCTTCCAAGCAACATGCCCCCAACTGACATTATTGCAAAATAATGTTATGTGTGTGGGTTTTGTTTTGCTTTCAATGCTTTTTCCAGAAAAGAAAAAAAAAAAAAAAAACCCGGCTCAGTCTTAAAAGGAGTTGACACTCCTGGAAAAAAAAAAAGAGGCGGGGGGTGATGGAGAGAAAGTACTCTGACACGTCCCAGAACTAAGTGCTATGAGGAGATGAGGATGGGAGAAGCAGTGGAAGGAGGGTGGGGGTGAGCGAAAACAAACCGGGGAAAAGGGAACGCCAGCATCTAACATCGACTTGACAGTCATCTGACAATACCCAGACCCTGTGCGCTCTGCTTTCCACCGCTGTGCCCGGTTTGGGCCCAATAAATGAAGAATCAATCGGGTTAGCAGTAAGGTGGCCGAAGGGACCCGCTCGCTCACTCGCTCTCTTTCGCTCGGCAGAGACACCAGGCAGTCCCCCGCCGGCCGGCCGCGGGAGGACACGGAAGGTGTCCCGGAGAACTCAGGTGACCCCGCCCGCCCCCACAGAAAGAGACAGAAGAGGGCTCCTTCCCATTCTCTCCGCGGCCAGGCAGAGAGCTGAGGAGGCAGGGACCCAGCCCGGCTCAGTTCGCCGCGAGCGAGCACGGTTCCCGAAGTGGGTGCGAGCGGGAAGGGGCGGGGGGGGGGGGGGTTGCAGAGCGCAGCGGGGCGTCCGGGGGGCGCCGGTCCGTGAGGCGGGCGCACGCATCAGACAGGAGAGCGGCGAGCGAGCCCGGCGCCCCGGAGTTACTCTGCGCGGCCAGAGCGAGAGGGGCGAGGAGCGGGGCAAGAAGCGGGGTCGCCGCCGGCTGGAGACGCGGGGCGAGGAGAGGAAGAGGAGGCGGAGGAGAGGAGGAAGGGGAAGCGGCTCGTACCTGCTGCGCGCCGGGGCGCCTGCTGCTTCCTCCTCGGCATGATGCTCCTCCGGCGACTGCCGCTGCCGCCGCCGCCGCCGCCGCTGCCGGGCTGAGGAGAGGGAGGGAGGGGCGGCGGGCCCGCGGGGGGGCGAGGCGGGCCGGCTCTCAGCCTCCCCCCCGGAGAGCGGCCGCCCGCAGGATGCTGCTGAGCCCCGGCTCTCCGCGTCCCCCCCGCTCCGCGCTCCGCCGCGATCCCCGAACGTGCGGAGGGAAGAAGGAGGGCGGGAGAGGGAGGCGCGGGGAGGGAGGAGCGCGGGGGGAGGAGGAGGCAGAGGAGGAGGAGGTGGTGAAGGAGGAGGAGGAGGAGGACCGCGCTGCCGGCGGATTGGGAAGTTTGACAAATCGCTCCAGAGGCCGGAGGAGGAGGGGGCGGGGAGGAGCGGCGGCCCTGCCCCCCCCCGCCCCGTCCCCAGACGAGGTGCGCGGGGTTCAGGGCCGGGGGGCGGGGAGAGGGGGAGAAGGCGGGCAGAGGGGTGGGAGGAGGAGCGCGGGAGCGGCCCGGGCCGGTGAAGCCCCGGCCCCCGCCCCCGGGCAGGGGGTCACGGCATCGGAGGGGGCGCTCAGCCGCCGCTGCCGCGGCCCGGGGCTCGGCGGTCCAGTCTTATGCCCGCTGCGCGGCTGGAGCGGCGGCGTCGGCAACAGGCAAGCTTAAAGGAAAAGGAGATGATCGTGTCACTCGCCCGCCCGCGGGGGCGCCGCGCCCCCGCTCCCGGCCCCGGGCCTGTCTAGGACCCCCGCCCAGTCTGGGGAGGGGGTGCCGCCCCTCCGCCTCCGCCCCGTGCGCGCAAGCAGGGACGCGGCGCCGGCCCGGCCGAGCCCGTCCCGGGCCGCTAGCTACTCCCGCCCGCCCCTCTTCCCCACCCGGCCTCGCCCCCTGGCCGTCCCCCGATGCCCCTCCCAGGCCGCACTTCTCTCCACACGCCGCGTCCAAAGCCCCCAGCTCGGACCCCCGGGCCTGGGCCCGCGCACCCGCGGGGATGGCAGGGCCCGCGGGCGGGCGCCGGCGCCCTCGGGGGAGGAAGTGGGCGCGGGCCCGAGTGGGTGGGGGCTGCTTTCAGACCCCGCGCCACCAGGGCTCCTCCCCCGGGACCCGCCGCAGCCACTTCCCCCAATTTTTTTTTTCCGGGCAAACTTTCCCGGGCCGTCCCGGGGGTTGGTGTGGGAGGGGGTGCCTCCAAGTTTCCTCTCCTGACTGGGAAGATCAGGGTACCTCCACCCCGCCCCTCGCCACCTAGGCGCCGGGGCGCGCCCCCCACCACCGGCGCAGGCAGATCCCAGGGCGGGACGGCGACGGGGTCAGGAACTCGGGCACCCAAGCCCATCCCTCGCCCCGGGGCGCCCCGAGAGGGGCCACCGCGCCCTGCGCCCGGCCAGCCAGCAGTACTGAGCAAACAGAATTGATTATTGATTGGGTGATTGGGATCGCTGAGACTCGCGGCGGGCCGGGCCGGCGGGCCGTGGAGAGGAGGAGCTGGCAGGGCTGCGTTGGCTGCGGGGTAAAGCGGGCTCACTTACGGGCGGCCGCTAGGGCGCTGGTGGGCCGGAGCTCACTGGGACGACCCCCCAGCGGCGCCGACTGAGCGGGAGCCGGAGAGGCGCGGGCGGCGGCGCATCGATGCGCTGCGGGCTCGATTGCGTCTCCCTAGGCCAGCTCTTGGGCCGGGAATGGGGCGGCAGCGGCGGGGCCGGCTCCGGGCGCTGCCGGGCGGCGTTGGCGGGAATGCGGGGGCTGCCGCCAGGCCTACTGCCCCCGAGGCGGTGCTGCTCCCGGGCGCGCCGCTGGGGCCCAGGGAGTTTCCTGGGCCCAGCGTCCGAGAGTCCCGGCGAGGGCCGGAGCCCAGTGCCCTGGGACTGGCTGCCTGAGCGCTCCGGGAGCTGCAAACCCTGGCCTTCTTCCTTCCTTCCTTCCCCGCCCCCCCCACCTTATGTTTCTTTTTTAGTCTCTCCCTCTTCTTCTGCCCCCTCTTTTCTTTATTTTTCTTTGTGATTGTTTTTGCAAGTTTGTTTTAAAAGTTCACAGGCATGCTTTCTCTTTTAGACTAGGAGACCGTGATCTCACCCTGACGGTAAGATCAAAAGTCTCCGCTCGCCCCCAGCCTAAGAGCTTGGGCTCGGTCCAGACGCCTCCCTGAATGCAGATGTGCCGCCGCCGTCCTCCCGGGCTATAAAGACGTCTCCTGCGCCTTGGCGCGCGCAAGAGCGCTCGGAGTTGCGGGATGCGGACCCCGGGTGGTTGCGGGAAGTCGGAGTCGAGCGGAGGCTGGGCTCGGAGGCTGGCCTTGTGAGGCGGAGTCGGGGGCGGGGGCGCGGCGTGCAGTTGGTGCCTGCGGCCGCAGAGGCCAAAACGACTGTCCCTCCAGGCCCGGGAGACGCGGCCGTAGGGCGTGAAACGCTTTTTGCGAACGAGAAAACGGTGAGTTGGCAGACGCCGCCCGTGGCCTCAGGATTCTAGGATTCTGGTTGCGGCACTGAGCACCACTTGCCTGAAGGAGGGTAGGCGCCGCGGGAGGTCAGCTCCTGCCAGCCCCCGGCTCACCTTCCACGCGCCGAGCGCCCACTTAGGCCCGCCGGTTGTAGTGAGTGCACGGCGCTGGGCGCCGCGCACGGAAGGCTGAGAGTTTCGCCCTGGCTTGTGCTCCCCACTCCTTTCCTTCCTCGCGCTGCTCTCCCAACCTCAGTTGCCTCCGCCCCCTCCCCCTGCCGGCCTCGGCCTGAGCTCCCGTCTCCGCGCCGCCGGCAGCCACAGCCTGATCGCTGCCTCGCCCTCCCCAGTTCAGGGGCCGCGCGGAGTGCAATCCGCCCCAACATCTGTCCGTCCAACCATTGGCGCATCCATCAGTGTCAGTGAGCTTCACATCGCCGCGACAGCCCGTCACGCACAACACGGGCTATGCGGAGTGCATATTGCGACCGCGCTACTTTGCCCGGACACGCAAACAGGGTTCCGGCCCGGCTTGGCACAGTCTGGAACCCGGATCTCTACGGGGATCTTTTAGCCACACGCACTCCCTTGAATACCGGGACCTCTAAACATGACTAGCTTTGCAGGCCATTCTAAGGATGGGACAGATGCAGGGGGACAGTGTCAACCTTGCATTCCATCAAGTTCTCTCTGCCCCTTTTCTGTGAACTGGGTACGGCATAGGAAAGAAGGAAGGGAGGTTTCCCAAATCCGCAGCACGCATAGTATAGACCTGGAAGTTACCTGAACTCCGTGGCTTAAACCCGCTTCTGCTGGGCCGAGTCTGAGGCTGTCGAGGTCGCCAGGCAGGTCTTAGCCAGGAGGTCTCAATCTAAAACTTTGCCAGGCCCCGCCTGGCTGCTTTGTAACGTGGCCTGACAGTGAGGAGCGAGAGGAGGGAAGAAAACGCGGATCCCAGTGAGAACCACGGGCTAGATTTAGGGAGAAATAGTGTCTGGGTGGCAGTAAGTCTGTAATTCACATTTTACTTACAGCGGGAGAGAAAGCAGGGCCATACGTTGGAGAAGCCAGTGCTTTGCAGGGGGTTCCCGGCAATTCTTCCAGAGTACTGACCCCGGCGGTGGTGGCATGTTCCCCTGCGTTTGCTTCTTGCTTTTCCCTATCGCCCCCGCCCCCCCCCCCCACAGTGTCCAGAAGACAGACACCTTCACATATGCCCCTGATCAGTCTGGCCGGGCCAAAGGGCCTTTCTTGTCCTCCCAAGAACTTAAGAGGAAGAGCGAACATAGAACCTACTCCTCCTCGGACATTTGCGGGGCGGCTGTCCCTGGCACTTTCTCTGATACATCTGCATTATTCCTACCGTGAAAGTATCTGTCCGGGTGCCTGGTGAGTTCGGCCCCTCCGAGTCGACTACAAAAGCAGGTCAAAACCTGTGCTTCTATTCGTTCCGCGATTCCCGAGTTCGAAGGGATACAGGAACTGCTTTTCGGCGTGCGCCCAGGTCTGCGCGGTTCCGGAGGAGGCCAGAGACGGCCGCGGCGGCGCTCGCTGGGGCTCCTTTCTCAGGGCGGACGGACCACGCTGTAGGGTGCGGGCTTCGCGCACCACATCCAGCGGCCGAGCCGTTTTCACGCTAGACTAGAGGGCGGAAAAGCCCGCGCCGGGCGGAGGAGCTAGAATTCTGTAGAAGGCACACTGTATAGAAATCTTTGTACCCCACTCTGAAGAGTTGCAGAGACCATTCCTTTGAAAAGCAACAACAGGCTTCCGCCCAGCACAAGCACCTGGCAACTTCTTACACGCGTGAGTCACGCAAAAAGTAACCTCCAGGCCAGTTAAATGCTCCCACCTCTGGGAAGTGCCGTGTTTCTGGGAATAATTTTTTACATCCCTAAAAGTAAAAGGAGAAAGTTGCCTAAGGGACAGTGGGGAGACACCAAAATGTCCGGTGGCAAACGCCCGTGGGGGAAACTGGCGGCTCCCGTTGCGACCAGGTGGCTCACCCTGTTAAGAGCCCCGAAAATTCCCAGGGGCCATGAAGACAACTCCTGACCCCCAAGATTGCGCCTGGGGCCCAGTAGAACCCCGCTCCTTCTCCGCGGCGGGATGCTGAGCCCTGTTCAGTACAAATGTTTCCAAACGCGGCTCCGTCAGGTCAGGGGTTAGAGGCCCGACTCCAGCTCTCGGAAGTCAAGGAGCCCCAGGCCGCAGTGCCAGGGCCTACCTGAGCGGGTCTCTACCACCCCGGGGGTGTTCCTGCCCTGGGCTAACCCGAGCCCGACCCGGACGAGTTGGGGAGGTGGGAAGTACGCAGGCGTGGCTCCAAAAAAGTGTGCGGTGGAGGGGCAGGGATCCGGCTGCAGCGCGCTGCGTCTGGAGTCGGGAAGTTCGCGCTGGGGAAGGAGCAGGCGGGCTACCGCCGGGAGGCAGCCGAGGTTGTCTACAAGGTGCAGCTGAGGGCAGTGGGTGAGAGTCCGCCGGACCCAAGCCAAGCTGAATGAAGTGTGTCCTCATTTGGGATGGCCAGGAGGGAAAAAGCCTTCCGGAAAGAAGCATCCTTGAAGCTGCCGGTCCAGGCAGGGTAGCCAGGGTAGGTTGGGGGTCCAGGGGCCTAAGCCCAGACCTTGAAGAGGGGTTCTCCGTGCCCCGAGGGAGGCGCGGGCCGCCTGGAGGGACAGGGCGCGCTCTGGGAGTCTGCACCCCATTTCAAGGTGTGAGGGCATCTGACCGGGCGGTGGGCCTTTGGGGAGCCACTGCCTGCCCAGCAATGCCAGGGGAGGCGGCGCCAAGTGCTCTCCAGCCCTCGCCCTCCTGGAACGCTGGCGCTCTGGTTCGGCCGCTTTCACACTCCTCCTCGCCACAATCTGGGCTAGGCAGTAGGAAGTACCCTGGGTGCAGGGAAGCTGACTGCCAGCACCTGCACACCTCAACCAAGAATTGGTCCCGGGACCTCAGCCCCTGCCAAAACGAGAAGGATTTGGACCCTGGGGCCAGGCCCTAGCCAGGCGGTTAATTGTTTGCTAAAAGTGCATTTACACAGCAGTGAAGTTTGTTTCTCTTTTTCCGGTAGCTTTGTTTTAACGAACCAGATGTTTTGTCTGTAAATTCTCCCAAGAACTTTTACAGTTTTGACGTGCAATAAACCTTCGAAAATCGGAGCGGTATATTCATGCCACTTCTGTGGAGCCCTGGGGGAGCTGCATCAGGCGTGCCTGGATGGGACTGGGGGCGGGGCAAGGCACTCCTGGAAGAAAAGTAGACATATTGGCCCAAGGTCAAGAACTGGTGTTGAGAATGTGAAGCTAACCCCCCCGCCCCCCGCCGCCCCACCAACACTTGGGTACACAGGCTCCCAACCCTTCCCCTCAGGCGGGGGCTTCCTACTTTGTAAATTTCTTGTGGCTCCGCCACAGAGGCCTGGCCCAGCTTTGCCAACTACTCTCACTGCGGGTCTGCCAATCCCACCAGGACCACCCGACTCAAAGGCAAAAGGACCTTTGATCTTCTCTGGCCAGCCTTGAGGTCCGCTGTCAGCTGGGGCGGGGCAGAGCAAGGCGGCCCCCAGGCCATCCCTGAACTCCTGGGCATGACTGGGACTTCCTAAACTTTGGATGGAAGCCCTCTAAAAAGCCAGGGCTGGCAGGTCCCCCTCCTTGATGACTCATTTTTTTCTTTTCTTCCGACTCGGGATTTCCAGGCAGTTATAAACGTATTTCAAGACAAATACTAAAAACTATGCACCTAACAGGGAGGGAGGGAACACGGTTATCGGAGGGGAGCCAGGTCTGCCTACATACCCATCTCCTAGCTGGGTGATTGGTAGGGACTACTTTCTGGGGTTTCCCAAGACCCGCTGAGGATTTTTCTTCCCTACCACCCCCGGGCTCTCCTCTGCTCTCAGTACCAGATTTTCAGATATGGGGAGCCCAGTTTAGACTCCACTCCCCTTTCTTGTATAATTCTCTTTCAAGCCCAGTCGTTCACCAAACTTTCAAAAAACTTTTTTAGGAGACCTAAAATTAAAGAAAATAGAAAGTCTTCGTGTTGCGGTCTAAGAAGGACAGATGTACATTAAGGCCAGTTTGGAGGGCACAATTACTGGCAAAACGCCCTTTGATCAAATCCCACGCGTTGACCTCAGTTGCGCGGGGACTTTCCAGAATTACTCGCTGCAGCGTGGCGTGTTTTTTCCCACTCTGAGTGAAATGGATTTTTATAAACCATTTAGGCAAAGCTTAAGGAAAAAAAAAAAAAAGAAAAAAGTAAACTACACTCCAGACAGCTGCAGCCACGGTGGGGCCCACCCCTGGCTGGAAGTAAGCAGCTCCTTGCTAGCTCGAAAGCGGAGGTGCTTATCTCTTCCCGCGGGTGCAAGTTCCGCGGAAAGAATCGTGCCTGTGAATCACTAGCAGGCTGAGCTCAGGCTCGTGCAATGCAGCAACCCTGGAGAGGAGGAGGTCTCAGAAATCAAACCACCAGGTCTTCTCAGACCAGACAGCCCCAGTGTTGCACCAGTGAGCCTGGTGACCTCATTAACCAGCCAGTGAATTTGCAAGATGAGGAGGAATTTCGTTTCCCCTTTCTCCTCTTCTATATCGCTCTTCTTTTCTATCTTTTATATTACGGTTTTGTGTTTGTCACTGAATATCAAAACGGGAAAAACCGAGACCTAGCACAATTCTCAGTAGGGCAGGTACAATAGAGGGCTACTGTGCTGGGGCCTCGTTCTTTTTCATTTTTACTTCTTGAAACTTGGTGCATATCCCTTGTATTTCCAGAAGAGCAGAGCCAGAATTCTTTGGGACACGGTGGCCAGCAGGTTCAGATTCTTTGTATTCAGATAGTCTCTTATCTTGGCAGCTTTGATAACTCCAAGAATTTCCTCCTCCGCACAGGAGCTCTGAATTCTCCCTTCCCTCTTCGTCTTTCTGCCACTTCTCTTCCCCGCATCTCCTTCATCTTCTTTCTTCCTCCTACTCTCTGGTTCCTTTTTGTTTTCTCTTCTGTCAGTACCCTCTCAACACCGCATGCATTCGCAAAGATAATTTATTTCAGGTCTACCAAGTGCTCACCCCAAAGAGGTCGAGTCCTCCTCCCTGTGACAAGGCAGGGGCGGTCACCCGGTGCACAGATGATGAGGGAACAAAATAGTTTGTGGCTGCTGCAGTTTTTGTGGGGTTTTTTTTTGGGGGGGGAGGTCAGAAATACGTTGACACTTGATTTAAAATAAAAGAACATGTTAAGAAGTTTCAAAGCTGCCAATAAAAACCTTTAAGTGGCTTGTGATTCAGTGCCTCGAGTTCAGGCGATGGCATTGGTAAATGACTCTAATGCCCAAAGAAAAATATTACAAATGCAGCTGTCTCGGCCACCAATCGGGCGCCGCTCTCCTGCGCGGGCGACGGCTCCTCTCTGGCGCGGAGGGCACCCGCATTTGCATGATAAATTGACCAGACTGGCGGCAGCCAATGAAATATTCAAATTAGGCCAGGGGTTAGAGGTGGAGTCCCTGGGGCGCCCCCTTTGAGCCCGCGGCGGCAGCTGGCTATACCACCTCTCCAACAGCGCCCTCTGGAGGCGGGACGGCGGGGACGCTGCTCCCGCCCCAGGGACGGGAGGTGGGGCGGGGGGCTGGGGAGCTCCCACCGCTGGCCTAGAGGACTAGGCGCTCTGCGGTCTCCATGTGGGTCTTGCGCTTGGACCTAATGATGGATGGTAGAGGCAGGTGGTGACGCCAAGGAGGGGTTTAAGAACAGCTCTAGCCCCTTGACTCCAACTCCCCTCTCTAGGTTCCCCTAACAAATCTAGCATTTCTGTTAAAACAGAGTGTTTGTTCCACTGAGATCACTTCAAGATAAGACCCTCGCCCGCCCAGATCTTGACCACCTTCTCCAAAGCACTCCAATATTGAAATTCTGGAGCAGATAAATCCAACTTGCCCTGAGCGGAGGACTGTGCGTCCCCGCAGGCCGGGCTTTCCAGGGCGCTGGGAGCTGGGACTTAGATTGGGGCACTGCGGGAGCCTGGCTCTTGGGAAAGCCTGAGCAGGCAGTGCCAGTGTGCTGACAACAGGCTTCAGCAGCAGAACTCCTCCCATAGAAAAACACATCCTGGAGGAAGCACCCACACCCCGAGGCAGGAGCTCCTGTGGGTGTGCAAAAGCATGCAAGGAGGGAACGCGTGTACAGCACCAGTCAGGAGGAGTGTGGAAATAAGGGAGTGTGCAAATGCACATAGAAGAGACTGGCTCTGCTATGGTGCTGGCCTCTGGACTCTAAGGAATGCAGGGACTCTGCAGGTGCAGGGAAGCTGGCCTCCTGGCCTGGCTCTGACTGTGGCTCAGGACTCGGCGGGGAACTTTCTCTGGGACACTGGGTTGGCTTCCATCAAGGACCAGCGGATAGCTCCTGACTGCTCAGCATCTCTCCCTTCCCAGCACCCGCATGGCTCATCGATGCCAAGTACCCTGGGGCCCACCATGGCCCTGCAGGCATATATATATATATATATATATATATATATATATATATATATATATATATATATATATATATATATAATTGAAGTATATTTGATTTACAGTGTTGTGCTAATTTCTGCCGTACAGCAAAGTGACTCAGTTATACATCTATATACATTCTTTTTTTATATTCTTTTCCATTATGATTTATCCCAGGAGTTTGCTATACAGTAGTACCTCCTTGTTGTTTATCCATTCTAAATGTAATAGTTTGCATCTACTAACTCCACACTCTCAGTGCATTCCTC
Source organism: Grampus griseus (assembly GCF_964374135.1). NCBI lineage: Eukaryota > Metazoa > Chordata > Mammalia > Artiodactyla > Delphinidae > Grampus > Grampus griseus. The sequence goes on along the minus strand of NC_139013.1, from coordinate 19,031,263 downwards.
TCCCCACCCCTTCCCCCTTGGCAACCGCAAGTCTGTTCTCCATGTCTGTGAGTCTGTTTCTGTTTTGTAGATATTTTTTAAGTACAGAGTTTTTAGAAGTGCAATTGTCTTTCTCTACTGTGGAGTGGTGAGCACACTGCTCTTTCTCCATCTCAACAGGACTTAGAGGCAGATCCCAGCTAAGGACTGCCCCAGGGAGTGCTTGATCCCCACCCCTGCCCCCTGCCAAAGGCAGCTGGTGGGCAGCCAACAGGGAAGTGTGAATTCCAGTGCAGAGGGCCCTCTAGGGCCCTCTCTGGAGACAAGCTATACTCAAGTCAGTCATCTGCAGCCATCCTCCCCATAGTCCCCATTCACCTGGAGACGGGGCACCCTGGTGCAGGGGGGCAGCGGGCTCTCAGAGCCTTGACCCAGGCTGGCTAACTGTAAATACACATAGAAAAAAATGGTAGGTACTGAATACAAATTTGACAGAGAGTGAATTTTGACTTTTGATCACCTTAGAGATATTATCAATACCTTTAAAATCTGTGGCCCAAATAGGGGGATTAATTCATAAGAAGCCTTTTGCATCATTTAAAGCAGGGATCCCCAACCCCTAGGCCACAGACCAGGTTCTGGGCCCTCACAGCAGGAGGTGAGCAGCAGGCAAGTGAGCGAAGCTGCATCTGCTGCTGCACTCCCCGTCCCTCCCCGTCGCTCCCCGTCGCTCCCCGTCGCTCCCCGTCGCTCCCCGTCCCTCCCCGTCGCTCCCCGTCCCTCCCCGTCGCTCCCCGTCGCTCCCCGTCACTCCCCGTCGCTCCCCGTCCCTCCCCGTCGCTCCCCGTCCCTCCCCGTCGCTCCCCGTCCCTCCCCATCCTCCCCATCCCTCCCCATCCCTCCCCGTCCTCCCCATCCCTCCCCATCCCTCCCCATCCCTCCCCATCTTCCCCATCCCTCCCCATCCCTCCCCATCCCTCCCCATCGTTCCCCATCCCTCCCCATCCCTCCCCATCCCTCCCCATTGCTCCCCATCTCTCCCCATCCCTCCCCATCTTCCCCATCGCTCCCCATCCCTCCCCATCCCTCCCCATCCCTCTCCGTCCTCCCCATCCCTCCCTGTCCTCCCCATCCTCCCCATCCCTCCCCATCCCTCCCCATCCTCCCCATCCTCCCCATCCCTCCCCATCCCTCCCCATCCTCCCCATCCCTCCCCATCCCTCCCCGTCCTTTCCATCCCTCCCCGTCGCTCCCCGTTGCTCCCCGTCGCTCACATTACCACCTGAACCATCCCCACCACACTTCCTGGTTCATGGAAAAAGTGTCTTCCACAGAACTGGTCCCTGGTGCCAAAAAGGTTGGGGACCACTGATTTAAGGTGTTTAGGAGTGTTTTGGCTGCTGAGAGGGGGCTCTGGCTCTGGTTTTGCTGGGAATACTTGGGGGAAATAGCTGGGGAAGGGGTGAGTTCAAGTACAAATGGTCCTCCCTAATTTTCAAGAGAATCTTCAGTCCCTGCCAACTTGAATGCCTGGGGGTAGGGTTCCCACTAGGAGAAGGCCTACCAGTCACAGTAACAGTGAGGGCCTGTGGAGTCCCCCTGGCTCTATGGCACATGGCAGGGAGGGCTCCTTCAGCAGCCCAGCAGCCCACAAACCCTCCTTCCTCTTCCTCAGGGCTCACCTGTCGGCCAGGAAAAATGAGACTTGAAAATGGGCCAGAGTCGTCCTCCAATGGGGAAATTTGTCATGGAGACACACCCATCTCAAATGTCCAGAAATGCCACCTCTCTGGAGGATGGTCCTATCTGGGGCACGTCAGGAGTCTAGAAGGTAGACAGCGAAGGTGAGAAAGTAGAGAGCTGGCTCTCCAGCCCAGGATGCATGAAGGCGTGAGGGAAGGTGGCTAGGAGAAGCACCTATCAGCAGCACAGAAGGGCCAAGTGAGCAGCTGCACGTGTGCACACAACAGGTGAGTGCAAGCTCTGCCCATGCGAGGCAGGGCCTGGGCTGGCGGCCTATAACTCACCAAGTGACCTCAAGCAGATTGCCCACGCTCTTAGAGCCTCACCTCCTTCATCTCTAAAATGGGCGGCTCTCTCCTTCCCAGGCAGAGTAGGACTTGGGGAGGAAAAATTTGATCAAAGTCAGAGAAGTCCTTTGAAGCTTTTGCTCCCTTGCGCTGCCTTCCGGGAGCTTTCAGGGTCAGACCGGGGTTTGAAAGAGGAACGGTGTTACTAGCTGTCTGCCGATGGGCAAGTCACAGCAGATCCCACTTCCCAGGGAAAGTGAGGCTTCCCTGGGATGACGCATGTTGGTGCTTTGGTGAAGAGCTTGACATACAGTGGTTGTCTAATGATAGTGACCCCTCCTCCAGCCACTGCGAGAGGGGCTGCCACAGGGTCAGACCTCCCTGAAGACAGAGGCTTATAAGCAGGCTGAGGTTGGATGCCCTGGAAGATGCTGCAAGCAGGTGCTTCGAGTGGGGCAAAAAGAAAGAAAGGAGGGAGGTGTGGAAGGCAGGGCAGAACACAAACCGCCTGACTTCCTGGGAAGAGTGGGCATTTGTAGGGCAAGTCAGGTGGATTCTCCAGGCCTTTCTGGGAGTTAATTAAAGGAAGGGGTTTGGTGAAGAGCCTCACTGATATTTCTATTTTCCCTGTTAGTAGCGAGTGGAATTTGCACCATCCAGGTCAGATGGAAAATAGAAGCCTGGAAAATCTGACAGTCTCATTGATTTGCTCGCCTTGCCATCGCTACTTGAGAGGAGAAGCAATGTGATTTCAAAATTGCAATTAGGAGCCAGCCCGTTAAGGGTTCGTCTCATGAGCTCCCGTGCTGTGCGGCTCCCAGGCCCACCTTGTCTCATTTCCTGAGGAGGTAGGTTCATTCATAGTTTTGAATGAAGCAGGCGATGCAAATATGTCACCCCTCCTCGGGGTAAGGCTCGTAGATGCCTTCTGGCACTTTGCTCTCATTTTGGTCAGGTCTTTGAAAGAATGGCAATTTTCTCAATGTTTTAAAAGTATTAACTTCCTTCCAAACATTCTTTAACCTTTAATGTTTTGTAACTTGATGAAAAGGTCATTTTGTTCTGAGGATGCAGCTGTTCCATAATTGTTCAGCTATCAGGGTGAATTCTATCCAAATCCTGAGTTTTTAATGGGACCCAAACCACCACACACACGCACACACAATATAGATACTACTTTTCATTGTTCATCCGTGTCCATGTATGTGTGCAGGTCTACATATTTGCACCTATGCACACACATATGCTTCTAGAGACTCGGATTTAGATAACATCTCTACATTCTCACAGAATGACTTCCTTACAGGAAAATATCTATAAAACAACTTTTTTGAATAGTAAGGTTTGCTAAAGATTGGATGATAATCATTCCTTATGCACTGCGCATGTTCCTGTTTTTTAAAAAAGGGTTTAGTCAATTTCTAATTTAACATTTCATTGTTGTACCTACAATAAATGCATCCAGAAACCCAGGTGACTTGAGGTGTTTTCTGTCTGTCTTCTTACACAGTGTCACGGGCTCTCGTAGCCATTCCCTGCCACGTTTACCTTTCTAAGGTAAACATGGAGTCTTGGAAGCAGACGTCTGGGCATGTTAGATTTATATTTTAAATAAAGTCAATAGGTTCAAATAAGAGCATGAAAGGATTTTATACAAGGAAAATGCATGAAGTTTATGCCTGGACCCACAGTAGATATTTCACTTACAAGAGGCATTGGGTGTGGTCTCCTGCGTGTCTGGGTCTGGCCCTGATGATTGAATTTTTTTTATATATTTATTTTATTTATTTATTTGTTTATTTATTGGCTACCTTGTATCTTCTGTTGCTACGTGCGCGGGCTTTCTCTGGTTGCCGTAAGCGGGGGCCACTCTTCGTTGTGGTGTGCGGGCTTCTCGTTGCAGTGGCTTCTCTTGTTGCAGAGCACATGCTCTAGGCGCGAGGGCTTCAGTAGTTGTGGCACGTGGGCCCTAGAGCTCGTGGGCTTCAGTAGTTGTGGCGCACGGGCTTAGGTGCTCTGCGGCATGTGGGATATTCCCGGACCAGGGCTCGAACCCGTGTCCCCTGCATTGGCAGATGGATTCTTAACCACTGCGCCACCAGGGAAGCCCCTGATGATTTAATTTTTTTTAAGATGAAAGATCTCCAGGCAGATAAGGAGCAGTTGGACAGGATAGCTGTGTCAAGTCTTAGTAGTCTCTGTAAGGCACAGATCTGGTCTGAACTATAATCAATCAGAAAGAGCACTCCGTCAGATTAACACATTAGACTTAAAAGAGAGAACTGATACTTTTCAAAGGATTCAACTTTTACTTAAAAGCAAACACTTTTAAGAGGACTCTGGCTGGAATAAATGGTAATGAAGTAAAGCAAAACTTGTAACCATCCGGGTCGTCTGTCTCTGGGGCCACTTCTCCAGAATTCCCTCGGACTCATGTTCACAGAGGCATTTTTCATAATAGCCATAACAGTATCCATGCTGTCTGTTATACATATATGGCGGGGTGCGACTGCTAAGTCATAGAGTATGTGTATCTGTAACTCCCAACTGTTTTCCAAAGCGATTATGTCAATTTTCACGCCCACAAGCAGTTTTTAACTGTTCCCATTGTTCTACATCCTTGTCAGTTTATGATAGTATAAGCTTTTCTTCCCCTTCTTTTTAATATTTTCTACTCTAGTGGTTGTTTTTACCGTCTCTCTGTGTTTAATTGGCATGTCCGTGAATGCTGATGGGATCGAGTACATTTTGATATGTTTGTGGTCACTTGGATTTCCTTATTCATGAGGTGCCTGTCCAAGTCCTTTCCCCATTTTTTGTTGGATATGTTTTCTATTGTTCATAGAAGTTCTTTATTGCCCAGTTTGTTTCAAGTTGCTTTGGGACTGTGGATCAGAACAGAAATGTTTCAACGAGCTCCCTGACTGCATTTCCTAGGATGCTTTAGTCTGCAAGTAATACAGCCCCCTGCTCACACTAGCTTAAGGAAATTGTCTAGAGGTAAATCCTGGCTCAATTATACAAACAGGAACCTAGATTTCTCTGCCCTCTCTTAGCTCTGTGTTGTCAGGATCATCTCATCCTCAAGGTGTTTTGTCTCATGATTTCAAGAGTGGTCACAAGTGGTAAATGGACCCACTTGCCTCTTTTTTGTCCACATCCAATAGGAAAGAGATTTAAAAAAAAAAAAAAAACCTGTCCCTGGCCCATGTAATCTATGTCCCTCCCTCCAGTTTTCAGGGGCCACTTCTGTGGACAGTAGTCATCACCAGAGAATGCCATACCTTGATAGACTTAATCCCTTATAGGGTGAAATGAATAAGGGGCAGGGCAACCTCAAAAGGCCACCACATTCACTACCAAGGCTGCCAGGGTTTTAAATTTTTATTTTTTTTAATTTGAATAGAGTAAAATTCAGTCTTTTGGTATACAGTTCTCCGAGTTTTGACAAATTCATAGAGTCATGTAACTACCACCACAATCAAGGTTTGGGAAAGTCCCATCACCTCAAACACTCCTTTGTGCTGCCCTTTCATAGTCAAAGTATCCTCCTGCCCCTCACTCCCACTTCCCACGCCAGGAACAACTGATCTGTTCTTCATCCCTATTGTTTTGCCTTCTCCAGGATGTAATATAAATGGGATTATATAGTATGTCACCTCTGGAGTTTGGCTTCTTTCGCTTAGTATTTGAGATTTATCCATGTTGTTGAGTATTTCAACAGTCTGTATGGATGTACCACAGTTTGCTCATTCATGCCTCAGTTGAAGGACAGTTGGGTTGTTTCCAGTTTGGGGTGACTGTGGATAAAGCTGCTATAAACATGGACATAGAGGTTTTGTGTAAACATAAGTTTTCATTTCTCCTGCGTCTCAATGTCTAGGATTGGGATTGCTGGGTCTTATGGTAAGAGTATGTGTAACTTTAGAAGAAGCTGCTCAACTGTTTTCCAAAGTGGCTGTTATCATTGCGTATCCCCATCAGCAATGACTGAGATCATTCAGCAATGACTGCTTGCTTCTAAAGAGGTCTTAATGGATGTGTAAATGCTTTGCAAAGAGTGAGGGTGCTACCAGGGTGACAAGGCGGGAGACTTCAGAAGAGGTTGTTTTAGACTCAACTCTGGGCTCCCAGCCTGTCCTGCTGTGTGCAGACAGAATATTTCCATCTTCAGGTCGTTTGCTTCTTTCAGGAGGAAACAAGCATCATTCTACTCATTTGCAAATGAGGGCTTCACCCTGCCTTTCTTGGATGAGCCATCAAGACCGAGATTCCATGGCCTTGTGTTTTATTCCTGGACTCACAGAGTAAAATGAAGTACGGGCATTTGGAACACTGTTATGCTATGTGGCCAGAACTAGACAGAGGAACCCATCCAGACGTACAATCAAAATGTCAGGGGGCTTCCCTGGTGGCGCAGTGGTTGAGAGTCCGCCTGCCGATGCAGGGGACGAGGGTTCGTGCCCCGGCCGGGGAAGATCCCGCATGCCGCGGAGCGGCTGGGCCCATGAGCCGTGGCCTCTGAGCCTGTGCGTCCAGAGCCTGTGCTCTGCAACGGGAGAGGCCACAACAGTGAGAGGCCCGCGTACCGCAAAAAAAAAAAAAAAAAAGTCAGGGCTAGCAGGGACCTTAAAAGCTCTCACTTCGGACATGATGACCTGTCACATACCCAGGTCCCCAGAATCCCAGCCCAGGACTCTTTGCCTCCCAGATGCAGGGCAGGGTAGCTGCGGCAGACTTATCATCGGTCGCGGCAGCTGTGCACTCAGGAACAGAAATGAGGCTAAATGCTAGGTACGCTGTGGCCAGAGCACCGGCATCCCGGCTTACATCCTCCAAGCCTTTGCTTCCTTCATTTTAGTGCCCACTTCTGAGGCACCTCCACATTTCAAATGTCCTGAGAATATGTTTAATTAGAACTTGGCCATACAGCCTTTTGAAATAAAACAGAAGGGACCAGCTAATTATATCGCTCAGCATTCTGTGGCAAACATATATTTTTTAATAAAACACTTTCCTAACCAGAGTAATCCCTTGAGAGGCAAATCCTCATTTATAAGAAGTTTCCCAAAGGGAGTTAAAGAGAAGATGGCTTATAAAGAAAAGAGACAAAGAGAGCGGGGAAGTGTTTTCGAAGAGCTTCTAAAAGATACGCTCGTTCTGAGGTTGAAGTCCAGATATTTTTAATGATGCAAATTTTTATTTCAAATGTTTTATCATTCTTTCCTGTATTTTCGATCATTTATGTATCCCTACTCCCTCCCTTTTGATTATTACCATAAATGCCCATATTTCTCATTCTGGCATTTTTTTCATGAGTACAATATTTAAATAAACAGGTGATTTTCTCACAAAGCACTGCACGTCCCGCTGGTTCCCACCCTCTCCTCTAGCTCTGCGGCCACCCACCCAACCCCCTTCTCCATTCGTGGGGCAGTGCAGAGCGGAACATGCGGCTGGGTGCAGGTCCTCTGCAGCCCAGGACACGGAGGAGGGCCATTTAGTCCCAGTTGCAGCACGTTTCTGGATGCGGTGGTCTGACAGGACACTTGCACTCACGAGACTGACAGCCCCGGTTAATAATAGCAGTAAGAGTGAGAGCTAACGTTTGCTGGAGTTTACCCCACGCTGGGCAACATGCTAAGAAGTATAGGTATCTTACCTCGTTTCATCAGCACAATACTCCCGCAATGTAGGTGTTCTTACTCCATTTTGCAGGTGAGGAAGGTGAGACCTGGAGAAGTGAAGGACCTCATGGCTATTAGAAGGGGTAGAGCTTGCGTTTGAACTCGGGTCTGTGGGCCCCAGGGCTCGGCCCCAACTCTCCACAGCGCAAGGCCCAGGGACGCCCAGCATCTTAGGAAGTGCTTTGTGCCTCTCTTCATGGTATGCTGGGTGGCACAGGAGCTGTGCTTTCAGTTAAGTCCTGTGTCAGTTTGGGGTCCTGGCAGGAAAGAGGACACACTCAAATGAGGATGATCCAAGAAGGATTTCCTGAAGGGGCTGATGGCAAGGGGGAAGGGATGCACAAGAGAAGGCGAACAGAACTGTCAAAGCTTGAGGCTTGCGGGGAACGAGATGAGATGGTCCTTGGTTCCTGGAAACCAGAAGGAGGGCATCTTAAAGCTGCCACCTTCAGAAGACCCACAGGGAGGTGACCAGGGAATGACATCTCCCATTGCCCTGCCCTCCCTTCCTCCCCTCTCCTGCCAAGACTCCACTTTGGGTAAACCCCACCAGAAGCTAGTTGGCAAGGGTTGAAACAGCCGTCCAGGTGGGCCTCCCGGGCCCGGCGCAGGGGAAGGAGAGCGGGAAAGGGTGCGGCAGGAAGCCAGCAGAGGTGCCGTACCCTCTTGCAGGGCTGTGGGCCGTGCCGGCTCTGTGCTGGGCAGGAGGAAAGAGGGGGACTACACTGCAGTGGCTGTTCTCAAGGAGTCTGAGGTCGATGGAGGACACGTGTACTTGGCTAAGGGACTGCATGACCCGCCAGGTACACGCTGCTCGCTGTGACTGTGTGTGCTTCCAAGGGGCAATCCAGAACCGGCGCGCCTCTCCACCCGCAGCTGTTTACAACACTCAAGCAAACTCCTGAGACTGGCCCTTTTGACTTGAGACAAGATGTGTACAATTCTCTCTTATCAAAAGCTTGCTAAATAACATTTAATCGTAAAACTAGAAAGAAGAAAAGGGAAGTCACTCATCTCCTTGTCCAAAGACGATTGTAATGGTTTGGTAGAACCCCTTCCACTCGCTTTCCCCTGAGCTTTTGCTCGTGGGTTGCAGTCGTATTATGTGTGCAGTTTAGGATTTCATATTTTTGATTGAACATCGTCACAGCGTTTTGCCATATGTTAGAATAAAATCTTTGGTAAACAGAATTTTTGATGGCTGCATAATATTCCATTGTGGGGACCTTATAGTTGAGATTATCATTCTTCTACTATTTAGATGTTTATGTTATTTTCTCTTTTTCATTCATATTATATAACACTACAATAATATACCATAACTTTATGTATAAAGAATTTTTCACACTTCAGGTTACTTCTACAGGAGGACGTCCCCAAAATAAAATTACTGGATCAAAGGAATAAACCTTTGTTTAACTAGGCGGTAGAGTACCTAGCACCATGCTGGCTGCAGAACAGACAGACTTTCAGCCTTTCCAATGGTGGGCATTCATGTGAAGGCTTTTGACCAATTAATAACTCCTCCAAGGACTTTCCTCTAGAACAGTGTAACAATATAATGCTGGCTACATATGCAATTCTACATTTTATTATAGCCCCATTTAAAAGAAAAACAGGTGAACTTAATTTCAATTATACATTTTATTTAACCTGATTTCATAGCCCTAAATTCTCACTTCAGCATGTCATCAACATAACACTACTAGTGATATATTTTACATCCTTTTTTCATGTAAACCTTTGAAAGCTGGTGTATGTATTACGCTTACAGCACATTCAACTCAGACCAGCCACATTTCAAGTTCTCAGTAGCCACACAGGTAGCTACTAGCTACTGTATTGGGCAGTACAAGTCCAGAACAAGGAATCTACCAGAGATATTTGCCACCCTTGGCATCTTCACCTAGTTCCCAGATCCAGCTACCTTTTAATGCCTCCCTCAATCCCCTTACTGGCCTTTGGATTGACAGTGGGTCAGGTGGTCAGGTGTAATATGACTTCTGTACCTGGGCATTTTTACCTCTTTCCTGCCTTGCTAACAACAAATCACAGCACCGTCCCCCCGCCAGTTTGTTTTGGACTCATTCATTCAGAAATATTTAGTGAGCACTTCCCAGATGTTAAGCCCTGTGCCTGGCCCTAGAGATACAGGTGAACAAACAGACTTTTCTGGCGAATTAATTACAGAACTTGTCAGTGTTCTTAGGGTCTAGTGGGGAGACAGACTTTAATCAAATAATTGCACAAGTCTGTAATTTCAAACTGTGATAAGTGCTGTGAAGGAAATGTACATTTACAAAGTGCTAACCCTTGGGTCACCGCTTGAGTGGCTTGTCCCTAGAGGTGTTTAGTAGAAGTCGTCCAGCCCCCGGCCAGGCTATCTTGGTGAACACTGATGTGACAGACGAGAGGTGGGTGAGAAGATCTCAAGATCCCCCTGGTCCCAAGCATCCGTAAGGAAGTTTCTAGAACAAACTCAGCAACTCACCAGTTCTTAAGTCAGTGACCCAATTCACCTATTTGTGTTTCTCCTCTCCAAAAATACTTGAGGTCAGCTGGAACACCAACACTAATGAGGAAGCAGAAGGCAACTCATTCATTCATTCATTTGTTCATTCATTCAAGTATCAATTCTTATCGAGTAATCTGTGGGATGCCAGGCCCTGCTCCGGACATTCAGGGAAGCAAGGCCAGTGTTCTCTTTGGCCAGACAACACTGCCAACTGGGCACACTTTCCCAGAGAAGATAGCAATTTAAAGAAGAGGAAAAATCAATGCTAATAGAACTCCTTTTCTGGTTTCTAAAATGATATCGTCCCCCGTGGCTAATGCTTTGAGCCTGGGGCCGTGCTGGGTAGCTTAAGCCATGGATGGATGCAATCTTGTGAGCGCCTCAAACCTGGCCAGATCAATAAACGAGAGGCAACACTGAAGCCTGCTGGGTGGAGGGGGGCTGGGTTCAAGGGGCAAACTGTACCATTCCTCTTCTACCCCCTGAAACAGGACGGGGACCCTCCCTTCAGCCTGAGGTCCCCGGGGACAGGGTAATTTCGGCTGCACTTGATGTAACCTATACATCACTGTCTTCTTGACCAGCTCTCAAATTAAACTCTGATGTATAAAGTTAAACAAAAATGAGATAAAAATTGGCAGAGGTTGAAGAGGGTCAAAGTAGTCAAAACACAAGGTAGACTATTGCTCCTTTTGATTTATGTTATTCTACACACTTAGAAAAAATAAAATTATAAATCTCCCTGAGACTTTTTTCATTGAGAATGAGGCATTACTAATTTATTTTCAATACAGTCCCAGGTTTCTCAACTGGGAGGAGCACTGTGGCTATTGTTTCTAGTGAAGACACCACAGCTCAACCTCAGAAGGGGCCTGTGATGGTAAGAAAGCATCCCGCAAAATGAGAATCCTTAGGCAGCAGCCTTCACCAGGATCCCGTGGCATTGCCCATGTCACAGACCTTGGGGTCTGCTCTGCCTCCTTTTCTCATTTAATCCCCACAAACCCCGACGAGGTGAAGCGCACAAGAATTTGTTGTCCGCCTTTGATAGCTGAGGAAACTGAGCCTTAAAGAAACTGCATCTCTTCGATAAACATTGGCATGCCTAGTAGGTGCCGGGACACAAAAGTGGGGAGGACAAAGGCCTGCTCTTACAGACTTTGCCTTCCAGGGAGAGAGCACATAACCAAGTGAAATGACTAGAAGTAAAGTATGATTAGGGGTAGAATGAATTGCTGTGAAGAAAGTGATGCAGGAGAAGAGAATGGAGAGGTGGGGATGTGGAAAGCCAATGGAAGGCACCATCAGGTTGACAATTTTGGAAGATCACAAGGGCAGCTGTGTGGATAATGGGGTTAGGTGGGCAAGGGCGAGATCAGGAGGCCAGTGAGTAGGCAGGGACCGTGGTCCCGGCAGGACACTGCAGTCAGTTGGCCTAGGGTGGTGGCTGTGGTGGTGAGTGAAGATCTATGTTGAAGGTAGGGCATCTAAAAAGGATGCTTTCTACTCCAGTGGGCTTTCCACAACACAACACAGCCTGCAGCCACATCCTCACACCAATGTACCTGAATCCCGAGTCAGCTGCCTCTCAGCGGGGGAATAAAGTTGGGAAAGATGGGGGCTAAGACAGCGGCAGCAGAAAGCAAGGGTTCTGGAGAGGGGTACCTGTTCCATATGTGTGTGTGAGTGTGTGTGTGTGTGTGTGTGTGCATGAGTTGTGACACACATTACCAACTTCGGCCCTATTTTATCCAATTAATTGGCAAGGTTAACTTCCAGCCCACTTACCTCTGTTCTTTCCTTAAGCTCTTAGTCTGGCCCTTGTTTTTACCACTCTGCCGAAACCAGTCTCTTCAAGGCCATCCTCATCTTCTATGTTGCCCAGTCTGTGACCAGGACAAGTGGACCAGACATACAAGTTTCCTGACACAGTGGAATCTCAAGGGGTGCCTGATGCCTACCTGCCTGGCACCACAGCATGGATTTCTGCACAGATGCTACCTCTGCGGGCAGAGGCCAGGCTGACGTTTATGTGGATGTCAAGACCAGCCTTCAGTCTGTTTTCCGATGCAACCACAGCTGCTGCAGGGCCCACCTCGTCTGAGCAGCTCGGCAGGTACAGGTGCGAGGGGGCCCCAGGTAGAACTCAGCCCTGACATGGCCAGCTTCCTCTCTCTGTAGAGCACCAGCAGCCTTGGGCCCACCTCACCAAGTTCTCTGGAACTTCCTCTGAAGGTCCCTTTCTGTGCTGGCTCTGGGGGGTGTGGAGCACCAAAGGAGGCTGGGGCAGCAGAACAGCTGGTCTACCAAGGCCACACCCTGGTGGGGGACACAAGTAGACTGCATCTCTCATTCTCATTTGCAGTTTGGTGTGGCTGTCTAGGTTTTGTCAGATGGAACGTGAGCAGAAGCGATGTGTTCTACCTCCAGGCCTAACCCATAAAAAGCCCCTGGGAACACTCCTCCATGCCTTTGCCGCTTCCATAAGCTGGACACAGATGACGAGGAGGAGCCAGGGAAAGTGAAGCCACAAACTAGAAGGAGCACGTGTCCCAGAGTGACACTTCAAAGACTGCCATGTGAGCAGGAAATAAACATCAAATCAACTGTGTTGAAACTTTGCATGTTGGACCTATTTGTTACACAGCTTGGCTGACCCTAATATAATTCCTGTTCTCAGGGAGTTTGCAGTCACATTAAAAAGACTCAGGTGCACAATTCTGGTACAACAGTAAGTGGCTTAGAAGAGGAAGTGGGTCATAGAGTTTGGGCTTTCAGTTCTGAAGTCCTGGGCTACAGGTTCCTGGGCCTGTGACCTTCCCATCTAAGCCCTTTTCTGGAAAAGTGGAGAAGAGTCAGATTGAGGGAAGGCACTTCTGGCAGGGGAACATCACAGTCAAGGGCTCACAAGCAGGACTTAGAACAAACAAAAAGATGAGATGAATGTCAATGATCCTCAGAAGGGGAAAATAAGAAAATGGTCCTTAAATACCTAATAACTTTGGCTGTCACAGGTAGGACAAGGATCAGAGTTCTAGAACTTCTCTCTCTGACCTAACACACCTCTTTAGTTCCCGAGAGTGGGGAGCCCTGAGCCTGGCGTGTGGGGTGTCGGTCTGCCTTTCTCTTCCAGCGCCCCTTCTCCAGGCTGGTCCCTCCAACTGTTGTCTGGGTTTTAGGGGATAAGTTCTTCCAGAATCAGATGCTTGATGAGAAAAGCAGCCTTGCTCTGCTCCCTCCAGAGACCTGTGAAGAAGGGGATTTCATCCTGTTTCTGAGCTGAGCATCCTGATGGAGGCTTCTAAGTATCAGCTGAAATTCAGATATGGTCTTTGTGGTCCCAGTTCCCAGCTGGGCACTGGCAAGTGAGGCTGGGCTTGTACTGTCTGTTTCCAACAAGCTTGGGAACAGAGCAGGCTGCTCATTTCCAGTTTATAACTGAGGACCCAGAGTCCCAGGGTAGGGCCCTTGTCACACTCCAGCCCACACTGATGGCAGAACCGCAGAGGTGTTCAAAGCAGTTTCCCCCTTGCTGGGGAAGATAGACACGGATACTACTGTCTCTTGTTGTGGACTCTGCACTGCCCACACACCCTGACTGCACCCTAATCGATGGTGCTGCTCTGGGCACCCCATGACAAGCATCATGGAGCAGGCACTTAAAAGCTTGGGTCCTGGGGCTTCCCTGGTGGCGCAGTGGTTGAGAGTCCGCCTGCCGATGCAGGGGACACGGGTTCGTGCCCCTGTCCGGGAGGATCCCACATGCCACGGAGCGGCTGGGCCCGTGAGTCATGGCTGCTGAGCCTGCGCATCCGGAGCCTGTGCTCCGCAACAGGAGAGGCCACAACAGTGAGAGGCCCGCGTACCGCAAAAAAAAAAAAAAAAAGCTTGGATCCTACCCCAGCTCCCTGTTTTGACTAGTGGTGTGACCTTGGCCTTCTTACTCCCCTCTCCTCTCACCCCCGCCCTCATTCCTTCACAATGATTATCTCACAAATTTTTGTTAAATTAGCATTCATTGTTTATTATATAAATATTGTTCACTGTTGAGTCAGGTAGTATACTAGGATAGCTTGATTGTTTCTATCCTTTTTTTTTCTGAAGCCAATTTGCCTGACTTTCTTTGTACATGTGATTAAGTTTTCCCACCCTTACAACCTCTCAGCAGGACTTTCCACAAGGTCGAACGTTTCAGATGTTCCATTGCTGCTGGAGGCCCCTCTGAGTCCTCTGACATCGCAGTCTGGTTCCATACCTGGGTGACTACACAGCTGCCGTCTGGAGTTCTTCCTCACCGCCAACCTGGGAATTTCCGTCACCTCTTTCAGCCATTGGATTCCCTGCTTCCTGGAGCTTCTGTCTTTTCTTTCTTGGTTTAATCCCTCCTTTCGATGGTGCACAACCCCCAGTAGCTTTCTGATAATGTAGTTATGAGGTCTGGGTTAAACTGGTAGGGCAAAGAAGTTTCTGCATCTTTTCCCTCTAAATCATTATCCCACCCCCCACCAAAGAAAAAAAAAAGGCAAATAAATGAGAGAACAAGAATGCCAAGTAGAAACACAAACCATTGTTTTTTTACAAAATGAGCTGACAGCCATAACCTGATAGTGCAAAGGATAGAACAAAAATGAGAGAGGCTCGGGACCTTGTTCTACTATGTTTGCAGCGGCGCAGGAGCCAGTCTGCCAAGTGGAACCTCAAGTAGCTCAGGACACACCACACAAGGCTTAGGAGACACCACGCATGGCACAGGGACACACTCCATGGGAGGAGTGTGTCCCCAGGCCCCGACTCATAAGCCTGAGATTTCCTCCCCAATTCTTTTTGGAAGATGGGAGGATGACACTGTTAAAGGCTAGAGTGAATATCAAACCCAAAGCAGGGGGATTTGGGGAAAGTCTGCTGCTAAGCATAGGCCCCCAGCTTCCTCTCCAGTCTGGTTCATGGAGCAGAGGCAGGTCAGGAGGCCACCTTTTCCTCATGGAACACAAGTTCTAGGAATTTTAACACGTGTAGATTCCTGTAATGACTACTATAGTCAGGATACAGGAGAGTTCCATCACCCACCCCCACAAAATAAACCCACTCCCTCATGTTTTCCCTTTATAGACGTAGCCTCCCTCCACCCCAGACCCCTGGTAGCCACTGGTCTGTTCTCCACAATGTGTCTCTTCAAGAATGTCATAGGGCTTCCCTGGTGGCACAGTGGTTGAGAGTCCGCCAGCCGATGCAGGGGACATGGGTTCGTGCCCCGGTCCGGGAAGATCCCACATGCCTCAGAGTGGCTAGGCCTGTGAGCCATGGCCGCTGAGCCTGCGCGTCCGGAGCCTGTGCTCCACAGTGGGAGAGGCCACAGCAGTGAGAGGCCCGCATACTGCCAAAAAACTAAATAAATAAATAAGAATGTCATAGAAGTGCAGGAATAAAGACGCAGATGTAAAGAATGGACTTGAGGACATGGGGAGGGGGAAGGGCAAGCTGGGGCAAAGTGAGAGAGTGGCACTGATATATATACACTACCAAATGTAAAATAGATAACTAGTGGGAAGCAGCCGCATAGCACAGGGAGATCAGCTCGGTGCTTTGTGACCACCTAGAGGGGTGGGATAGGGAGGTTGGAAGGGAGACGCAAGAGGGAGGAGATATGGGGATATATGTATATGTATAACTGATTCACTTTGTTATAAAGCAGAAACTAACACACCATTGTAAAGCAATTATACTCCAATAAAGATGTTAGAAAAAAAAGGAGAACAAAAAAAAACAAATTAGAAAAAAAGAATGTCACAGAAGTGGAATCAAATCACATGCATGTAACCTCTTGAGACTGGTTTCTTTTGCTTGGCTCAGTGCCATTGAGATTCATCCAAATTATTGCATGTATCAATATGTGTTTCTCTTTGTTGCTGCTACAAACATTTTTATATAGGTTTTGGTGTGAAGATAGATTTTTATTTCTCTTGGGAAGACACCCAGGAATAGGACTGTGTGGGTCATATGGTGAGTGTACGTTTATAGGTAACAACCAAACTTTTTCTAGAGTGACCGTACCATTTTTCATTCCCATCAGCAATGCATGAGAGTTTCTGTTGCTAGACCTTACCAGAACTTGGTATTGATAGTATTTTTAAAATGTTATCCATTTTAATAGGTATATAATGGTATCTCATTATGGTTTTAAGTTTCAGCCATTATTTCCCTAATGGCTAATTATGTTGAATATTTTTCACATGCCCGTTTGTCATCCTTACATCCTTCTGGTAAAGCGTCTCTTGAAGTGTTTGCCCATTTTTTAATTGAGTTGTTTGTTTTCTTACAGTTGCGTTTTGAGGATTCTTTGTATACTTAAAGGTACAGGTTCTTTGTTGTATTGAGTAAGTGATTTACAAATTTTTTCCCCGATCAATAGCTTTGTCTTTTCATTCTTATCTTTTTTGAGTAAAAAATTTTAAATTGTGATCATGGAGACCATCTTTAAAGTCATTCCCATCTCCCCACTAATATGCACTTACTGAGCGCCTGTGGTAAGCAGATTCCTGCTAGGCATTGGGCTGCAGAAGACTGATGGAATTCACTGCCCTTCCCGCCGCCCCCCCGACCCGGGGGCGGGGGACTGTCCAGTTTAGACCCTGAGCCCTGAGAGGGGCTCGGAACTTCCTCAGAATCTGTACCCTCTATTCTGCTCGGTTCCAACTGGTCCATTAGAATTATGCCCAAGCATCCCCATCTTACCCACACTTGCAAAAGCTGTTTCCTCCACCTAAGTGTAGTCTGCCCTCCTCCCCACCTAGGTCAACCCTGTCTGCCCTTCCAAGCCCAGCCTGGAAAATCCACCAGGCCCAAAGCCTTCTCTGATCCAAAACTTCTGTTTCTTTGTCTGTTGCCTGCTTTGACTATGTCGGCTTTTCTCCCAGCTGATTGGTTTTTGAGGATTAAATCGCCTATATGAAACTTTTAGAAATGCCCAGCACAGAGCCTATTAGAAAATATGTTTTCCATGCAAGTTGCTGCAAGCCCCCAAACTCTGAGAGCCCCTCGTTTTAAGGTTCCCTCCCATCCTTCCTTAGAAGCCAGGGTCTGACAGAGGGCTCCGCAAGATGCTTTCAATGACAGCAAACCAGTCCGTGTGTAGCCACCTCAGGCAAAACCACAGCACTGTCCCACGAACCTACTGGAAATAGCATCCCTCTTCAGCCAAAGGGCAGCACTAAGGGTGGGATTTCAGCAAGATTACCTCGGCAAGCCAGGAGAAGAATTTCTGAGTAGGGGGCTTCTGGTTGTTCCAGTATCCTGCCACCAATGGTAGGCAGACCTGGCGGTGAGTCTCCCAGAGTGCCCTAAGTTTCCTGTTCTAGGATGAGGACAAATAAAAAGCGAAGCCCATACTGGAGTCCCATTTAGCAGGCCCTGTTCCCAAATGTCGATTCCTAATACGCAACAGCTGCTGCTACGCTTTCTTCTGGGCGAGTGATTCATGTCTTTGCTCAAAAAAGATAAGCAGAACAAATGTTTACTTAGATGGATAACAGAGGGACAGTTGGAAAACAGAGACTGGCAACTGGAAATATTTTGCTGCGATTTGATCCGTGACGATGAATCTGAATTAGTCATATGGTGCTAACTGGCTGGGCTGTCTTGGGTCCAGAGGCAGAGTGGGACAGAAGCTCCCCTTCCGGGAAGAGGCGTGCCAGTGACAAAAGGGCATGTGAAGAGGAAGCCGGAAAGTTTGCTCAGAGCATGTCAGAGCTGCTCCTTCCTGCCCAGAGGACT
This sequence comes from Grampus griseus, assembly GCF_964374135.1. NCBI lineage: Eukaryota > Metazoa > Chordata > Mammalia > Artiodactyla > Delphinidae > Grampus > Grampus griseus. The sequence goes on along the minus strand of NC_139013.1, from coordinate 19,013,282 downwards.
TTCCCTGACCTTACTTGGTACCTGATCCAGTCCCCTCGCCCAGAGGAGCCATAGAGAGAAGGGGGGCAGAGAAGGGAAAACTCTGCACGCACATGTCTGGCGCCTCTAAAATCCACGAACATCTTCTTACACATTCAGAAATTAAAGAAAACATTTAACTTTCTGTGTGTATGCATGAGAAAAAAGCTTTAAAAAAAAAAATCCAAACACCCACAGTAATGAATTTGAATCTTTGGGACAGTGGTACCTATATTGACTCACCTAAGGAGGAAACATGTACCTTGAATGTGGAAACCTAAATGTGGGGCTGTAGAAGCGGATTTTCAGCCTAATTAGGTTTACATAATTTAAAATCTTGCATCCTATTTTATGCCTATACATTATGTAGTTGTCCTTCAAATACATTATTTAGTAGAGAGATCATAAATATTTCTATAAGAAGGGAGAAAAGTCAGAGATGTAATTCCACTTTTTTTTTTTTTTTTTGGCCCCAAAGAGAAAAATACTATGTTTTGTGAAAAATTTCTTAAAGAAGTGGGAAGAAAAGCTCAGGGAAAACCCCAAACTCGGGTCCCTTCTCACCTCAGGTCAGAACATCTGCTGTTAGTGCTAATGAGTCTGGAAGGATAATTAAAGTCATAGGGAAGGTGTACCTTCTCAGAGCAGCAACGCTGTGCTGAGCAGGGGACGGGGCTGTTTTAACAGCAAACATGAGTGTGGAGGGTGGAGAACCTCATCTTCACAGGTGGGTTTTTCTAAGCCTGTGATAAAGTGTATAAACTGGGTGACATTCTCCCCTCCTGCTGTCCACAAGCACTTCCGGTGGGAGGCTCTCTGGGGCTGAAGCAGAGGCTGGGGGAGGTGGGGTTGGACCCAGGAGCCCACGAGTGGGTGTCCTTCTGTAATGGAGTGGACAGCTGTCGGTTTTGATGGCCCAGCTCTTCTCCCTCCTTCTTCTACTGATAGCACTTTGGTTTTCCTTGGAGGAACGTGCTTCTCCCATATTCTCAGTCCACGATGGTGATGTTTGGGTGATTAGAAACTGCGTCCCCCTCCCCCTCCACTGGACCCAGTTCCAGGGAGAACCTGTGGTCCAGCCTGAATCAGTGAGCTGCCTCCAGCCAGTCCCCTGAGGCTGGTACTGGGTGGTCCCGTGGCCCCGTCTGGGCAACTGAGAGTTGGAATCAGGACTTACGCCTGAATCTCCAGGGATGAGAAGCAGCTTTTCTGCCCAGTCGCTGAAAAGGTGTGATCTCGGGGCCGCTGATGGGCATTTGTTTGCCCCGTGCCCAGGCATGCTGCGAATGAGTTCCCAGGACAGAGTTTAAGCCCCTAGCTTGACCACCCTTAGACCTCTCACTGACTCATGCCTAACCCACTTGGATGCTTTTGTCTGCCTGTTTTTTATTGCCCTTGCAACAGTGAGACTCACATACACCCATCTTTGGCCCAAGGCAGAGCGAGAGGGAAGGCGTGAAGGCGAGAGCCAGATTTAGGTTCCACCTGGGGACTCTGAGCCCTCCTGAGGGAAACTGCAGGGTCCCAGTGCGGAAGCCCCTCCGTAGCTTCCCTGACATGTCCAGCGCCTGCCTCCAGAGATGGGGAGGTACTGTGTGGCCTCCTGAGACCAGGAGCCATGGGCAGCACTCACGATGGCCAGGTTCTTCCTCCAAGCCCCGCAGTTTGCCTCCGTGGACAGGAAGCCGCTCTCCAGGCTCACTCCGAGCCGTCCTCTGTCTGCTACGAGGTGGCTTGAACTGCTCAAGGCAGAGACCAGTTTCTCCAGCTAAATGCCCCCAGTTCCTCCCACTGTGTCCATGGCTGTGGTCCAACGACCTCCTGCCACTGGGGCCCCAGTGCTCTTCGTTCTCTTAACATGTCCACTAAGAACTGATGCAGCTCAACTGGCCTGCTCAGAAGTGAAAGACGGGGCTTGTATCTGGGCCACCCAGGAGGCCAGAGGTAGTCAAAACACCACTTCTGGGCTTCCCTGGTGGCGCAGTGGTTGAGAGTCCGCCTGCCGATGCAGGGGACACGGGTTCGTGCCCTGGTCCGGGAAGACCCCACATGCTGCGGAGCAGCTGGGCCTGTGAGCCATGGCTGCTGAGCCTGCGCGTCCGGAGCCTGTGCTCTGCAATGGGAGAGGCCACAGCAGTGAGAGTCCCGCGTACCGCAAAAAAACCCACAAAAACCAAAAAACCCAAAAAAACCCACCACTTCTTACTGCTCCTGGAGAAACAACCAGAATTATCTCTAGCAGACCTAAATTCCCTGCGTGCTCTTGGTCCCAAAACCTCAGGATCCTCTCTCCCTCCCTCCTGGGCGTTTGTTCTCCCTCCTTCTGGAGCTCTCTGTCTTCCCTGGGTTAGTTCCTGCCCATCCTTTTTCTCAGATCTCAGTTTGAATGGCTCTTCCCTGCCCCCAAACTGGGCCAGACCACTCTGCTATAAGTCTTCATTCATTCATTCATTATGTTGGGGTGTTTGTTGTTTTTAAATACCATGTGTTACTTTTCCTGAACAGGCTGCACCCAGCTGTTCTCATATGAGCTCACAGTTATCTGACTGTCTGTCACCCTCTGTGGCTCGTAAGGACAGGCCTGTGTCCCTTGCACAGCACTGTGTTCAGAGAAGCTAGTATATTTACGTAGGCTCTCAGTGAATAAGTGAATGCATTTGTCCTTTACTTCTTATATGCAGTTTTCTCTCTTGTCATTCCTGCCAAGTCTTGGTCTCCCTACCCTCAAATATGTGGCCACAACTCACATTTCCCTAAAACCCATTCTCAGGTGACCTCAAAAGAGGAGAGGATGGGTCAGGAATTATCTGGAACAGGCAGAGCAGCAAAAAGCCAACGATTCAGGCAGAGGAAGGTCTGGTTTGGGAAGGTGTGGTATTTGGGTGGGTCTCAGAATTGCTCTTGGAAACAGAGGGCAGCAGACAGGGATGGTGACAACTTCAGGCTGTCACCTTGTAACGTTGCAGCTGAGGGGTTTGCAGGATTCTGGCTGTAGTCAGGGGCATTGGTGCTGGGGCTCCCTCTGCAGTGTGCCCATCACCCTGATGGCTTCATGGGCCACTGATGAGTGTGGTTCAGGTGATACTGCTTTTACTAGGAAGCCCAAATGTAAATGAACAGACATCCAGGAGGCCTGCGAGGTTTTGAAGTGTCTGTGCCATAAAACTATATCAAATATACAGTCTGGGGCTTCCCTGGTGGAGCAGTGGTTGAGAGTCCGCCTGCCGATGCAGCGGACACGGGTTTGTGCCCCGGTCGGGGAAGATCCCACATGCCACGGAGCGGCTGGGCCCATGAGCCATGGCCGCTGAGTCTGCGCGTCCGGAGCCTGTGCTCCGCAACGGGAGAGGCCACAACAATGACAGGGCCGCATACCGCAAAAAATATATATATATATATACATTCTGGTTTAACAATATAGCATGTGTGCGTGTGTGTGTGTGTGTGTGTGTGTGAGAGAGAGAGAGAGAGAGAGAGAGAGAGAGAATCTCATTAAATATTTGGAATGACTGCATTTCAGAGGCCTCTGACCATGGCCTTGCATGCTGTCTCCTGGGTGTGAGTATACTAATCTGCGAGGCTGAGTTGAGAGCTAGCGGCTGGAAGGCTGGGAGCTGGGCCAGAGTTCATCTGCAGGTCCCTGGCTGGCCCATCGCTCCGGCTCTCCTGGTTGTGTCATCAGAGAAGCAAACAACATCCTGCCTTCTCCCACAGTGGACTATATATTCCATAAGAACCAATCCAGTTGCAGATCAGAGAATGAGCAATTTCTGTGGGTCTTTCTGCTGCCCCACGTCCGGGGTTCTCTGGTCAGCGACTATACACCTAATCTAGGGTTTTAAACAATATTTGTTTACCTTTTCCTAAGTATGTAAAGTAATACATATTCATAATAGGTAACCTGGAAAAAAATTATTATAATATCATTGTAATTCCTCCACATGGAGAAAATATATTGGTGCATTTGCATCTAGTTTTTCCTTTTTCTTTTTTTGAATTTGGCCACACCGCATGTCTTGCCCAATCTTAGTTCCCCAGCCAGGGACCAAACTCGGGCCCCAGGAGTGAAAGCACTGAGTCCTAACCACTGGACCGCCAGGGAATTCACTGCATCTAGTTTTTCATTAATAAATATTTTGTAACAAAACTACGACCTTATTATTTACTCATTCCCGTATCTTGCTTAACAATATGTCAGTAATATTTTATTATCATCATTATTACTCTCTGAAAGCACACTTTTTACTGGTTGCATAGTATTCCACTACTTGGCTATACTATTTATTTATTTAAATTTTTTTCATCCAGGCTACTTTTATTTATTTATTTATTTATTTTGATAATTTATATTGGAGTGTAGTTGATTTACAAGGTTGTGTTTGTTTCAGGTGTGCAGCAAAGTGATTCAGTTATACATATACATATAACCATTCTTTTTCAGATTCTTTTCCCATATAGGTTATTACAGAATATTGAGTAAAGTTCCCTGTGCTATACAGTAGGTCCGTGTTAGTTATCTATTTTATACATAGTAGTGTGTACATCTTAATCCCAATCTCCTAATTTATCACTTCCCCCTATGTTTCATCTTTGGTAATCATAAGTTTGATTTCAAGATCTGTGAGTCTGTTTCTATTTTGTAAACAAGTTCATCTGTATCATTTTTTATCCATTTTTACTGGTTGAACTGTATTCCACTATTTGGGTATACTACTATTTATTTAATCAGTCTTCCAACACTGTATATTTAAGGTGCTTCAATTATTTTCCAATAAAAAGTAGAAACAAATGAACATTCCTGTAATGGATTTTTGTGAGTGTCTCTGATTATTTTTTAGGAAAACCTCAAGACCTTTGTGGAACCAACTGGGAAAGAGTCTCCTGCTCAGGCCACTTGACTGGTAGGGTGTTAGCCAAGAGCAGCTGGAGGGCCTGTTGGCTGCTTTCTGGAGGACGAAACCACTAGGAAAGTATAAAAGAGGAGGGAAGAGACATGGCTTCCTGATGATGTCATTCAAATACCTGGACCCAGCTGTACCTGGATTTACAGTTCTTTTGTCTACAATGCATTTTATCTAATTCAATTTGAGCCGGTATCTTTCACTAAACTCTTGTTAAACTCAGGGATGAAGTGCACAGTACTAGGGCTAGAAGTTGTTCTTGAACTTCTACGATAGCAGGTGACCATCCAGCCTCTGAAGATCTGATGAGAATCTTCCTGTGGTGCCTTCAGACTCACTACATTTGAAGTCAGCCCATTTCCTTGTTGAAAATTTTGAACGTTAGAAAGTTCCCTCTCATAGTAGCTAAAATGTATTTTCCTATACTTTTTATTCGTGGATGAAGGTTGGAGAATGCCAGCATTCTTATTGAGGACTCCAGGGCTAGTACCTAACTCCCTCCAAAATGCCAGTGATGGGTGAAGTTAACCCATATCGCAGGGCTGGAACTCATGTACCACCAGAACCGACACACAAAGCCTCGCGTTCATACTTGAAGCAGCATTAATTCCCAAACCTCTCGTCCTCGGTTTCCCCTCCTTCAGTCTGGGCGGGAGAGAAGGCTTATTCAGCATGAAGCTATCTTAGCCACAGTTTAGCAAATGTCTGTGGAGTCTGTAAAGTTGTTTCTATCATAATAAAAATACTTTAACTTATAACCTCGGGAAGAGACAGGCATGGGAGTCTTTATGAAGCACAGAAATCCAGATGAGCATAATTTGAAAGTAATTTGAATCATAATGAGTAATTTTAATGTAAACAGGCAGGAGGAAAAATTTGCTGGATTCTGATATAGTACACACCCCAAATAAATGTCTTTTGATGGAAATATTAGCGTCAAGGGAATCCAGGATGGTGCAGGCGTCAGTGGCACAAAAGAGAAAGGATGTTTTCTGTGGCTGTAGGTTGGGGGTTTCAGCAGGAAAAGAAAGGCAATTATCATGCTATATAGCCCATGGTCATTGCAGATCTAGCTTCTAAATGGAAACCAGGGACAAAATGTAGCCGTTTGAGAATATTGACTGGTTCTTACGAGGCCTGACAGAAAGATGAGCTGGAGGGTTTCTTAGGGATAGAGAGATACAGGTATCCCCAAATATCAGGTACCTGATACCCCTCTCCACCTAACGTCTGCACTTATATTTACCCAGTGCATCTATCCCATTTGTCCCACTCTTTGTCCTCGCTCACATTTTTTTTCTTTAAATAAATAAATTTATTTATTTTTGGCTGTGTTGGGTCTTCGTTTCTGTGCGAGAGCTTTCTCCAGTTGCGGCGAGTGGGGGCCACTCTTCATCGCGGTGCGCGGGCCTCTCACTGTCGCGGTCTCTCCCGTTGTGGAGCACAGGCTCCAGACGCGCAGGCTCAGTAGTTGTGGCACACGGGCTTAGTTGCTCCGTGGCATGCCTCACTCACATTTATTTGAAAAGAACCTTTACATTATTACAGCAGATGTAAGACCACAATCACTTGCCTTGAATAAAATGAAAAAAAGAGAGCGTCACTAAAAGCTAGCCTGATGCTTTTGCATGCCCAGAGCTCTGCGCCTCAGGTCTATTCCCTTTTTATCGAAAAAGATGAGCAAAATGTGAGAAAGATGTTTAAGGTGTCCTGACACCAAACTGAGTCTTTGACTTTGTTGTAATCAGTGATTTAAGAAAAAAAAAAGTTAAATAAAACATGGGCAAATTTCTCATTGTGGTGTCTACTGTTATTTCATGGGTTGTCCATGTGATACTTCAAACCTTTTCAACTACTCCTATTACTAAGTACCCTTATCGATGGAGTCCAGGTCCCTCATTGAACAGATGGGATGCTGAGAACCAGAGAAGGGAGGATGCCTTTCTGTGGTTCCAATAGCCCCCTCACTCCCAGTTCCAGCTTCTCTCTTGTTTCCATCCCTATCTCTGTGATTCACCACAGCAGCTCTTAAATGAATGTTGAGGGAATACTGCATGTCCAGGGTAAACTGGGACAAATGTTTAACTCTCCTGGAAGAAGAAGCAACGTGAGGGTGGTCTCTCTGCATAGGACACACGGCCAGAACCCTGCAGTGCTAGGCTGCTGGCGCAACTCAGGCCTCATCTCAAAGACAAGGACACTCAGCTCAAAGGACAATCTTTGTTGGCTCGAAGTTTGGCTTCTAGAGTGGCAGCTGCTTCTACCAAAGCACGTGCTGTGAATCCAGAATTTTCAGAAGTAATCGCCAACCCTCAGAAAAGACATGATTACACCAAAACTTCTCCGTGCGTTCACACCCTGTTCACTTAGTGTCTTGCTGCAATTTTCTCTGCACTGCATTTTCATGCAACGGCTTTTGCCTTGGAGTATCCGCACATGCAAACAGATCCTGACTGATGTCCAGCTGGGCTCCTCCCCAAATGGAGCCAGATCATTTTGTGTTGTTTATTTCTCCTGCATTTTAAAAAGCATGCCTATTGCTTAAGCAGAGAGCATACTTTCAAGTTCACTGGCAGGTCCATGGAAAGCTGGAAAGCTTCATTATTTCTACCTCAGGGGGTTTCATCAGTGTCTATCATAGGTGGCCTTGGAACAAGACCCTTGTTTCAGAGGCTAATTAAAAATGCAGCTTCCTGGGCCTTCCCCAGAATTACAGAATCTGAATTTTGAGACCCTTGTAGTCCACATTTTAAAATAGGGCTCAGAGTCCTGTTCACCCTAAGCCAATGGGTGCCTTGCAGGGCAAATTGCCTTGCAGGGCAAATATTCATCCTCCACCTGGATGTGCTTCAATATGTGGTTTGCAACCCCTTCCAGCCCTGGGACTGTGCACTTCGTTCTGTAGTTGACACTAGTTTTGGTGGCAGGTAAAAAACAGTTAAACTGGATTAGATGAAATGTAGACAAAGGGACTGCAAGTTCAGGTACAGCTGAATCCAGGTGTTCAATCTATCACCAGCCAATCAGTCAATGGGTTTTCACTGAGCACCTGCTAAGTGCTAAGTCCTGAGCAGGTCTCTGCTGAGAGGGAGGAGGTCCGTACCTTCAGGTGCCTTTTGGTTTGTTGGGAAGGCAAGGCACATGGTTGAAGAGGCTTATCCAATGCAAGGCAAATAATAATACAAGAAGATGTTCTCACATATCTGCCATCCACAGGGCAGACCCTGTCCTGTTCCTTTACTAACTCACATTCCATTACTGCCTACCTGTGCTGGTAACTCAAACATAATTCTTTATATTCATTTCTCGGTACTGTGCTGAGTTCGGGGCATACGAGCATGCATAGCACATAGCCTTGACCCTCCAGGAGCTCACATTTGACTGGAGCATGTGACCCTCGGAAGAGACCCGGGGAGCTAGACAGGTCTGACTGTGTCCCCATGCTCTGGAGCTTGGGGACACAGAGCCCCCAGCTAGTGACTCTGGGATCTGGTGCCCTAAGCCGCGGTTCCGTCGCGACTTCTTGTGAGGAAGTCCTGTCTTATATGGCGTGTCAGTTTCCCGCGTCTGCAGTAACAAATTGCCAAAAACTTGGTGATTTCAAACAACAGACATTTATTCTCTCACAGTTCTGGAGGCCAGAGGTCTGAAATCAGTATCACTGGGCCCAAATCAAGGTGTCAGCATGGTCCTGCTCCAGCAGGAAGCTCTGGGGGAGAACCCATTCCTTGCCTCTTCCATCTTCTGGTGGCAGCTAGCATTCTCTGGCTTGTGGCTGCATTCCTCCAGTTTTCAAAGCCAGCATCTTCAAACCTCTGTCCGTTCCATCTTCACATTACCTTCTCTTCTGTGTGTGTCAAATTTCCCTCTGCCTCCCTCTCCTAAGGTCCCTTGTGATTGCCTTTGGGGCCACCAAGATAATCAAACCATCTCAAGATCCTTCACTTAATCACATCTGCAGATTACATCCTTATGGGGTGACATTCATAGTTCCAGGGATTAGAACCTGCTATGGTCCAAATATGCAAACCCATATGTTGAAATCTTAACCCTCAAAGACGGTGGCATTAGGAGCTGGGGCTTTTGGGAGGAACTTAAGTCACGAGGATGAAATCCTCAAGAGTGGGATTAGTACCTTATAAAATAGGCTGCAGAGAGATCCCTCTCCCCTCCCATCTGTGTGGACACAGTGAACCATGAAGAAGACGTTCACCAGGAGACGGCCATGAAGGCACCTTGACCTTGGACTCCCAGCCTCCAGAACGGTGAGAAACAAATTTCTGTTTTTTTAAACTACCCGGTATGTGATATTTTGTTATACCAGCCTGAATGGCCTAAGACACCTGATGTCTTTGGGGTCCATTGTCCTGGCTACCACCCGTGGCTTCCTTGGTGATCAGGTACAGGCTGGGCGTATACATATTGCCATAAGTATTCGCTCCACAAATGTGCAGTCCCTTGTCCCCTCTCTACGATTTTCTGGCCAGCTTCCCCAGGACACGTGTCCTCCTTGCTAGGGAAGAGCTCAAAGTCACAGGTCAGGCTGCAGCTCTGTGGCGTCCCCGGGAGAGGGCTGGCCCTCCCCCTCCTGTTGGCTGGAGGTTTGCGGAGAGCTCATCATTGCCTTGTCTCTCTCGTGTGAATGCCCGCATTCTGTGATCAGCAAGAGGGTCACAAGTCAGTGCATGCTCAGGGTCAGTGAGGAAACATAGAGAGATTAAGGGGACAAAGAGAGGGCAGGGCAGGGCGTCCTCCTGCTGGGAGTTAACCTAGCAGAACCACAGCGAGACAGGCAGGCGGCCCTGCCCTCCCAGGACCTGGCTCTTCTCTGTCTGAGAAGGGATACCAGGCTGCTCACGGCATTTCCCCTATCCTGCGTCCCAAGAGCCTGACTCCACACCTACCAATGGCAATGCTGCCTTCCTAACAGGCAAGCCAAGCGGCCCTGCCTTGTCCGGAGTCTCTCTGAAGTGTTGTATTCGTATCATGATTTCCCTTCTCGAAGCATCTCACAGGATGCTCAGGACCACCACAGCCTGGCCTTACCATGTCCATTTTCCAGATGAAGAGACTGAGGCCCAGAGAGGCCAACTGAGGACACAGGAAGGGAGAAGGATGTAAAGACCCCAGACTATGGACACCCTGTCTGGAGATCGACCTCCCAGTCTAGGAGAAGCCTGTGTGTAGAAGGGAGAGGAAAAGGCCAGCCCTCAAGTATTTCTGGACACAGCCAGCCTTGGCCTCTGCCCTCACCTCTTCCGAAAACCTGGAGGGCTGGAGGACCCAAACACTTAGATGGTTCACACATTCCGGAGGTCTCAGGATACACATAACCTGACGAGGGTCTCCAGGACAGTCCTGTTGGGAATTGTGGGTCATTGGGGGAAGGTTTCTATAGATGCATAGGCTGAAGTTTTAACCAGGCCCCTCCTCTTCATCCCCAACCACACAACCCTCCTTATCACTTACAAAATTAGCAAGTTACTGCAGAGAAGCAGGTCACTGGGGTTGGGGTGGGTAGAGGCCTGGTCAGGCTTGATCCCCCAGAGAAAGTCATCTGGTTATACAGCCTGGGGTCCGATGGAATGATGAGCAATGGTTGAAGTTTTTCCGGGGGGAAGAAGGGAATCTGCTCTACCTGTCCCCCCTGTGTCTGAGAACTGACCCCAGTTTCCAAGACTGATACTCAGGGCCATGTTGGCCTTTCTATCATCGTCTTGTGGAGTGGAGCCAGAGTGGTTACTTGCCCCAGGCTGAGTGGGTCATCTTCTTTTTGAAGGGACTTAGGGTGGGAAGGCTCTGGGGGCCAGCCTCCTCCCATCAATGTGCTGGGGACAGTGGCTTGGGACCCATGGATTTCTCTCTTCTGTCCTAAAGAAGCAGCAAAAGCCGTCTGCAGAGGGAGACATGGAGGAGGAGATGCCAGCTTGGGGCCTGGCAGTATTCCCATCCTCCCTGCCCTGGGGTCCCCCTCTGTCCTCTGCTTCCTAATGACAGAATTCGCAAGGTTGCTTGAGACTGATTGAGTGGCCCCTGCTACTTGCAACCAAAGGAGCTCTGACGGCGGCTGCAACTGTGTGGGCCTCTGTGAACAGCACGGCCCCGGGCATGGTTTGGGTAGAGACCCAAGGACCCTAGATGGAGGGACAGCTGCTCTTCTGACACCCTGATGTCCAGCAGGGGCTGGGGCTGGAGCCTGCTGACCCTGAGGTCAAGTACTCGCCCCCCCCCCCAATCAGGAGAGAACAGTCTCTGTGGATGTCCTGAATGGCCAAGTAGGACACATCATTTGAAAGTGGGACAGGATTCCTGCAGGCGGAGGGAAGCCAGGAAAGTCATCCCAGAATATGTGGATACTGGAGACAGAGCACGTGGGGCAAGGGCAGGAGGGGGCATCACGAGGGTCAGTGGTGCCAGCTCTTGGCTACCTGACCCTCACTCTGACGTACGCACTCCCTCGAAGTTCCCTCAGGCACGACAACGTTCCCGTTTAGACTAGGAAACTGAGCGTCAGAGAGCATGTTTGTCTCCTAGGGATGTCATAACAATGACCACAAACTGGCCCGTTTAAAACAACAGAAATTTATTCTTCCACAGTTCTGGAGGTCAGAAGTCTGAAGCCAAGGTGTCCTGAAGTCGGGGATGTGCTCCCTCCGAAGGCTCTTGGGGCAATTCTGTCCCTTGCCTTTTCCGGTGGCTCCATGCATTCCTTCGCTTGTGGCAGCATCACTCCCATCCGTGCCTGTCTTCACATTGCTCTCTCCTCCTTTCTTGTGTCTCCTCATCCATGTCCTATAAGGACACTTGGCATTGGATTCAGGGCCCATCCAGATAACCCATGGTGATCTCATCTTGAGATTCTTAATTACATCTGCAAAGACCTTTTGTTTTTCCAGACAAGGACATACAGATTCTGAGGGTTAGGACATGGACACATCATTTTGAGGACCACCATTCAACTCCCTGTAGCAAGGCTGGCTGATTTCCCACGGTCACAAACCTGTGAGAGTCTGAGTGTGGGTTGGAGCCAGTCCAGCCTGAGTGCTGTGGTGTTTGCTGGATCCTGCACGGACATATGGACATATGGGAGGAGCATAAGGTGGGGACAGAGGAGCGGGAAGCAAAGAGATAATGAGCTGCCCAGCGCTGGCTATTCCCTGTATGTACTGAGAGAAACCAGATATGTATCCTGGATCTATGGCTCTTAGAGAAAAGCCAGTGTAGGGGGCCTGGGGTGATGTCCACACCTTTGTAACTATGTCCCCACCGATGTTTCTACATGAATCATGGTTTACCCTCTTAGGAGACACCCTACAGATCCCACCGGCCACACTGCCAGCAGCACTGGCAGGTGTCAGAGTCTTGAACACTGGAGAGAGCCCTTTGAAAGTGAAGGTGTTGGTGGGTAGGTCCAGGGATACGCCAGGGGAAGGGGGGATGTCAGGAGCAGGGTGGAGCAGAAACCCTTCTACTGGCAGAGACGAAGCTGTTCGTCCTATGCCAGGCTGCAGGGAAAGGCACTGCCCCAGGAGCTGACGGCTGAGCATAGGTGGCATTTGGCCAGCAGCTAGGGAAGGCGAAGGGACGGTGCAGGGCCCTGTGCCCCCTGCATCTTCATCACTCCGGACTGTCCAGCTCATCAGACTCTGTATGTGATGCTCCAATATGCTGGGCACCCCAGCCCCTCTGCAGAAACAAATGGGGAGCTTCATAGGGGATATGTCTGCATCCCCACCACACACACAGACACACACAGACACACACACAGACAGGCTTTCGTGTGATGAGTGTGAGAGGGTCTTCTTCCAAGGGTTTCCACACTCACCGCCCTGCTCTCCTCCTTCCTTTGCTTTCTTCCCCGGCCTCACCATCTACTCTCTATCCCCCCTCTCAGCCTGCAAACCAGGAAAATGCACTCTTTCGCCCAAACTCAAGTAAACCATCCAGTGCCACAGAAAGTTACGTTTAACACTAGGGAAAATTGAATTTATCTTGGAAATGTTTTATTCTTCCAAAAGTTCACTTTGGCAAAGTCTAATGTATAAAAAAGCGTGAAATCCTACCGCTCCAGACGGAGCTGGCTCTCCGCCGAGCATTAAGCCTTGGGTCCGAATCCCGCCTCACTCCCGTCAACCACTCTCTTTAACTCAAATGCCCATCAATGTCCCTGCTAAATGGGAGTCCTAGGCACATCTCATCTTATCATAATGTCACGAAACCCATAGAATTACAAATCAGGTTTAAGGCAGAAACCATGACAGCCAAATCTAAGTACACCAAAAGTACATTAAGTATCTGTCTTCATTTAGCACCCCATTCCAACTCCCTGCTCAGCTCAGACCCACTCCACCCAGTGCTCAGATGACACAGCCTAAGACCCATTTTCGAGTGGACTGAAAGGTAAATGACAGTTCACCCTGCACACGAACATAGACAACTGTATAAACTATTTAAATAAAGACAGCAAAGAACAGAAGATTGCTGCAAAGCCTTTGGCAGACCCAGCCTTGGGGAACTTAGCAGTTTGAGATTCATTACAAATTTCATCTTTAATGTTATTTTTAGTTCAATATTTTGTAGTACTCAGAAGTAAATCTTGGTATGCTGTCTCCTCTCCCCTGGCTTCCTCTCCTCTGGTGTCTGATTCTTCAGTTTTACTGAAACCTAATACGTTTTCAATAAAATTGATTTGTGATGTCGTAATGCTGTGTGTTGCCGTCTCCCATTTCTTGATGTAATGGGGAGAGGATGATTGCATGATTTGACAAAGTGAGGCAGGTTGCTCTTTATTGTGGAATAAGTTGGCATGAACTTGGAAACCACCCTGCAGCAGCACAGAAACTCGCCATGTATTCTTGCCTTTTGTGCTTTGTCAATTTGAAGGTCTAGCTTCCAATATCACTCCTGAATGCAAAGTGTCCACCTGTCCTCTCTAGAGAGTCACCACCTCAGATACAGATGCAAAGGAGAGGAGGAAATTCTTGGGTTTCAATACTTACTGTTCAGTTCCCCTCTCGATATGACTTTCCACCTGGAAACCTCAAGCTGGTTTGGCACCTCCAGATGAAATTCTAAAAGAGACACCTGTCCGCAAGCTGGGGGTAGGAGAGGACCAGTGGACCAGAAGCTCTGTCCTGAGGTCATTCTGTGGGCTCTTCAGTCTTCTTGGGAGACTGCAGGGAGAATAAAGCCTTGTGCATGAGGCAGCTGGCGAGGTGAGAGGGAACGCAGGGAATGCTGACTTGCTTGGATGTATGAACTTGAAGCCCCTGAAGAAGGAAGAGAACCCAGAAAATTCCTGTGATTTTGACTGAACTGAGATGGTCATTCTCATCTGTCATATTAGGACAGGCCCTGACTTCTGATCCAGGGAGATGAGGGGGTGGTGAGGAAGGTTCAGACTGAAGCTCAGAGCAGCTTGACAGAAACAGATATTCGACTCCCAAATCAGGTGACCCGTGACATCTGCCAGACAGAGACTTCATAGGCAAACTAGCCTTTCTGTGACTTGGTTTTTCCATATCAAAAATGGGTCTGATGGCCTTGGCTTCCTGTTTTATTAGGACAGCTGAGGATGAAGGAATACAAGAACTCTCCTAGCATTAGTGACGTGTTTACGTATGCAAAAGCAAAAGGTGAGAACCGGGGTGCTTATCTGGGTAATTTACACTTAAATAAAACCCAACAGTTTTATTCAATTAATTTTTTTTTTTTTTGGCGATAAGCGGGCCTCTCACTGTTGTGGCCTCTCCCGTTGTGGAGCACGGGCTCCGGACGCGCAGGCTCAGTGACCATGGCTCACGGACCCAGCCGCTCCGCGGCATGTGGGATCTTCCCGGACCGGGACACGAACCCGTGTCCCCTGCATCGGCAGGCGGACTCTCAACCACTGCGCCACCAGGGAAGCCCTATTCAATTAATTTTTATTGGAGCCAAGTTGATTTACAATATTGTGTTAGTTTCTGCTGTACAGCAAAGTGATCCAGTTATACATATATCCACTCTTTTTTAGATTCTTTTCCCATATAGGTCATTGCAGAGTATTGAGTAGAGATCTCTGTGCTATAGAGTACATTCTTATTAGTTATCTATTTTATATGTAGTAGCGTGTATATGTCAATTCCAATCTCCCGATTTATCCCTCCCCCCTTTCATTCGAAAAGATACATGCACCCCAATGTTTATTGCAGCACTATTTACAATAGCCAAGGAAGCAACCTAAATGTCTAGTTAAGGATAAATGGATAAAGGAGTCCCATAGTTTTTAAAGCAAAGATACTCAGAAGTTTCAACTCTGGAACCAAGTGTACCTAGATCATTCAGGCTAGGGATTCGTGGAGTGAGTGCTGTCCTAAGTAACCTGTTAGGGGATGAGAAAGGGGCGGGGAGACAAGGGAAGGAGACAAGGCAAGGATACTGGTTCAGCCGGAGTCTACTTTCAGGTCCACGCGGAACTCTGGAGTGTTAATGGCACCACGAGTTGTCCCACCTTGAGGCAAGGGGTCTAGGCTTTTGGATTCCTGTTTTAGTCTGCCATTGGTTGGGCCACCTCCAGGATATTTCCAGGTGAGGAGACTCCCCCAGGGCTGAGGGTGGTCCTCTGGAGATGTGCAAACTCATTACCACTGATATTCACAGTGGCCTGAGATAGGAGCCATGGCCCGTTACAGGTGGGTCTGGCGGGGCACCACTATCCAGTGAAATTTCATTCTAACGTTTCCCCTCTGAGCTGAGAGCTACACTCCAGATCCATGAAGGCAAGAAACCTCACTGTGCTCCAGTAAGTTTTTGAACATCTCAGAAGAAAAACACGTTAACTAATAATGGTTTGGGCGGAAAGGAAAGCTGCTGATTTGCAGCAGCATCTTAGGAGAGGAAGGAGAGGAAAGGGTCAACGTGAGAGCAACAGAGGGACTGTGTTTGCCTCTATCCTGTGACATGACATTCTTTCACTTAAGGAGCTGCTGTTAGATTCCACGAGAAAATACGTGGAAAGCATTTCACACCATGTCTGGCACATAGTAACCACTCAATAAACGTTAGCTTGTTATTATCATCATTTTCCTAAACAGTGAGGTCAAACCAATTAGCTGGGTTTTTCTTTTTAATGAAAACTCCGATAAGATAATCCTTGTGAGGCAGAAAGGCTTTGAATCCCTTGTTAACTGGGATGATTAAAATGCACTTGGTTATGCTGGGGCAGCGACAGCATATAGATTTCTTACATGCCCACTCCAACTGAGTGTGGTGGCTGCTATTGTTAGGAAGGATTCTGAGGCCATATCTAGGTCCAGGGAGAGGGGTTTCACTGATTAATTAGTCGTGTCTACCACCCACCCTAGAGAAGAGGTGTGAGCACGTGTAATCCGTGGCATCCTTGTCCATTGGAATCATCAGAATTCATGGCTTTTATTCATCGTAAAGCTCCAAGGAAGCAGAGGACGAGCACTGCTTCTCTCCTAAAGCAGCAGGTACACGCTTGGGGCTTTTCGCTTTGCAGAGGTGAGGTAGGAAGAAGTCCCAGAATGTGCCACAGGTAAAGATATTTTCTCAGTAGTACCTGAATTTTCCCAAAAAAGGAAGAGAAAGGAAGAGGGGGAGAAGTTGGAGGAGGGGAAAAAGATCTCCATGATTTGTAGCATCTAATAGCTAAATATGTGTGGGTCTCTAAACACATAAATAACTGCAAATAAATAATAAAGAGAAAAACACCTCAGAAGAAAAATGGACAAGGCTAGAACTTCTTCAATGAAACCCAACGGCCAAAACCAAGAGCTGCTCAGTTTCACCAGTTGTCCATGATATGCAAAATAAAACAGCATCCTATGCTCCAAACTGGCAAAACTTTTCAATCTGACAACATGAAAGGCTGGGAGGATGTGGAAACTGAGTGGGAGTATGTGTGTTACAAACCCTTAGGATAGCAAACTGGCAATCTCTAGAATGACTAATAAGATGTGCAGATCTTCTGCCCTTCCAGCATCTCTGTCTCTGGGTGTGCGCTTCAGTAAAACTTTGCTCAAGGAGTCACACGGAAGGATGCTTACAGCAAAGGCCAAAATTAACCAAACTGCCCATCACCGGGGAAATGGGTAAGTAGAGAGTGAGCAGACATAGGACATACAGCTCACCTCTGAGCAACAGAGAAGCATCCAATCATATTCACGGAGAGAATAAGGACAGCAAGAACGACAACTTCCCACTCACCTGCACCATCTATGTCTTCTCTGAATACAAAGGAAGCGACTGGAAGCTGCATCCGTGTGGATAATTATAAGCCTATACAGGAGGGATTGGAATGGGGAGGGTCAAGGGGAACTTTAGTTTTATTTATAATTTTTAAGTTTTTACTGTAAGAACATGTTCATGTATTCTCTGAGTAATTAAGTTCATAATTTTTAAGTGTTTACAGTAAGAACATGTTCATGTATTCTTTGAGCAATTAAGTTCATTTTAAAAGAGCCCTGGCTCCTGGACCAAACATAATACAGAAGGGTAGCAGGGTGAGGTCAGACAGACAGATATGCTGCGTGTCGCTGTACCCACAGTAGCCGTGGGGCCCCTTCTCCTTGGTATCCACTGACTGCATCATTATTGAGCTCCGTCGGAAGCTGGTTACTCAGAGGGCAGCCTGCAGCATCCCTATGGGTTACTGCTTGAAGTCACGTTCACAGAGACAGAGGTGTAGGGCGGGCAGGGAGTGCATGCCAGTACTCGCATTACCCAGGCTTTGGGAGGCTCCTGGGTAGGCTCCTGCCACCCCTGGCACTTTGGAGCAGCCTGTGAGCGGCAGAGGCATTTTGTTATGGACCTCCTGCCCTCCTCGTCCGTGGCGCTGAATGGTAAGTCTCTCCATATTGACGTCCCTGTGGCGTCGAGAGTGGGTGACCCATGACGGCTCAGAGGGGTTTCTTCCCTGACTTCTGCATCTTTCCAGACTCTAAAACCACTAGGCAGAGACACCTCCTGCAAATCCCTCAGATGCAGCTTCTGGTTTATTTTGTTTTGTTTTTTTGCGGTACGCGGGCCTCTCACTGCTGCGGCCTCTCCCGTTGCGGAGCACAGGCTCCGGACGCGCAGGCTCAGCAGCCATGACTCACGGGCCCAGCCGCTCCGTGGCACGTGGGATCCTCCCAGACCGGGGCACGAACCCGTGTCCCCTGCATCAGCAGGCGGACTCTCAACCACTGCGCCACCAGGGAAGCCCGCAGCTTCTGTTTTGAGGGCTGGTCAGACCTTTCTAGTCTTCCTCACCACCATTGCTGCATTAACGATGGCGGCCCATCACCACTGGTTGTCGCAGGCTCACTCCCCAGGCCAAGCCTCTTCTCTGCTGGCCAGTCCTCCCTGCAGTCTCTCCTCTAGGCCCAGCCCCTGGGGAAGGCTCCACTCTCTGACTCTCATGAATGGTTTGTTTTAGATTCACTGGTGAAAAACCTTCTTTATTTCCTTTCTCAAGGCTAAGACAAGAGGACTTGCCACAGCCTGAGCATTCTTGAGACGGGCCTGGGAGAGCTCAGGCTGGGGGCGCGGACGTGTGTGGAAGCAGTTTCCCCTACCCTCTCTGTCCTTCCATGACCATTCTTGTGCCCACCGCCCCTTCCCTTAATTCACACTGCCATCATCCGTGCCGAGCCGAGCCCCTGGACAGACTTTCTTGCCACCAGGGTTGCCCCCTTCAGCCTGTTTCCTGCACAGCAGCCAGGAGCACTGCTTTCAGGGAGAGGTCCTAAATCCAAGTGTCCTTGATCATCGTTGTTAATTATTGAATACTTGCCGAGAGCATAGGATACGGAGCGGCTCACAGCGAACTCCGGTATGCTTACCCTTAACTGCCACGCTGTTCACCACGTTGGCCTCAAGAAGAGAGGCCAGAGATGGATGTGGTCCTCAGAGTCAGGGGTTCCAGGCCAGAGTAATGCAGGGGAGGATCGTCTGAGGTCCAGGCAGCATCTGTGGCTCAGAGTCAGAATGTTTCCCTTCAGTTCTTTTTTTTTTTTTTTTTTGCAGCACGTGGGCCTCTCACTGTTGTGGCCTCTCCTGTTGCAGAGCACAGGCTCCGGACGCGCAGGCTCAGTGGCCATGGCTCACGGGCCTAGCCGCTCTGCGGCATGTGGGATTTTCCTGGACCGGGGCACGAACCTGTGTCCCCTGCATCGGCAGGCGGACTCTCAACCACTGCGCCACCAGGGAAGCCCCTCCCTTCAGTTCTTGACTCAGCTGCCTAGAATTTTGAGGCCGCTGAGTGATGTCCCAGGTAGCTGAGCCTAGGCTGAACCCGGGTTTCCTATTTCCTCCTGTGGGAGAGGGGCACTGCCGTCTGAGCGTGGAGTGGGTCACTCAAGCTTAGCCTCTCATTCGTCAAATCACCTGATCAGCAGGAATTTATTGAGAACCCACTGTGTGCCAGGGATTCTTCAAGACTTGCAGGATGCCGACAAGGACACAATCCAACCTTTCACCTAGCAGAAGGGATAGAAAGAGAAATTGAAGAGCACAGAGTGGCAGGTGCTACTGGGGCAGAAAGGAAAGGTGCTCTGGGCACAGGCACGTCCCTCGACTCCAGGGAGGCTCCTTAGCTGACCCCGTCCCTGCATCCCCAGCAGAGTGAGCAGCATTACACACGCATAGGTGTGTGAGGAAGCGTGGTGCCTTCTCCCCAGAAGGTGCATTTCAGAGAGGCTGAGGTCTCCTGTGGGTGTGAAGGTCGAGGAAGAGCTGTGTGGTGTAGCAGACATGGTAGGAGCCCCACCCATATCACATCTGCATCCTCAAGGAGGCTCACATGCGACGTTCCTACTGCAAGCCCCTCGCACCACAGGACCCTGCCTGTGCCTGCAGGTGAGGCATCCTGGAATGCCAGGGAGCTTACACCACCAGGAACAGCCTTCGCCCGTTGGGTGGGACCAGCCTGTGGCTCATCCACACAGGGTCCCAGTCTATCCCAGCAGGCCCGAACCCCGCTGCCCACAGCAGCCACCTGCTCACGGACGCCTGCATGACCTGCCTCCCTTTCCTGCCTCCCCCCTCATGTTTCCTGGGATGACCTCCTACGTGAAGAGCTACACCGGTGCCCTCGTCTAAGGGCTGGCTTCTGGAACACATCACGCAACCTGAGACAAGACATGTGAGAAGAACCTGGTTTGGCCCCTACCTCACCCCTTGTGTGTGTCTCAGTGGGCCTTCCTGCCCCATTCAGGAGAGGTTCTGGTATGTCTGTTTCTGCCACACCTGCCGACAGGTCAGCGCAGCGAAGACCAGCCTCCTTCCAGCCTGGCAGGCCCTGCCTCGCCTTCTGCGGTCTTCCCACCACAGCCACACCCCTTGTTTACCAAATGCTCAATTTTGGTTATGTTACTATAAAAATCAAGCAGCTGGCAATTCCAGCTTGATTAGCAGGTCTCCAGTTTTGATTAGGAAATTACTGTAGTAATCAAGGTTAATTCTCGTCGCAGTGCTCAGCAATAGATTTTGTATTTTGCAGGGAAATGGTTTTCCTGCCTGGGATGGAGAACATCTCATGAAAGAAACCTAAAGAGAGGAAAGGAGAGCAGTGCATCTGAGCGGCGCTGAGATCGGACGCCTGCAAGACTCTGTTGTCTGTTCTACCTTCAGATAAGCCCTTTCCTGGGACAAAGGAGCCTGGACAAGACCTCCTGAGAAATACCAGGTCCCCCACCTTGGGGCTTTCTGAATGTCTTTGAGAAACTTGGGAAATACTTCTTTGCTGGAACTGAAATCCCCCAGCTGCTGGGGCCAGGGAGTCAGTGCTGGAGATCAGAGGTGCCTTGAACTGAAGGATGTCTTTAAATGCTTCCATGTGAGGCAGAGGAAGACAGCTTCTGTGCAAGCTGGTTGGGGGCAGCCACTCCACTCCCCACTCTGGGGGTGGTTGCTCTCTCCAGGGAATGAATGTCATCTATGGAAGGAGTCAGGAGTTCCGATAGATGCTCAGGCTTGGGAGAAAGCTCTTGGGACGGTGGAGCCCTGCAGCTGAATTTCATTTCTGACTTTGCCCTGGCTCCAGTGTTTGGACTGTGGACCCTGGACGAGTTGGGATAAAGGTGTCCTTTCCCACAGATCAGGCAGGAGAGAGGAGGTGCCCCTCCCCCAGGCTCTCTCTGTGAGCCCATTCCTCCCTGCTGTAACTCCGCGCTGTAATCACTAAATGTCAGCAAGAGAGGGTTTGTCTCCAGTAGGTGACGTTTGATTTCAGTATCTCTTTGGGGATGGATACCGTCAGTCCATAGAGTTCACGTTTGTTGGCAGGGAAGTGGCACCAGAGTTAAGACCGTGTTGGAGGCTCGGATGTGCCCTGGCCCCGTCCTACCCTCTGAGTCAGAAGGCAGCTTACAGGGTTGCTCCCCCTCCTATACCATCCTCCAGGCAGCCCCTCACCTACATGTCTATGAGTACCCACCCCCTCACCCCACCCCCACTGCTACACACACAGCTGCTCTTAGCTCCGCCTGGATACGCAGATGAAATGAGTCCCACCGCAGCCCTGCCCCTCACCCTGTCCTCCAGACAGTAGGAGCTGGTGTGTGCCCTGCCGTAGATCCTGTGCTGGGAGATCTTTCTCCAGGACTACCGGGTAGGGACAGCAGCCGATTAAAACCCAGGCCACCCTGCATTCTTGGGGTCTTAGGGAGGGTCTTGTTTCTTGGCGCCTCCCCTTCCTATATCGCCCTTTGACTTCTGGAGTCCTCAAAGCTTATGAGCACCTTTACAAAGTGGGGATGAGGTGAGGTGGGGCTTTGGCCCAGAAGGAGCTGGAGGAAACACTCCCGTCTGGGATGTGACGATGCGTCTCAATGTTCAGTGTGTCTGTGGGAGCACACCAGGAGCGTTGGACTGCTCTGGGGGGAGGAAGGCCAAGAGGTGCCCAAACCTCATTTCAATATGTTCTATTAGGCAGAAGTGAAAAGCTTTTTTCCCTCAACTACGAATTCTGGGTGCCCCAAACCCCTTAGAACTCTCAGGCCAGAGCTCTCAAACCTTCATCTCTGTGTCTTTGGCCGCTGCATAAGCCCACCCATCCTTAAAGTTTTCTTTTGTCACCAATGTTCTGATGTGGCTTTTGGAGCAGAATGAATAAGGCCCCATGGAAACAGAGAGCTCCGGGCAAAGGACAAGAGTCCAGAAATAGTGAAACTCTCCCAGGTTTCCTGGACTAAGAGCAATTAAATTTTCACACCTGTTTGGGTGGCGTGGGCAGGAGAGTTGCCAGGGGAAAGTGCAGTAAGGGTGGTGAATCACAGTTCACTCCTCGCTCTGAGCCAGACTGTTACCCAGACTCAAGTCCCATCTAGCCTTGTCTACATCTGATCCATTACTTGCCCATTGTATGACGCTGGACGAGGCACTTACTTCTTTGTACCTTTGTACCTCAGTTTGCTCATCTGTAAAATGGGCCTTGTAACATTATTAATTCAGAGGGTTGTGTAAGGATAAATAATAATACATGTAAAACGTTTTAACTTTTCAAAAAAAGTAGTGCTTAGATATTATCCATTATTAAGATTTCATAAGCAACAATGGTCCAAGAGGGCAGCCCCCAATGTGCAGTCTTGTGTTTGATTCATGTCTGCTGATGAGCTGTTAGCCAGAGCAAGTAACGTGGCCAAGTCCAGAGTCAATGTGGGAGGGCCTGGAACTGGGAGGTATGACTCATCGGGGCCACTAATGGAACAATTTACCACAAATGTGTCTATTATTGTAGTCTTAATTTTGATGGTGATTATTGGCTTAGAAGAGAAATTCCTTATCATGCTAAGTGAGCACTTTCGTATTCACTCTGGAATGAAAATATGTTCCCAGGTTACCATTTTACCTAAAATTCAGTTAAAACACTTTGTCCACTTCAGTATCAAAACGACTCTTCATCCAGATGTGCTTGCGAATTTTCTTTATCCAGCCTTGTCAGTGGTTATTACAATGTCTGAGTCTTCCTACATTCTTGTTTCCTTGTCCCTCCCCTCCTGTGTCCATTGGATTTCCCCCTTTTCTCCTTCCCATACCTTTTGTTTTGGCCTAAAACACCAGTGGGATGGGAAAGACAGGGGAAAGAGAATTGCCTTGAGGAAGAAGATGTGTCAGGGGTAGACAGAGAATCTAAGGGCCACACCCTTCTCTGTGGGCTGTTAGATACTAGAAAAAAGGAGTTAGTCTGAAGTGTATTTCCCAGACTAAACTTTCCAAATTTGCTTAGTACTATGCAGATCTTCCTTTGTAGATCCGTCAGCAGAGAGAAGCACCATCATGTTGGTGCCTTGTTGAAGCTGTCACCATATTGCCCTGCAACAATACTTTTGAATCAGAACCCAAGAACAATGGCTTTTGGCATTGTCTTTCTGTTAGTGATTGCAGTTGATGTCATTTTGCCAAACAAAATTATAAGCAAAATGGATGTTTTGGGTCAGAGTGCAGCAGGGAATATATAGCTGCATTTCCCTCAATAAATCTGCCCTCTTTGCCTGAACAAAGACATACAACCTATAGTGATTGACGTTTTCACCACTAAATTATGCTATGTCTGTTTCTCGAAGAAATGTCTCCATTCCAAAATTAGCTACCCATCAACATAACATAAAATAACTTGAACACGGTGTCATTTCACAAAGATATTGATTCACGCAGACTTACTGGATTAATAACTGGTTTCCCATAAAAGGGAGTAGTCACTATGTCTTTGGGAGACAGAAAAAATATACACTTTAGAACAAAGTATATTGGTACATTTAAGCCTGGTTGCTGAGCTCAAATGAACAGAACAGTTTTCAGAGGCAACTTTGCCCATGAAGAGAGAGGTGACACAATGCAACTTACAAATGAAGCCAGGGGTGATGGAAAGCTAATAAAAAAAGACAACTATTTATTTATTTGGGGCCTTTGATTTTACTTTATTGGATTACACAAAGCTTTAATTTTTCACTGCAGTCAATCTGTATAAAAGTTCAACTGATTGGAGCATATATTTAATTCCCAAATGCCTTTTCTTTCAACCCCTACTTCTTCAGAGTTGGACAACCCTTGGTGTCCCGAGTATCAAAGAGGTTTGGCTTACGTTGGAGCAACCAGACCAGGGGAGACGTTTGCAGGCAATAGGTGATTTACTCAGCTCCCAGTGACAGCCAATCCACTCTTGCCTCCTTGAGGACTGGGTTTGCCAATAGGTGGAGAAAATATGTTTCTTTGCATTTTTTTAAAGTGTGCTTTCTTCAATGGAGTTCCGTGGTAATAAAGTAATTGAAATCAGTCTTCCTAGTCACTAATCTAACAAAGTATCCCATGGCATTTAGATAACATTCCAACACCTGACCATAGGTTCCACGGGATTGGCTCAGTTTGCTTTTCTAGACGCACCTCTTTCTGCCCTTCTGCCTGCCACGTCCAGGTTGGTCTTGCTTGTCCCTTGAATGTGTCATGCTGACATCCATGCTGGCCCTTCTATTTGGACTCTTTTTCAGCTCTTCCCATTGCTGCATCCTTTTTTTTGTTTTCATTGGATCTCTGTTCCTCAGAGATGCCTTCCCTGACCATGTCATTTTCTAGAAAAATATCTACCTCTTCATCATCCAGTTTTATTTCATTATGGCATTTTTTTACAGTCATCTCCTCCCCTTGGAATGTAAACCCCTTGGGGACAAGCAGGGGCTTTCTTGGTCTTGCTGATGGCTCTGTTCCTGTGGCCCCGTATGGTGCTGGGACACAGAAGGCACTCAATTATTGAATGGATACATTTCTGGGAGGAAGATGCAGAAACGGAAAGTTTTCATCTTGACTCGGTTCCAACTTCCTGTCATATCATTGTAGGATAATTATCATCTTTGAATTTCAGTCTCTCCACCTTTAAATAAGGAGAGTGGTATTTCTTTGCTGCCCAGAAATGGTGCGAAGATGAACTATTGTAAAACAAAACAGAACAAGCTATCTATTTATTTGCCTTTAAGGCACTTTTCTGGATTATTCACAACAGGATCAAAGGCTAGGAGTTTATTAATCTAGAAAACCAGCTGACTTTGGCTGTGAGGCCACATCTTATCTGAGGATTGAAGTCTCTCCGGCTGGTGAGGCATCCCTTTGGAAATGCCTGTGGGAGCTTCCACAACTCCAACAACCCGGTTTTTTTCAATTTATCTTCTGGTGCTGAAACAGATCTCTGTTTCTGCCACTGAACACTAGATTAAGTAGTTGTATTAAAAATGAATATTTTAAAGCATGAGAATCACACCCATCAGCTGGCCACCCAAGGAGAGACCTGTGCAAAGGAGACCCAGAAGGGACTGCAGATTCGGGGTCCCATTTCGTGTTTGTTTCTTGGTGGAGCTGACTGAGTGAGCTGGCAGGTAGAGTGGGCCTGCTACTTCTCCCATTGCTTTTCTCTCTCTGGTCCCCATACTGCTCAAGTAGGTATGCATTGGCCTCAGTCCAATCCTGGTAACCCCCCTGTAGTTTCAGGCTGTTCCAGATGACTGGAGCTTGAGAAATCCTCTGGAGAGCGGTAGAGACAGCTGGTGGACCCCCACATCCTGGGAGGGCTTGCTAAGTGCCGTCCCATCTGAAGGCAGCTGAGGTGACGGCTCACTTGGACATCTCTCTCCATGTAAGAGAGGTCTCAGTGCTCCAGGGACAGCCTCAGATTCCCTCTCTTCCGATGCTGGGAAAGCCTTGCTCACCTGACTTGTGGGTTATCAAACCTGAAATATCTAAGGCAGCAGTTCAGCAAAATCTAATTTGCAGAACCTGGAAATAATCTTGTAAAACTGGTACCAAAAATCTCCTGTTGCTGCTGACTTTGGATCCTGTGAAATCAAGTAGTGTTTATTGAACAGTCCCTAATTTCTGTCCTTACCTTGTAGGTCCAAAGCGGTTCTAGAGGTCTCTCCAGACAAAAGGCCTGGACTTGGCACCTTAGCTGTCACTCAGCTTTGCATGGCTTTCCGCTGTGTTCTATCTTGAGACAGTGAATCCAATGAAGATTTTTTTAAAAACACTGGCTGCTGGCTCCAGTTTGCAATTAGATAAGTGTGAAGCTGATTTAATCCAGTGCATAATTCCAGGGGAATGAGAGAAAGGGGAAAGGAGGAGACGGCCCCAGGGAGGGTAGTCTCAGCCATTCCCACACGTGGCCCGCTGGCTCTCTCTCAGGAGCCAACCGCCTCTCCAATTTTTCGACCCTTGCTTCCTTGTTTGTCCCCAACACCCACCCCTGCGGTGACTTGGTAATTTCCATTCCATCCTTGCTGAAGATAAAAGACACCATGGGCGGGCTCCATGAATAAAAGTCGTTATTTATCGATGCCAGTTTTGGGGAACATTTTTCCTTCTGATTCATGAACCACTTTTCTACATTCGAAAAGCAGTTCATAAATCGTTCAGCACCAGCAGAAATTAATAATGATGAATCCATTTACATAAAATAGTCTCATCCTGCCAGGTGCTGATAATATTGGAAGCTAGAACCTCATTGAGAAGCTGGATGGCACGTGTGTGTGTGTTTCCCACACATCAGAACTCATGCCTTTTATTTTTGAGCTTAACCAAAAGTTTAATTATTTAGTGTCCAGTCTTGATTACTATTTGCTATTTGGACACGCTATTTGAAAAAATAGAAAAAGATAAAAATAAGAGAAATAATTCAGTATCTGAAGAAGATAGAAGCCGTGTAAGAGTTCATGTCTGGTCAAATTAACAGTTCTGAAAAATGCATCAATCTACAGAGTCATTAATTCCCAGGAGAGACCATCACTGTTTGACTACACACACACACACACACACACACACACACACACACGTGCACATGTAAATACACACAGAGCTCCTGGAGCAATAAAATGAAGGCAATGTCAGTGGGTTGATTTATCGTAAACTGTTTTTCCAGAGCAATGACAAGGAGCACAAATTCTCATGGTTATTAGTAGGTCTCCTGTCAAAAAACAGCACTGGGATCAAAAGAGCTGGCATGGCATCCAGATGAGACAGACTAAATCGAGTGCTTGCCTAGAGCAGAGCACCACACTCTACAGAATGGACTGGACAGTTGGGCAAAATTTTTGTTCTGTTCTGTTCGAGTTTTCCTCTCTTCAGAGACAGAAGGTTAAGTCCACACATTCCTCAGCTCTAAGAGCTTTATTATCACTGGTCTGTACATGGTCCCTTTCTTGTGTTGTGTATTTTATTCCCCTTCAACTGCTTGCTCTACTCCTTACAGGAAACTGTTGAATTTTTTTTCATGTGCGTTTTTGTTTAGTTTGCATGTATATTTAACTTATGTAAGTAATACTGTTATTTATCTCATTCTGTATCTTTCTTGTTTCCCAAGCA
Source organism: Grampus griseus (assembly GCF_964374135.1). NCBI lineage: Eukaryota > Metazoa > Chordata > Mammalia > Artiodactyla > Delphinidae > Grampus > Grampus griseus. The sequence goes on along the minus strand of NC_139013.1, from coordinate 18,986,037 downwards.
CCATGATTCTGACATGTACCCTTGTTGCCCTGTGAACACACAATCTAATGCTTCTGGTCCTATTGTCATCTGGATATCGATGCCCATCCATTCTCCCGGGAGACGGTGCCCAGATTGCACTTGGGTTGCACTGCTGTAAGGAGTGTCTTTTGGGATGAGGGCGAGGGTTTCTTTGGGATACGTGTGTCGAGCGGCAGAGTTGCTGGGTTAGAGTGTGTACATATAGTCAATTTGAGAAGGTGGGACCAGATGCTGTCTCCACTGCCACCAGCAGTGACAAGAGTCCCACATGCCTGCCAACACATGGCATTATCCAGCTGTCTATTTTGCCATTCAAAAAGGTGTGAAGTGCTATCTTGTCTTAATGGCATTTTTCTAATTACTAATAAATGTGAGCATTTCTTTATATGCTTATTAGCCTTTTTAATCTCTGCAAGTTGCCTAAATATAGCCGTTGTACATTTATTTTTCCTTCTGGGCTGCTATCCTCTTCTAGTTAATTTATAGGAATTCCTCATCAGTTTTGGACATCATAGCGATCTCCTCTTATTCCATCATTGCCCGTTAACTATTTGTAGTGTCTTCAGTTGAACAGAATTTATTTCTTTTTCTATAGTCCTATGGTAGGAAGGCTACTAAGACAGCCCCCAAAGATCCCTGCATCCTGGTATTCACATAGTTGTGAAGTCTCCTTTCCTGGAAGATTGGCCGAACCTAGTGACTTACTTCTAACTGAGGGAGTATGGCAAAGATGACGAGATGTCACTACATGATTACATTGTGGCTCTCAGTCTGCTAGCAGACGCTACTGATGAAGGAAGCTGCCGTTTTGGAGGGCCCCCGTTGCAAGAAACTGAGAGCAGCCTCCAGCCAATAGTCAGTGAGGAACTGAGGTCCTCAGGCTAACGGTCAGTGGAGAAGTGAATTTTGCCAACACTCATACGAGCTTGGAAGCAGATCCTTCCTCGGTCAAGACTTGATGTCTGCCGCTCTGGTGACACTTCAATTGCAGTCAAGAGAGACCCTGAAGTAGAAGACCCAGCTAAAGGCCCACCCAGGTTTCTGACCCATGGGGATGAAAATACACATGTTTTAAGCCAGTATATTTGGGGGTAATTTGTTACTCAGCAATAGATAACTCACACCAGTTCTATGGTTGTAATTCTGATAGTTGTCTTTAATCCATTTCCATTTCACCATGGTTTCTAAGGTTAGGAAGAAATCCAGCTTTATTTTTCAACAGAATTGTTTTGTATTTCAGCCCTGCCAGTTACATTCTGTCTCACAAGGTGAGGTAAGGTTTGAAGGATGGCTTGAGGCAGTGCCTCCCTCACAGAAAGCATGGGGAGAGAGGCGGCTGCAGACGTGATTATTTCCTGCTGTACCATCTCAGCCAGGGGCCATCGGAGGCCATGTTTTCCAAAGGTGTCCAGCAATGGGTCTTTTCCTGGCTCACCCTTTCCTGTAGCTGAGTCCTCAGGAGCTTACTTTGAAACATAAACCCCTGAGAAGGTTAAGACTTTGTCCCTGAAGTCTCCTCTGAGAGACAGTTCTCTCTGTAAGCATAAGGAAAAGAACCCGGGTTCTATTGCTGCATTTCCTACCTACCAGCTGTACTCCACTGAGAAGATTCACTTCGGTTTTGTGGGCTCAGTTTCCCCATCTGTTGAGTGAAGTAGGTGGATAGGGTGACTTCTTTCCACCTTAACAGCTGAATGGAATGGAGCCATCTCTGCTCCTTGAGAAGCAATAGAAGGGCTTTGGAGAGTGAGGGTTTCTACAGTCTGGAGGAGCAGAAAGATGCAGGTTGGAGCTCACTTAGAGCAGACTCAGGTCAGGGCCTGATGGATGGTTCTTTCCTCTGGCAGCAGGAGATGCTTCTGGGGGACCTGCCTGGTGTTCAGGACCTCCTCTTCTATACGAGGACCTCAGCTTGCTCAGATGAGATCAGAACTGTTAAAACAGCTCAAATATCTCACTGTGGGCTCTTGTCTCTTATCACAGCCACGATGCATTTTGACAAAGATTTCTGCCTTTAATTTCCAAGTCTATGTTAGGGAGAGAAATGAAATGTGTGTGATTCTGACTCACTTCAACGCAGTTCAAGGAGGTCCCACCCAGACAGCCTTTTGAAGTCATTCCTCCTAACGAGGGAGTCTCACTGCTCATCTGATCCACAGAGATAGGCGAGGAGGCACCCACATACCAAAGGCTTTCTAGATGGGTTTGGAACTTTGCAAAACGCTCAGCAGGGTCGTAGTAAGTATGAAAGTTGCTTGGGGAAGATGCAGTTTTGTGATAGACACTCAAATGTTGGGTTGTACGCATTTTATGGATAAGGTGAAGTCACCGCCACCTGGGGCTGCTGAGTTACATACACAGGTGGTTCTGGTTAGAGAGAGAGAGCAGGTGACAGATTGATGTGGAATCTGATTAGCTCCTGCCTCACTTATGCTATTTCTTAAATTGTCATTGAGAAACCCATAAACCCCAATGAAAAGAACCAATACTACTAATACTATGACCACTACACCCATGGTGCTTCCTGAGCACTGCCATCTGATTTACACACCCCATCTCCTTGAATCCTCAAAACTGTGAAGGCAGTCCCCTTATTCTCTCCATTGTACAAACAAGTAAGCAAAGATGTGTTCCAGGGTCAGCCAAAGAGGTGATGTGACAGTGACTATCAACTTATCATTGATTAAAAAAATTATGGACAAAGTTAGGAGACAAATGACAGATAGGAAATGACGTTTGCAATTTTTTTGACCAACAAGGGGATGTAGCAAGATAATGCAAAGAACACCAGCAGATAAAGAAGAAACAACCCAGGAAAGAGACAAAGGGTGTGAAACAAGCAATTTACAAAAGAAGAAATCCAAAGTGTTAAAAACCGTCTAAAGAGATGTTCAGACCCATGAGTAATCAGAGGAATGCCAATTAAAACAATGAGGAGATGTCCCTTTGCATCTATTGGACGGGCATAAAAGATGATGCTAATTACTGGCAGGACATGAGGCTACAGGAACTCTCATGGGGAGTGAGTGGGGGTGTGGACCAATGCAAGCATTCTGGAAAGCCATCAGGTAGAGGTGAGTCAAAATGACAACCAGGATCTTTGGCTGGGCATTTCTGCTCCTCAGTACACGTTTCTAAGTAATTCTCACACAGGTCCAACAGAAGGCCCTGAGCAAAGCTGTTCATTGCAGTCTTGCCTATGACTCTGGAGAGCTGGAAGAAACCTGGGCATCCATCTCTGGGGGGCGGAAGGTGTGTCATCTGGTGGATGCCCACCTTGGGGTACCATGCAGCAGTAGAAGCTGCAGACTATGAGATCACATGACAACAGGCACAGGTATAAAAGCACAGGGCTTGGGGCTTCCCCGGTGGTGCAGTGGTTGAGAGTCCGCCTGCCGATGCAGGGGACACAGGTTCGTGCCCCGGTTGGGGAAGATCCCACATGCTGCAGAGTGGCTGGGCCCGTGAGCCATGGCCGCTGAGCCTGCGCGTCCGGAGCCTGTGCTCCGCAACGGGAGAGGCCACAACAGTGAGAGGCCCGCGTACCGCAAAAAACAAACAAACAAACAAACACAGGGCTCGGTGAAAACAGTCAGAAGCAGAATAAGATAATGAATGCACTGCCATTTGCACAAATTAAGAAACACTTACCCAAGAAACATCCAGTCACACTTGGAGGGAAACAGCAAAGGAATGGGAGTGGAGATGGGTAAAGGATAAAAGAGGGGGGAGTAGCTGGACGAGGTGGTGATTTGGGGGCAGTATTAACTTTATATGGGAGAAATAATTTGAACTTGCTCAAAGGTTAACAGGTAAAAGTCAGTGAAGGGCAGGGATGAAGAAGTAGAGGATAGAGGGGTAAGTAAGGGATAGAGAGAAATCCTGATGAGAAGGGAGTGAATGAAATCCCCGACACAGGTGTTTACTCTGGACAGGTAGAGGGACACTTCTTCTATCGCAATGGAAGAGAAGGGAAAAAATGATAGAGTTAACTCTTGAGAATGGAATGGCAGAAAATTGAAGGGGTTCCCTTTTGATGGCTTCTATGTTTTCTATAAGACATTTCGCCACATGACTTCGTGAGAGTAAATAAACAGATGGCATGGTCAAGAGTTTGAAGAGAGTAGAGAAGTTTGAAAAGAGCTAGATAAAGGATTGGTGGGCGGGTGGAGTGAAGGGATGGGTCCTGGATAGGGAAGAAGGGAAGAAAGAGGGAGGATAGTAGGAGAAAGCAGAGGGCTGGGCGGGTCAAAAGGACTGATGAGGCCAAGAACACAAGTACTGGGTACACTGAGCAAAAGCCAGAAGAAGCAGCGGTCATGGTTGAGGTGGCCACAGTCACAGCATAGTCTGTGGGCATGTTAAATGCCACTGGGGAGCAGTGCTGGGAAGGTCAGAGCCAGTGGTTGGCTGGGGACTGGATTTTGGGGGGAAGGAACTGGAAGATGATGTTACTCAAGGTAATGGCAAGATCTGTGCTGGAGAGGATGTCTTCGGTTCTCTCCCAACCTTTAACACACAGGGAAGGGGGTGGCCAATTCCCCAAAGAAGGAAAAGAATAAGACGCTGGAGGAGAAGAAGGAACTCGTGTGTCTTGGCCCAACATCTCTTCACGGGGTCACATACACACTTCTCTACACCCCGGCCTTGACCCTCAGCTCTGAAAGCTGGAGCCTCCCATCGTCACTGACCTGATGAAGGAGTTGTTGCAGCAGAAACGTTCAGAGAAAGAAATAAGAGGAAAATTCTAAGCTAAGGAGCTTCAAAATGGCAGAGCTAATTGTTTGAAAGAAAAAGTTTTTGCGATTCCAAGCATACAGCTTTTGTCATAGGCTAACATTTTGGAGGCACAAATGGTGAGGTTATTCCACACCCAGTAAGGACCTAAGAAAAGGGTGAGGAGAGCCACATGGATAGGTATATAGTGCCAGCAGGGGGACAGTGATGGGGAAAAGGAAGGAAAAAAGTCACCCCACTGCCCTCATCCCCAGCACGACTGGCTGTGCCTGGAGCCGTGACAGTCACCCTCAGCCCCTCTGGTGAAGGCTGGTGAGGACAGTGGCCAGCCTGACACCTGCTGGCCATTCTGCAGGCGAGGTTTATCTCTTCTCCAAGGTGAGATTGACTCACCTGACGTGGCCCATCATCCACTTCCTAACACAAGTCCCTCCTAAACTTCACTCCCTGTGAGATGGGCTATAGGGCCTTGGATTCATGGGGACAGAGGTGAAGTATGGAAGGGAAGACCTTTTTCCTTCCCATAGAAGAAGGAGGGCTATTATCCAAAATATTTAACAACCTTTATTATTATTATTAATTATTATTAAGTTTTTGCCACGCCCCGCCACACGGCTTGTGGGATCTTAGTTCCCTGGCCCCCAGGGACTGAACCCCTGCCCTCGGCAGTGGAAGAGTGGAGTCCTAACCACTGGACCACCAGGGAACTTCCTAACAATCTCTATTGTACAAACAAAATGGGTGCAGGTTGCTGGAACCTGCTAGTCATGGGCTCTTGGGTTGCTGGGCTGTGATTCAGGGGTCTGGATGGGGTGGCCAGGGTGATGGGGGACCTTTGGGGGCCCTTTGCCAACCAGGACGATGCTATTTCAATATTTTAACTGCAGATGTGACTGTCCTGGTGCATTTTGGTCCTTGGGTGGGCCCCTGAACACCACACCCTTGGTCAGAACGGGGTGCAGCACTCCTGTTTATTGTAGGAAAGTAAATCAGACAATGGACTGACAGCATCAGGTCCTGAGAGGAGCCCAGACCCGCAGGGCAGGGCCAGGAATGACAAGGCTGGGGACACATCTAGACGCGGCACTAGGGGCTTTGCAACAAAACACCTGACCCACAGGACTATCTCTGGATGGAAATTCAGACCCTTTGAAAACCCTAGGAGCTGAAATTCCTCGTGCGTAGGGGAAGCCTCCCCAAATTCTCCAAGTTACAACAGCCTCTGTGCACCCAACTGCTGACCTCCATGTAGGCCCACGTAGAGATTGAGGCTGATTCTAGCCACTGAGTCTCTCTGGGGTGATGATCTCTCCTGCTTAGACCACATCATCCCAAAGCGAGCAACCCCTGTAGACGGCTTCTGTAGCTGCTAGGCTGGCAGGTGCCAGGTGCAGATTTGTGATTTGGAGGCGCAGGCCAGTGGTGTTGAATTTGGGGTCCAGCCAGGCTGAGGAGCCGTGAGTTTTGAGAAGGTGATTGGGTAGCTTGTGTGGCTGGGGAGGAAACCCCCAAGTGATGGCCCAGATGAGACGCGGAGATGCATGTTTGCGCTCATTCTGGGATGGCAGGGACATCACCGTCCTGTGGTTCACTGGCTCACAAAGGACTGGGAGAAGAATCAAGGCCATGAGTACACGAGACGATTGCACCACAGTCACCATCACTGGGGGCAGTGTAGTCCGCAGTGTTCGGTCCGTCATGGAGGCAAGAGGCTGAGGGGAAACCTGGGCATGTTCCAAACACAATCAAATCCTGCAGGCATTAGGAGCATTTCCGAATCCACGTTGCTCCATGCCAGGATGCTGAAACACTGAAGGACCATTACCCCCTGGCCCTTCTATTTCTGTCTGCTGTGAGCACTCCTTTGGAAATGGTGGGGAATTTGCATTTATCAGAAAATGGCTTACTTACTCTAATCAGCTATTTTTAAGGTTTTATTTTAGCTAGATAATGAATAAGACTAAATTGATGTCAGTCATGAAGTAATTTTAACCAATACCTTCAAAAGTCTATAATACCAAATATTGGAAAATTATATGTAGGGTAATCTAAATAATGAGATGTTAAAATTTCTTGGATCCCAGGAACCCCTCTATTCATTTTGTTCTCTCTCTCTTTCAACCTCACTGTGGGAGGCTCCATCGCTGACATCTTTATATATGATGTTCTCATTTCAAAATGCTACTGAACCTTCAAATGAATACTTGCGTATGATCCTTGAATACAAAAATACTTAAATCAAGATTTTTATATTTTGGTGCAGTCAGCCAGAATGCATAGGGAGAAGTGGGAAGGCTCAGCTCTGGACTCTACCTCGGGAAGGCAGGAAAGGTCATTCTAAGGAAGGGAAGTTATTTGTGGGGGAAGGATACAGATGCCTTGGGGGATGCTGAAAGACCAAGCAGGGAAAAGCATCCTCACCTCTGTCACCAGGGGCAAGTGCAGATTCCAAGTAGTGAGAACAAATGACTTCTTCTGACACTAAGGACCTCGAATGATGCTCCAATAGGAAAGAGTACAAAAGGAACTTCCCTGGTGGTGCAGTGGTTAAGAATCCACCTGCCAATGCAGGGGACACGGGTTCGAGCCCTGGTCTGGGAAGATCCCACATGCCGCGGAGCAACTAAGCCCGTGTGCCACAACTACTGAACCTGTGCTCTAGAGCCTGAGAGCCACAACTACTGAGCCCACGTGCCACAACTACTGAAGCCCACGCGCCTAGAGCCCCTGCTCCACAGCAAGAGAAGCCACCGCAATGAGAAGCCTGCACACCGCAAAGAAGAGTAGCCCCCGCTCGCCACAACTAGAGAAAGCCCGCGCACAGCAACGAAGACCCAATGCAGCCAAAAATAAATAAATTATAAAAAAATTTTTTTAAAAAGTAAGAGTACAAAAAATGGGTGCTCTGTCCATCACAGGTGGCCTCCTTTGTCTGCAGAGGAGAAAGTGGAAGGCGGCATCCACTGGGCCTGGAGGTGGTGGTGCCTGGGGAGGTCTGCATGAAGATTTGGCAGGTCCCTGGCCACAGCCTGCTAGTTTTCTTCGTGATTCTAGTTTCATACCAAAGAGAGAGAAAGAACAATTTGCATGTGCGTTAAAGAAGGGTGAAGGGAATCTGCATTCATGTACTGGTCGCTCACAATGTGCCAGGAGCTGGAGTAGATGCTTCATGGACATGATTGAACTTGATATCACAGTGAGCTATACTTTTGCTATTATCACACCTTCCTATGGATGAAAGACCAGAAGCTTAGAAAGGTGTCATGATCGCATATGTGGGGAGAGGCAAAACAAGAATTTGAACCCAGATCCACCTAGTTCTGGAGCCCACGCCCTCAAGAGAGTTGCCAGGGCTCAGGGAAGACCTCTGGTGTCAGTGACTGAGCCACAGATCCAATTGAAGGGGTGGCCTCTGAATGTTTAGTAAGGGTTACATTTTGCCAGAATTGGTCAAATGTTTTAAAAATGGTGAGACAAACGGGAAAACTTTCGTTTACAGAAAGACCTTAGTTTATTTTGGCACTAAGCCTGCCTTGGTTTTGTTGCGGAAGCTTTGGTCCTCCCCGCTCTTGTAGCCTATAGGGCTAGTGACCTGTCAGCCTTGCCCAGAACGTCAAGGTTGCCAGCCAGTGAGGAGAGCAGAAGGTAAGGCTGTTGGCACTTTGCCAGAGCATCAGCATCGTGTGGAGGAGGGTGCCACAGGCTGGAAAAGCCACATAGTGTACTTTCTGCTATTATTTGTTTGTTTAGATGAGGAATAAGAATATTCCTACTCAGCCTTTAAATCTCAGCTCATATGCGACCACCTGCAAAAAAACCTCCCCAGATACCAGGAGGCAGGGTTAGAGGCCCTGTATAAGCACTGGGCCCACCCGACACTTGACGATATGTGACGGTGTGTGTTCATAGTTCTGTCTTCCCCACTAGGCAGCAAGCTGTGTGAGAGCAGAGACTAAGTCTAGCACCGTGGCTGTGGCGAAAGAGTTCTAGAGATGAAGTGGGTGTGCTCTTGAGGCCGTGATGGAGAAAGGAAAAGCAGGATACAGCTTGGACCAGTGGTCCAAAGAGAGATGGGCATCCAGAATGCTGATCCCCACACGCTCCAAAGCAGAGTGAGTCTCTGGCCCCGTGGCCTCCTTGGGACCCTTGGGTGGGATGGTGGGCTGCGCTGGTCCACTGCAGGGTAAGGCTGCTCAGTAGGGAGTCCTGGACCTGGGCCTGTCTGTTTGGCCAACCCATTGGGAAGTTCCTTCCTGCAATTGACATTCCTTCAAATGCAACAGCAGCATCAGAAGCATGAGCAGAGCCTGAAAGATGTAAGCAGTGGCCCCACTCTCCGCCCCTATGGTCCACTGACTACTGACTGAGACTCTGGTGCCACGTGCTGGGATTGGAAATGTCTTATTCTCACGTGAAAAGATGAGATCTTGATCTCAAGGTCAAGTGAGACAGAGATACAGAGGAGGAAAAGGAAAAGAGACAGAGATAGCAGAAGAGAGGGGCGATGGTGAAGCTTAGGGAGAATAGCATGCAGGAAGGAGAAAGTTACAGATTCATCTAAAATCCACACAGGGAAACCAAACTCCAGGTTAAGCACTGTGACAGAGGGGGGCCCGCTTGGCCCAGCTCCATTCTTCCCACCCACAGAAAAATTTAAAAACATATTTTACTCTTTTCTCTGATACTCAGTTCCCCTGAGGAATATTTTTGTTTTGCTTTGTTTTGCCGTTTTTTTTAAAGGAAAGATGTTCACGGAAGGTTATAAAACACATATAATTTACTCACGGTAATTGCCCACATGTTATTTATGTGCCGTGCTGGCAGTGAAACAGAGAAGAACGCCTTGATCAATGCATTAGTCCAATCACGGGGCTCCTTCTCTTAATTTCTTTTGTTGGTAATTTCCATACTCGGGCAGCCATGCGTAGAATTATCTCGATTTACAGATCTCGGGACCCTGGGGAAAATCTCTTTGGAGCCATTTCTGTCTCCTGGGGAGTTTGATATTTATTCAAAACTGAGTTTGAAAGCCCTATACTACAGACTCAACAACTCCAAATAACTCCTTAGGCGTGTAGTGGATCTCCATGACATTTCCCCTTTTTAACTGGTAAATTTGGGGGGCTAAGAATTAGATCATAGAAAGCTATTAAGAACAACTTTAGGTCACGGGAAGCCATGATTTGATACATTTGGCCAGGAAACAAACACACTCTAACAAACATATTACTTTTTCTTCTCTTTCCTTCTTTCAGGTCAGTAGCTTGCTTTGGTTTAGCGCCTGCAGGGAAAGGGTATAATCCCTCAAACAGCCAAGCGGGTGTGGGAGACCAAAGTCCTTCTACTGAGCAAAGCCCTGCAGCGGAGCCCATGGGCAGGTAAAGCCTCCTTTCCTAACCCAGTATCACAGATATTCCAGACTCTGAACCTCAAAGGGTGTGGCCAAGGGGCCAAAGAAGAGATGGGCGTGCAGCTGTCAGAGGACAGCCCAGAAGGTCCTGGGTTGTTGTTGTTTTTTTTTGTTTTTTTTTTTTTTTTGCGTACGCGGGCCTCTCACCGCTGCGGCCTCTCCCATTGCGGAGCACAGGCTCCGGACGCGCAGGCTCAGCGGCCATGGCTCACGGGCCCAGCCGCTCCGCGGCATGTGGGATCCTCGCGGACCGGGGCACGAACCCGTGTCGCCTGCATCGGCAGGCGGACTCTCAACCACTGCGCCACCAGGGAAGCCCGGTCCTGGGGTTTTTGATCAGCAGTTAGGACCAACCTTCTCATACGGTCAACACTCAGCAATGATGATAGTAACTATCTGTATTGGGCTTGCAGTTTCATGGTCAGCATCCCATATAATCTCAACAGCCCTGGGGATAGATGCTGTTCGTATTCTTATTTTATATACAAGGAAATTGAACCTCTGAGAGGTCTAGGCACGTGTCCAAAGTCTCACCCAGGTAGTAAGTGACAGAAGGGGGATGTAAACCAGCTTCTGTCTGATTCCAGAGATACCTTTCATGCCAAAACAGGTGAGTTGTCACTTCTCAGAAACAATCAGCCAAACCCGCCGACCTCTCTCGGGCAGTAGAGTGACAAACTGCTCCGGTTTGCTGGGGACTGAAGTGTTCCCAGGACACGGGACTTTCAATGCTAAAACTGGGAAAGTTCTGGAAAAACTGGGACAAGCTGTTTTCCTTATCTGGAAGTGACGCTTAAACAAGAGCTACCATAAGAGTGTTAGCACTCAAAACTGTAGGAACAAAAATAAGTAGCAAATAAGTGGTTTGAGGGTGGGATGCAACCTTCTGGTGAGTTGTATTTGACCTGCAGAGTGTTACTAAGGTTTTTAAAGTAGAATATTGTTGAAATTCAGGAGACTTCGTATGGGAAGTTAGATCTCGTGCTCCTCTTAAAAAATAGAAAGATCAGATCTCAGAGGGGCTGTAGTCCCAGCGAGGTTGATGGCAGAAGCCTCCTTTACCGGACACCTACTTACTTGACCTGTTGCTGCCAGGTTCACCTCTCTCCTTAGGTCACCTGCTGGGCTCTCATAGACAGCTGAGTTTGGGATGTCTGGCATAGAGAGTGTTGCCCCATGGTAAATTCCAACAGGACCCCAAAAGATCTAATCCATTTGTAAGTTCTTTGTCTCTCGGCCTTAGTGTCCTTTCCAGGTTGAATATTGCAGAGTCCCACGCAAAAGAGCAACTTCCTGTTAAACCTGAATCCCAAACAATTCTCAAATACCCAGGAAGTTTACGTGCCCCTAATCACTGCTCACAGTGAGGGCTGGCAGTTCGGCGCTGGGGAAGCGCCCTTGAATTCTGATGGGAAAAGGAACATCTTCATGCAAGAGTTTGCAGGAAAAAGATAGTCCCTAAATTTTATTGTTTGAAATGTGTGGCAATGTCTAACTGATGATTATGTAGGATCTCAGAGCTTAGAACGCATTTTTGCATATATTGCCTGCTCACGGCAACTGTGGGAGGAAGGCGATGTGGGAGGGTGAGTGGATGAAGCTCAGAGAGGCTGAAGGGCTCTAGCCCAGCACCTTCCACTCCCAGTCCCATCTCAGCACCACGTGCTAAAGCTTTATTAACCAGAATGTCCAATTCACCAGAACATGCTTTTGTCTTGGGGATCACCCCAGACTGATATGCTCTATAGGAAACTTCCCTGGAGCATCACCCTTCTTCTGCACCTCCGCTTCTATTTTTTTTTTTTTTTTTTGCGGTACGCGGGCCTCTCACTGTTGTGGCCTCTCCCATTGCGGAGCACAGGCTCCGGACGCGCAGGCTCAGCGGCCATGGCTCACGGGCCCAGCCGCTCCGCGGCATGTGGGATCCTCGCGGACCGGGGCACGAACCCGTGTCCCCTGCATCGGCAGGCAGACTCTCAACCACTGCGCCACAGGGAAGCCCCATGCACCTCCTTTTCTTACTTATATGCTTTTCTGCTGGCTGGCGACGCCGCATTTCTGAGCTTGTTTTGCAGGGATCCTTGCTACAGGCCAGGTAGGTTGCAGGCTGGGCCTGCAACTCCCACCCCTCCCCGTGAACGAGCAGCCTCAGTAGCTCCCTCGGAAGCGACAGAGACAACAGGTGATTCTTCCTCTCCACGACCCAGCCAGGGAGAGCCTCACGGATGTTCTCACTGTGTACCCCGACCTTGCAGTCTTACGCTTCTGGCTGAACGAGAGACAAACAGCTCCTCTCCACTTGGCTGTGTGCGGCTTAACGAATGCATATGAAGACTGTATAAATAATTCACATCACTCAGGAGGTGGCGAGCCGAACAAGTCCCTTCTGGTTACATTTATTTAAAGATAAGGTGAAACTAAGTGAGTGATGGCCCAGTTACAAAGGCCAGGGCCCAAAGGGGATTGGGACACTCTAAGTTACACCACCGGAGTGATTTGTGCAGAATTATGTCAACTTAGAGATCCTGGCACCTTGGGAGACGAGGAAATGTCTTATCTCTAAGAAAAGTGATGCACGATGAGTAATTCCCAAGGACAGCCTATGAGCTAATTCCACAGGATTCATTTTGGCTCTGGCAGGAACCAAATTTCTGTTTCAAGCTAAAAGGACCTCTGAACTAGTGACCTTGCCAATGCCGTTTTCTCTTGGAAACGTCACTCAGGGACTCCCGGAGGCAAGCCCTGGCTCCCTGGTGTGGATCCTTCCAGTCCAAGAAGTTGTTCTTTCCACAAGCACTGGTGCGCTTCCAGAGGGACCAGAGGGTATTTGATCTGAATCAGTAGGTGAGAATAAATATCGTTGTGAAGCTTGAGTGAGGGCAGCATTCATGAAGCCTGGACTGGAAAAGGTTGGGCCGTGCCCGTACACCCGGGAGAAGTGTCCTCTCCTGCCTGGATTTTACCTTTCTTATTCTGTGGCCACGTTTTCATCTTTTTTCCTCCTCCCTTTTCCCACGGTGCCCCCTAAATATTTCCACGGGAGACTCTGAGAACTTTGTAATAAGGAAATTGTATCGCCAGCTGACAACAAAATTTATGGAGCAAAGCATCCTCTGTTAATGCCGCCCAAACGTCTTTGTTTCTGAACGGCCAAGATGCTGCGAATATTCCAAGTCGGTAACCCTGCCTCCAACAGGCGATGAAAAACAGTTAGCGAGGCTGACAGATCGATGCAGCCACGATGCAATAATCCTTGCTGCGTTGGACTTTGTATTTAAACACTTATTTTATGTTTAATTAATTTCTCCAAAGTGGAAAACTCCCAGGCTGCCTTTGAAGCAGGCAGTTTGTTTAAAAGATTTTGTTTTAAGAATAAGAGAAAGGAAGGAAG
>NC_139013.1:18722478-18967478 GCF_964374135.1 Grampus griseus | reverse complement strand
TATTTCTTTCTTCCTTTTTCTTTTTTCTTTCTTCCTTCCTTCCCTTCCTCTTTCCTCCCTTTCTCTCTCTTTCCTTCCTCCATCCCACCCTCCTTCCTTCCCTTCCTTGCTTCCTTCCTCCCTCCCTCCCTCCCTCTCTCTCTCTTTCTCTCTCTTTCTTTCTTTCTCTCTCTCTCCCTTTCTTTCTTTCTCTCTCTCTCTCTTTCCCTCTCTCTTTCTTTTTCTTTCTCTCTCTCTCTCTTTCTTTCTCTCTCTCTCTTTCTTTCTTTCTCTCTCCCTTTCTTTCTTTCTTTCTCTCTCTCTCCCTTTCTTTCTTTCTTTCTCTCTCTCTCTCTTTCTCTCTCTCTTTCTTTTTCTTTCTCTCTCTCTCTCTTTCTTTCTTTCTCTCTTTCTCTCTTTCTTTCATCAGCTTTGGCTTTCTCCTCTGGCTGGCTGTTCTCATGATTGCTGGCTGGTGGGCCATAACAGTTGGGGTTGCTTGCTTTCTTTTATTCTCTTTGGTGTGAATGGGAGTAACTCTCTCTCCAACCACAGGCTATAAGATTGTTCCTTCTTTCTGACTGGACACACCCAGGTCACCTGCCACTCTTGGACCAATAACAGACCCTAGGAGAATGGAGTATGCTGACTGGCTTAGAGGATCAGACCCCTTCCTGGGTCTGGGATCAATAATGGAAAACAGGTAGGACAATAACCAAACAGAACTGGGGCTCTGTGGGAAAGGTGGAAGGAGAGGAAAAGCATTGGGGAGGAGACCAATGGTGTCATTTCTCAGATCTTTTAGCTTATCAAAAGAAGTAAGAAATCTGGATTTTAGATGAAATCTTCCAATTTCAAATAAAGACAACTAATTTAATTTTTTTTTTCTAAAACTTCCACGATGGTCAATATTGCGTGGCCCAACAAAGCATAATTAGGCAAGATCTGAAGGTAGCCCTTGGGTCTCCAGGTTGGGGTTCCTAGGGCGGTAGAATGAAGGACATGATGAGTGGATGGAATCCATTAGAGAAGGACGATCAGGATGGTCAAGAACTCTGGAATGAGAGACTCGTGGTGTCTTTTTTCTTCATTCTTGTGACTGCCTGGGAATAACACATGGAGTAGATTTCAGTGGGCCCCCAAAAGCACCTTAGAGACCTTTAAAAGGTCAAGAGATTTCTTAAGAACTTAACTTACTACCTGAGAGTAACTTGGGTGCTATGAAAAATCAAGATTAATGTTCATTGGAAATTAAATCCTGCCTTTTCCCACTTGGGAAAATTCTAAATGATAGCAGAAGCATGGATCAGCTGAGAAAGCTATAGGTTTTCTGTTCCAAAAATGCTTTTGTTGCTAATTAAAATTAGTCTAATTTTGAAATGATCACATCATTAAAGAGTATTTCAACTGATATTGATTTAATGATACCGACAAATATCTGAGAATAAAGAGGCTGGTGATTTAGCATTATAAGGTGCTCTGATTAAACCTAGACCTGTGAAATTGATGACATGAGCTCCTGATACTTCTTCATTTGTTTTTTTTTCCCCCAGCATGAAATAATTATGAATAGCTCACTTCATGCAATCCACGTTTATTTTCTTTTTTACAGGGATGGAGGATGGCTGGATAAAGTCCTAGTTCTTTGCTTGTCTAAGGTATTGCTCTAGCAATATCTTAATTAAGTCTAGAGTCAAGATGAAATATCTGTCCAAAGTATGTTTCTAATCCTTTCAAACTTGCAGTTTTGATGTGTGATCCTGGGCCAAGTCTTTTTTTTTTTTTTAACATCTTCATTGGAGTATAATTGCTTTACAATGGTGTGTTAGTTTCTGCCGTATAACAAAGTGAATCAGCTATACATATACATATATCCCCATATCTCCTCCCTCTGTGTCTCCCTCCCACCCTCCCTATCCCACCCCTCTAGGTGGTCACAAAGCACCGAGCTGATCTCCCTGTGCTATGCGGCTGCTTCCCACTAGCTATCTATTTTACATTTGGTACTGGGCCAAGTCTTTAGAATGGTGTCTATTATGTCAATAAATCTTCTGAGACGTGTCAGCCAGGACATTGGGAAGGAGGGCTGGCTTTCAGAGAGGCTGGAGGTTGGCGGGGACAATTTCAGAGCGTTATCTCTTTATTCCCTGGGACAGGCCCTTTGCCATACTGTCTATTCTTCATCAATATTCTGTTCATTCATGGCTACTTTCCTCTATTTGCCTGGCAAGTCAACCCTACACCTTCAGCCTGTCCAAATGTAACCACCTGCAAATGTCTACACTGAAATCTACCCTTTTCAAAATTCAAATAAACATGGATCTTTCCCTTCTTCACCATTTGCAGTAGTTACCAGTGGTGCCAACCATCTTGACAGTCAATCAAATTCCTTCAGCAGATTTTACCTTGGTTCATTCAACAAATATTTATAGAGCCCATTCTCTGTGAGAGGCGCTATTTGTATTAGAAAGATGTGCTGTTTGTGGTGAGAAAGACAGACAGACAGGTAAGATCTCTGCTCTCAGGGTATTGACATTTTGAGGGTGTGACAGACAATAAACAGCTAGGCAAATATGTAATTTTAAATTGCTAAATGTCCCACAAAGGAAATGAAGAGGGTAGCACGACAGAGATTGGTGTTGGAGAGCCATGTAAGGGAGGGGAGCAGGTTGGCCTCTTAAAAGTATGGTTTTCAGGCTGAGACCTGGGGATGAGAAGGGGAAGAATAACCCAGAACATTCACAGTGTTGCCTGGAGTCCACACATGGGCTCCTCTACTCCTCCTACCTTCTGGATTAAGAGGCTCGGAGAGCCAGATGAGATACACTTGTCTTAAGGGCTAGATGGGATATACCTGTCTCCAGAGACTCTTTGGATGCTGCTACTGGGCTGAATATCCTGGTGGTATCCACTGGAGACTTGCTGAGCTTAACTGATGGAGAGAAAGAGTCCAGATTCTTCCCACTTCCTAAAGAGAAACAAGACAAAAGCAGTTTGGTATTACTATTAATCTTTGAGTGAGGAAATCTCAGTCCTAGGAGTTACTATTTTTCTTTGACTACACGTTACCAGAATTTCACAAGTTCTGAAATGCAAAACCATGGTAGGTTCTTCACCACCTACTGGAGTGAAAGAAAACCTCTAAGCTTTTTTTCTGCCATGTGTTTCTCCATCTTTCCCTCCATGCCTTTCCAAAACATCTCTGGTGGCCCAGCCCCAAGGCCCTCCTCTGACACAGTGTGAGGCTGATTCCTGGCTGGCTTGTGGTACTACTATTTGGGACCACATCCCATCTTTCCTATTAGACCAGACCTGTCCTAGAGGACCATGTTCGATTCCTCCTGTGTGCTCAGGGATACAAGCAGGGCAGGCCACGGAGTGTGTTAGGACAGTGGGGATTGGCCACTAGGGACTTCCTTTGGCCATAGAGACTGTCAGATGACTGTGATTCAGGGTGTCCATGGACCGAGTGCCAGAGCCAGAATGGCCAGCAGCAACTTGTCAGGGCACCTTACAAAGAACCTTTTGCCACTCAACCAAGGTAAGGAAGTGTCCAATGTGTGTGTAGCCAGAGATGGTGACTTAGCTTCTCTTGTTTGGGGCAGATCCAGTGAAGAAAGTCAAGGTTGCTGTGACTTGGCTGTGACCTGGGGACTTAGCAGCATTTCACTGAAAGTTTTGAATCAGCCCATGTTACTTCAGATCCCACATCCATTCAGTGCTGGGCCAATTCATTGGTCCTCAGCCTCTGGGATTCAGACAGTCACGAAAACCAGAGTTCACAGTTGCCATCTCTTTAAGCTGTTGGTGATGAGGCCACCAACCATGATGGCCAGAAGGTTCTAAGAATGCTTCTCTGTGTTCTTTCTGTGGGTGGCCCCGTAGCTTTCCTTTTCCCATTCTACCATCTCTGGGAAGAAGAAAAAACAGTTAACTTCTTTCGCTCTTTATGATTCAAACTTCTTTCCGTATTGTTGGTGACACATTTTGAAGGAGGGACCAAGGGCACCAGGGGACCATTTCTCTTGTCAGGAACGTTTTGAAGATCATGTTAATGCTTCTTCTAACTTACAAGGAATTATCAAAACAATGTCAGCTACAACTAATTTCATCTGCATATGATATCTGCAATGATTCCAAAGTGGGAGACATATTTACACAATGAGACTTCTCATTGCTTGGGATTTTCTTTGTCTCCAAACATCTGGGATGCAGCCATGCAACTGTCCACTCTGATGCCCTCTGAGAGCTTCTTTGACACACTGTCCCAAGTTTCTCTGCCTACTTGAAGGAGGAACTCTGAATGCATGACAGATACTACTTTGGCTCTTGATTTCAACGAGTTTTCTGTTTATATTGAGTTTTTTAAAATAGAGTTTTATGTTCTTACTGTTTTTATGAGTTCCAATTGAAGAAATACCCAAAGTGAATATTTTAGGGCACCAAATGTACAATCCGGCACACAGGGAAGGCTTGCAAAGTGGAAGTTCAATTCAGTTCCAACTCCAGGCAGTGACCGCTGAAACCTCCACCAAGCTGTGATTATGGACCAGGGACAAGCCACCAGATGACTATCCTTCCTGGGAGGCCTACCAGCCCAGTGGCTAGGGCCAGGTGTTGTATGGAAGTGACTGGTATGCTTCCGCTTTCCCAGAATGGTTGTTTATGATAGGTAACCCAACAGGCTCTTCTCTGAGGAGAGAAGATGGGTAAGGAAGAAATTCCTCTGGCTGGAGAACACGGTGCATACCAAAGTGTGGAAGTGTGTTACATCCTGCTTGTCTATCTGCTGGGGACAAGCTTAGGAGGATGCCTAACCTAGGTTCTCAGTGTTTCTGGAGATCTTTGTGAACTCCTGGGGTCTGGATTGCTGCCTTCCTTCACAGGAGCTCTGGGAACTTTGACTAGATGCATCATCCCAGCCTCAGGACCAGGGTCCTATGGGATGAGCCCAGGAGTAACCAAGCCTCATTCGGAGCCTTTGGACATCACCACTCCAGGTGCACTGACCCACTTCAACTTCCAGGTGTCAGTGTCTGCATCACTGTGCCTCAGGGATTTTTCTTCCAGAAGCACTGACACCCACTCTGCCTGCACACAGCAGGTGGGAAGCAGCAAGGAATGAACAAGCCCAGGATCAGCCCTCAACCAATGACTGTTGATAATGGGCTATGATTACACCAGTTCTCTCACCTCTCAGATGGGGTTTCCCAGGATTTCCCATGGCTCCAGGCACCACTGTGGTAGCTGTCTTGATAAAGCACCCTTTGTTGGCTGAACTTCCTTTTCCATCCACCTACCAGTATTTCCTGTAGCCACATCCTTGTCTCAGGGTCAGCATCTAGAGGCACCCAAACTCAGAAACATGCACCACTCTTGAAGGTACAGCCAGGCAACTGGTGGGTGCGTTGCTGGCCCTTCATTCTTCCATTCACAGCTCAGGATCTCAAGTCTATTGGCCATCATCCTGGCCCTTTAGCAGTTCTGGCAGGGAGGTTGGATAAGAGCACGGCCCTTTCACACAGGGAGAAAAAAAACTCAACTGAGGAAAGGTCCTGGTAGTGATCTCTGGGAGCAGAGTTACAAAAAGAACCACCCCTTTTAGTAAAATGACTAAGAAAGGCTCCTGTCAGGAGAGACGATGCCTGGGGTTTTGAAGGAATGACAGGATCTGGGAAAGTAAAATAGGACAAGTCACATCACACAGGTTGGAAGATGCTGGGACTTAACAGAGAACCACGAGTAGGTGACATTGGCAGGAGCACATCAAGGATTTATGAAGGCAGGAATTGGGAAGGAAAGTGGGAAAGGAACATTAGGAAAGTCTTGGAGGGTGCTGTGCCCTTCCCAGTACTCATGGAGTACGGCCTCTTGGGAAGTTACACACTGGCCTTCTCCACAAAGATGATCAGGAAATGTGCCACTCCCCAGAGAAAAGTTTCAGGTCCTACTCTGGCCAAAGTTGAGGCTTGGTATTAGAAGCTTTAGGCACCTTGCCATCTGGGCAACATTTTCTTCTTTTTTGTTCTCCCCTTTTCCACTAAAAAAAAAAAAAAAAAAAAAGCCAAGAGGTTAATTAGTACTAGTCACCACATGAGGAATCAGTCAAAAGCCTACCCTTTGCACACATATCTTTTAAATATATATTTTTACATATCTCATCACTCACGTCTCTGCCCTTCACAGTTACCTTCTTCCAAGTGCTCAGCATGGAGGTACAGCAGATGCTGTTTGTGATCAAGCCTTGCACTTTTCTCTACTGTGCACACAGGTCCAACATCCACTGGCTGGAGCCTGCACTTCTGTGACTGGAAGATTGCTCCTGTTCCTGGAGCCAGGACAAAAGTGTGCTCTCCACCCAGGGAGGCATTCTCAACAAGTGACTGCCAGGACCTGGTGGATAAACATCTCAGCCCAGGAGTAACTTTTATGAGATAGCTCGGAAGTGTGTGGAGACTCCATCAGTGTGGAAGAGTTCCCCATCAGAATTAGGCTCTAGTCACCCGCAGTGGCAAACTGCTTGGTGAAATACCATTTATTGGCCCCTTTCCTTTCTTGTCTCACTTTCCCACCCCTCTACCCATGTTTTTCACTTCCCAAATAAGCCAGCATTTGAGTGGTTGAGTCCTTGTATTAAGGCCTGCTCCTGGGGGAACCCAGACCAACACAGCCTGTCCTGGCAGTTACGACTTTCAGCTTGTTCATTAATCCATTCAACATCCATTTATTGCTGACAATGCTTGTTGCTGGAAATACAGTGGGGAAAAAGACCTGCAATGTTCCCTCAAGAGGCTCCCTTTCCTGTAGGGGAGACTGATAATAAACAAGTAAACATGGGCAAAGTGATGGCATGGGAGGGAGTGACTCCGCATGAGAGGGGTACATAAAAGCCAGGGTTCTCCAGAGAAACAGTATACGAAATACATAGACATACAAACAGAGATTTATTGTGAAGGACTGGCTCACACAATATGGATACTGAGAAGTCCCACAATCTGCTGACTGCAAGCTGGAGACCCAGGAAAGCCAGGGGTTGATTCCAGTCCAAGCCTGAAGGCCTGAGAACCAGGCGTGCTGATGTCCAAGTGCAGGCAAAGGTGGATGTCCCAGTTCAGAGAGTACATTTTTCCTTCCTCTGCCTTTGTGTTCTGTTTGGGACCTTAGCAGATTGGCTGATGCCCACCTGCCTGCATCGATGAGGGTGATCTTTTTTACTCAGCCCACAGATTCAAATGCTAATCTCTCCCAGGAACAGCCTCACAAACACCCCTGGAAATAACGTTTTACCAGCTATGTGGGCATCCCTTAGCCCAGTCAAGCTAATGTGCGAAGTTAACCATCAAGGCTACTTGAGATTGGGGGGCAGGGCAGGCTAAGCCCCTCTGAGCTGTTAATTTCTGAGATGCCCAGCCAGGCCTGGTGTCTATGGGGCCTTCCCTCATGAAAGCATGGCTGGCCACTGGCCCTCTCTGCCACCTCCACCCCTCGTCCCTAGCCCCGTGGCTGTTGTTCACCAAGGGCTGCCCATCTCGGGAGGACCCAGCCAAGCTATGAAATGTGGGTCCAAATGGCCTTGAACCCATCACTGCAGCCTCAGATGTGGGCTGTTCTGAGTCCCAGCTCTCCCCTGGTCATAGCAAAATTCTAAAATCTGGACTAGTTGTTACAAGACATGGCTCACAGAACTGAGGAATTAGAGAAGAATAAAGGCCCACATATTTCAAGCAATTTGTGTACATCGGGCTTTAGCAGGGGCTTTAAAATATGGTGTCTCATGGAATCCTCCTAATAACTCTTTAGAACAAATATTTTATCCCTCATTTTAGAGAAGGAAACCAAGGTTCAGAGGGGTTGAGTGACTTACTCTGAGTCAGAGCTAGCAGAGCCAGGACTTAGGCTCCAGTCTGCACGGCCCCAGCCCCATGCACCCCTACCACACCCTGCTGTGTACCCACAGACCCAACCACAGTGTCTTTTGGGATCTCTTTACTTTCACCCTTGTGGCCTTCCGGGGTCAGCCTTATTATTTAAGCCCTTGTTATGCCACGTTTCTCCAGGAAGTCTTCAAGGATGACCAGTGTCAGAGCTGGAGGCTGAGGTCTGGAGCTCCTGGTCTGCTTCTGGGGGATCCTGGGCCGGAAAGCAGCAGTACCACCAGAACATCGCTGGTCATGGGTGCTTGCTTGGGTGCACAGGAATCACTCCTCAGGAAAGGATCAGAGCTGGCTGGCTTGTGCTGCCCTCTCCTCAGTATCCTGGCTTGAGCATCCTCCAGTGAGTTTCCATAGTGATGGTAACAACTATGAAGATCATCTCTCACTGGTCATTTTTTGGTGGCAGACCTTCAGGGCTCAGAATTTCCTGTGTAATATCTTAGGTATTTCCCCTACCACCTGCTGCTCCATGGTCATGTCTGTTGTAACACATTTGTTTTCTAAGGAGGAGCACATTGACATGGGTAAAACTCCATCCAGAATCAACATTCTTTTAGATGACGCAGAGGCCAAGTCTTGGCCTAGCAGTAGAGAACTTTCTAGACTTACTTCAAACATTTTCTCTGTAATACCTTGGGAAGTGTTCAAAAAAGCTTGTTCCCTTTGCATTCATCTGAGCCTGGCATATGTCAGTTTCTGTGCTTTTCAAAACTGCTGTCAATCCCCCACTTCTCAAATCAGTTAATTATCCAGCTGACTGTTTGGACAGAGGAAAACCCAAATTGCTTAGGATCTCACCCACTTCTCTGCAAGTCAATTCCATCAACATTTACCACAGCCCGGCAGGCTTTCCCAACGCAGGAGGGGTGGGGCGGGGTGGGGAAGAGGAAGCTGGGGGTGTGTCCCCACTGGGAGACAGGCCTGTGCCCTCTCTTGGCTATAGAGCCTCACACAACCCAAGGGTGAGGGGAAGTGGTCACTGGAGACACAAAGGAGCACAGAGCTGTGCCCTGCAGGACAATATGCGAGCAAAAGAGACCGAGCGCCTTTCAATTCCCCTCTGCAGCTGGGAGCTCCATGTGTGCCAGCTCGTGGGATATCTTAAGCAAAAATATCGGTTTATTGGGAGAATCACAGGAAAGATGGAAGAATGTGAATAGGGCAGGAAAATTTGGGATTCAAGTGACAGGAAAGAATAGACAGCTATTTCAGGGGACTCTGCCGGCATGATCTCATGACATGAGTGCCATGTGTTTTCCTTAGAGATGGGGAATGAGAGAGAGAGAGAGAGAGAGGATCTTCAATGTGCCCAGCTCTTGGCTAGGGAAGATCAGGCAGTCCTCCCAAGACTGAGTGCAATGCCACAAGGGGACCTCCCCAGGGGACAAGCCTGGTGCTTTCTGCAGAAGATACAGACATGGATGCCAGGTGGGTAAAGCTATAGATACCTGCTGCAGGGTGTTAGTGTCAAGGGTACAGCATCCTGCCTGAGAGAGAAGGCTTGTGAAGGGTCTGAATTTTCCCTAATGACCAGAGCAAGACCAATAAGGTGGTCACAAGCATTGGGTTCCTTCAAGATCCAAGAGTTCAAAACCCTCGGATGGTTGAGCTGGGAGAACTCTGAAAGCAGCCAGGGCTGCTCTGGTACATGAAAGGGGGACTGGGGGTGCATTTAGTGCCATGGAAATTAGAGAGTCCAAAGAGAGATGAATCTGGAGAGTCCTCAAAAAATTAGACACAGAATTCCCATACGGTCCAGCAGTTTCACTTCTGAGTATGTACCCAAAAGAACTGAAAGCAAAGACTAGAATAGTGATTTCATTTGTATAGCAGTGTTCATTGCAGCATTATTCACAATAGCTAAAAGGTGGAAATAATCCATGTGCTTGCTCATCAACAGATGAATGGATAAATAAAATGTGATCTATAAATACAATGGAATACTATTCAGCTTTAAAAAGGAAGGAATTTGGTATTAGCATACACACACTACTGTATATAAAATTGATAATCAACAAGGACCTACTGTATAGCACAAGGAACTCTACTCAATATTCTGTAATAATCTAAATGGGAAAATAATCTGAAAAAGAACAGATATATGTGTATGTATATCTGAATCACTTTGCTATGCACCTGAAACAAACACAACATTGTACATCAACTATACTCCAATATAAAATAAATTTTTTTTTAAATTAAAAAAAAAGGAAGGAAATTGTGATACATGCTACAACATGGATGAAACTTGAAGACATGGTGCTGACTGAAATAAATCAGTTACAAAGGGCAAAGTTTGTATGATTCCATTTACATGAGGAACTTGATGGATAGAAAGAGTGGTGTTTGCCCAGGGCTGTGGGGAGGGGCAGTGGGAGAGGTTCAATAGGTTCAGAGTTTCAGTTTGAGATGATGACAAAGTTCTGGAGATGGACGGTGGGGGCCGCACAAAAACGCGTATGTACTTAATGCCAGTGAAGGGGACACTTACAAAAGTTAAAGTGGTAAATTTTACAGTATGTATACTTACCACAATAGAAAAAGAAAACAAAAAGAGGAAGTGGAACAGGCCGTTTGGGCCCTGTCACCAGAGACATTCAAGCAAAGGCTACCTAAGTCTGGACCTGGGGCTCTGCAGTGGGACTCAGGCAGCAGATAAGGGTTGGCGCATTGGAGAGTCAGGGTGACTTAGGGGAAAGGGTGCTTCGAGGTCAGGTAAAAATAGGTTAGAAGCCCAGCCCTGCATCCTCATTAGCTGTGTGATCTCATACAAGTTGCCTAAACTCTCTAAGCCTGCCCTTCCTTATCTGTAGACCGTGCTGCATGGGAATTGTGAAGACTGAATGAGACAATGTTCCCAGAAATAATTCCCCTACAAAGCCCAGTAGAAAACAGATCAGAACAACAGATATAGACTGACCATAGGCAGATAAAGAATCACAGATGACTCTGAAACACGAAAAGATGCTCAAATTCACTCACAACAAGAGACATGTGAATGAAAGCTACATTGAGGTACCAGTTTTCACCTATCCAATTGGAAAGTCCAACAGTTGGAAAACACGTGCTGTTGGAGAGGTTCTGGGGAGACAGCCATCGGTATTATTGGTTCAGGGCAAAATGATGCCCCCTCATGGAGGGCAACTGGGCCATATTTATAGAAATGAAAAATAAATATTCCTGGTGAACCAGCAATCTCACTGTTGGGAATTTATCCCACAGATATACCTGCACATGTACAAAATGGTATATTTACAAGGTTTCTTATAATAGGAAAACTTGTAATAGCAAAAAGCTTAAAATAATACAGTGTCCATTTATAACGGACTGGTTTAAATAAACTCTCACATCCACACAAGTGCAACAGTATACAACTGAGGAAAGGAATGAGGAGGCTGAGCTAATATGACTAAATGACAAAAAGCAAAGTTTAATAATGCACACAGTAAGCTGCTTTTATTGTAAGGGAGGTGAGGGGGTCAAAAAATATATCTGTAGTTGCATCTTTTTGCTCAGAGGGGCGCTGTGAAGATAAAAAAGAAATTAATAAAAATAATTGCTTGTAGGTGAAGGGTCTGAGATGGGAGTGAGACTTCCTGGGTGTATCTTTTTACATAAATTTTAATTTTTAGATCATGTTGATGCATTACTTGCTTAAAACTTAATTTCAAAAATAAAACAATGAGGGGCGGAGTCAAGATGGCATACTAGGAGGGCGCGGAATTCGCATCTCCTCACAACTAGGGCACCTACCAGGCACCAGTGGGGGACCACGGACACCTAAGGGGACGGGAGGTGCCCTCAGCGACCAGGTAGGATGGGGGGTGAGTGAAGGGGAAGGAGAAGTGGAGGTGGGATGGGACTGGTGCCCCTGAGGGGCAGCTGGGGGAGGAGAAGGGATCCCACCCCGGAAGGGGGAAATTGGGGAACCACTGGGAAGGCAGAGGATCAAAAGGGAGCATGGGCAGGTTTCCCCTGCCCACTTGGCCCCCCAGGAACCTGCTGAGATCCTGGGCCTGATCTCTGCCCACCTGGGCCCCCTCCAGCCGCATGGTTCCTGAGGGAGTGGGAGGGAGGGAAGGGGAAGCAAAAGTAAAGGCCAGACCTCCAGGCCCAGCACCCCTGAGAGGTGGCTGGGGGAGGGGAGGAGTGCCTAAACCCAGAGGGACCCACCCACTGTTAGGGGTCCAGCAGGGACGGGGGAGACCCTTGGGAAGATTTTGGAGGAGGGGCATGAAAGAACAGAATGGAACAGGTCCAGGGCGTTCCCTGTCCCCTTACGCACTGGGAAGCCTGTTAGGCTCCCAGGCCTAATCCTTTGCCCTCGGAGCCTCCCTCCTGCCGCGCAGAGCCCAAGCCCCGCCCCTACACCCCCACCCCGGGCCCCTCCTCTACACTCTGAGACCCCCTCCAACGCGCTGGGCCTAAGCCCCACCCACACACCCTCACTCAGGGCCCCACCTCCAAACTCCAGAACTCCACACTCCAGAGGCCCTCCTTTCCTTGTGCTGCCTCTCCCCTTCTGCACAGGTCCTAAGCAGAGGCCTCGCCCCACATTTGAATGTCGCCCCGCCTAGGCCCCACCCCATGCTCAACCCTAAACCCCACCCCTGCCTAAGTTCCACCCCTGCCTACACTCCACCCCCTTAGCCAAGGCCTTTTCTTTTCTTTTCTTTTCTTTTTTCCTGTTTTAGATTGGAGTTCTGTTTTACCTTGTTGATTCATTGTTGTTGATTCTTTTATATTTTTATTTTTCCTAACAAATATTTTATTTTTCTAATTTTATTTTATTCTTTATACTTTATTAGTGATCTCTCCTTTTGGCTTGTTCCCTCCCTCCCGCTTTTTTTTTTTTTCTGTTGTGGATTTATTTTACCTTCTTGCAGTTGTTTCAATTATAGTTTTATTTTTCCTAATATATTTTTTATCTTTCTAATTTTATTTTATTTTTTATTCTTTGATATTGTACTGCTCCTTTTTTTACTTTCTTTCTTCCTTTTTTTTTTAACAGCACTACGAAGCTTGCGGGATCTTGGTTCCCAGGCTGAAGGTTGGGCCCAAGTTCCTGTGGTGGGAGTTTTGTGGCCACCTAGAGGGGTGGGATAAGAAGGGTGGCAGGGAGATGCAAGAGGGAGGGAATATGGGGATATATGTATGCATATAGCTGATTCATTTTGTTATACAACAGAAACTAACACAACACTGTAAAGCAATTATACTCCAGTAAAGATGTTAAAAATAAATAAATAAAATGATGAAAAATAAAGTTAAAGACCTATGAAACTATACTGGAGACATAAAAGAAGCTTTAAGGAATGAATTGACGTTTTATGTTCCTATAGGGAGAGCCTCTGAAGGTGTCAATTCTTCCCAAATTAATTAGTTAATTCAATTTATGTTTACTCAACATATAGAATCTAACAAAGTTATTCTAATGTTCATACAGAAAATAAAATGTTCTAGAATTGGCAAGATAATTTTGGAAAAAATTAATGAGGGCTTTATGTTCTCAAGATATACCTTTAAAAACGTAATTAAAATATATTTTAAATATAGCAATAACAGTGTATTATTACATAAGAGAAGACAAATATATCAGTGAAAAAAGATAGAGAGCCTGGAAACTGACATGTGTGTATGTGAAAATTTAGAATATTATAGAAATGAAACTAGATCCATTTTTCGTTAATAAAACTAAACACAAGTGTGTCAGAAATCTACACATTTAAAAACAAAACTCTAAAAATATAAAAATAAAATGTAGAATTTTTTATAGACCTTCCAAAGCAAGAGAGAAAACCCAGAAACAACAGCAAAAAGAATAATCAGATTTTACCATGTAGAAATTTAAAAATCACTGCAAATACAGCTGCATATATTTGCCAGTCATTTATCAGTAATAAATGGCAATTGAAAATGAAAAAAATTATTTGCAATAGCATTAAATTTCCACACCCTGAGAATAAATCTAACCAGGCCTCACACAGGAAAATATAAAATATTACTAAGAATATGGAAGATTTAAATAAGTGGGTCTATATACTCTGTTCACAGGTTGAAAGACTCAATATCTTAGCTATGTCATTTCTCCCCAAACGATCTATATATGTAATGCAGCCCAGTAACAATACCAGGATTCTTTTTTTTTGAGGAAATCAACAAGATGATTTAAATTTTACTGCAAATATAAAGGGTGAAGAATAATCAAGACTCTCCTTAAAAGAAGGTGGGAGGACTGATTCTATTGATTATTCTGAGTTATTATAAAGCTACAGTAATTAGGGCTGTGGTGTTGGTTCAAGGCTGGGCAATGGGCCAATGCAATAGCAGAGAGGCTAGAGAGAAACTCAGGTATATGGGGACACTTGACCAAAGACAAAGGGCACAATGCAGTGGGGAAATAATGTTCTTTTCAAGAAATACTCCTGGGTATTAACTGTATAACAATATAAGGAAAAAAAGCAACTTGACTCCCTCCCTACCTCACACCAGCCATACACAAATCAATTCCAGACAGATTGTAAATCTAAACATGAAAAGAAAACAATAAAATTTCTAAGGAAAATATTGGAGAATATTCTTATAGCCTTAAGGTAGAGAAGACTTCTTAAATAAGATACGCAAAGTCTTACCATAAAAAAGATTGATAAATTGAACTACATTAAAATTAAAAGCTTCTGTTCTTCAAAAGACATCATAAAGAGTTTAAAAGATAAATCACAGGGTGGGAGAATATATTTGCAACACAAAGAGCCAATAAACAACTTGTTGCCAGAATATACAAAGAAGTCCTACAAATCAATACAAAATGACACACAACCATGCCAGTTATTAACTTATTGCCTCTCGGCTTCAAATTCACTCTATTCTCCCCTACTTTGTAATCCTGGAGCTGGGCTCTGCAAACCCCATGTCTGCTTTGCCAGCTGGCTCTGTGTCAGGCTCTGACAATAGGGGTCACTGAAGGAGGCTGCAAGGATGGAGGAAGGACTAAGGTCTTTGTTTTTCTCTTGGATTTGCCCCAACTGGTGATGAGCTGAGCAGGAAATGACGTGGCTTCTTGCAGCATTCCCATGGCAGTGGCAGGCCCTCTTGGTTCTGAAGTGGCCCCAGCAAACTTCATCTTTACTGCAGAGGCATGTGGCGTGTTTCTGCAATAGGCTCAGAATCTGAATAGAACTACCATGTGACCCAGCAATTTCACTCCTGGGTATATATACACAAACAATAAAAACACTAATTTGCAGAGATGTGTGCACCCTAGTGTTCATAGTAGCATTATTTACTATTGCTAAGACATGGAAGCAACCTAAGTGTCCATCAAGAGATAAATGGATAAAAAAGGTGTCGTATATTTTATGCAATGGAATACTACTCAGCCATAAAAATGAAATTCTACCATTTTCAACATCATGTATGGATTTGGAGGGTACTATGTTTAGTGAAGTAAGTCAGAAAAAGACAAATACTGTATGATATCACTTATGTGGAACCTAAGAAATACAACAAACTAGTGAATATAACAAAAAAGAAATAGGATCACAGATATAGAGAACAAACTAGTGGTTACAGTGGGAAGAGGGAAGGGGGTGGGGCAATCTAGGGGTAGAGGATTAGGAGGTAAAACTACTCTGTACTGATATAAAATAAATAAGTTACAAGGATATATTGTACAGCACAGAGAATATAACCAATATTTTATAATAACTATAAATGGAGTATAACCTTTTAAAAATTGTGAATCACTATATTATACACCGATAACTTACATAATATTGTACATCAACTATACACCAATAGAAAAACAGCAGAATGGGTAAATACAGTATGGCATACTTATTAAATGCAATACTATATATACAGTGGCAAAAATGAACAAAAGATAGGTACATGGCACAGTGTGACTGAATCTCACACACATGATACTGACCAACAGCGACAAAGAGCCAGACACAGAAAACAGAGAATGTACGATTTCTTTATATAAATTTTCTAAAGGCAAAACTCATCTTTTGATAGTTATTGTTGCTTTGAAACCACATTACCTTTGCGTGGAGGAACCAGATGGTGACGGGGCAGGTGTGAGAGAGCAGCTTCTTGGGTATGTAAAATGTTCTATTTCTTGGCCTAGGGTGTGGTTACATGGATTTGTTTACTTTATGATAATTCATTGAGCCCAACACTTCTACTTGTGTTTCTAGATTTGCGTTATTTTTCAATTAAAAAGTAAATAAAAAAAGAAAAGGTGACAGTTGAGATAAAATATTTACTATATTTATACTAGCCAAGGTTTAATATCCAAAATTTATAAGGAGCTTCTATATAGAAAAGACAAACTATCTAAAAGAAAAATGGGTGAAAGAGTGTAATAAACAGTTCACACACTGTATACAATTGGCCACTGCACACAGGATGAATCCCCCAATTTCACTGGGAACCTGGAGAATATGTTCGCAAACACCAGTGAACACCCATTTGAATGGAAAAAGAAAAGACTGATAAAATGCTGGTGGAGAAGTGGATAAATAGGCACTTTATTATCAGAATCAAAATAAAACTATGACTAACCTTTGGCCCAACGTTTCACTTTTAGGAATCCTAAAATAAGAGTCACACATATTTCAGAAGGTGTAAGTAAAAGAGTGTTCACTAGAGCATTATTTGTAATATGAAAGAAAATGGAAAATTAAATGTCCATTAATTGGGAAAAAATCAAGTATATCCATAAAAGGAAAGGCTATGTGGCTGGTGAAAAGAATAATGGGGCTGCATTTGGCTTGACATGACAAAATCTGCTGTAAAGCTAACTCAGAAAAGCAACTCTAGGATCAGTGTATTGAAAATTATGGCATTAATGCTAAAGAATTAAAGCCATGAGGTATATTTGTAAAGGGTATCTTTCAAGTGTTATCCTATAGGTTTATGTACTACTTAAATATCTTATCAGAATTTTTTTAATGGCCCAAGTAAAACATTAAAAAAAATATGAATTTAAAGTACCCACTGTGAGGTAGGTACCAGGACCCCCATGGGTGACAGTTCTGGTTTTTCCTGATACCCAAGGCAGACTCCATGCAGGAAATAGCCACGCTCCATCTCCATGTCCATTTGAAACCAACAGGATTTATTCAGGGAGGAGGGAAAGAGGGAACAGGAATTCCTATCTAAGGAAGAAGTTGCTTAGCCCTGAGCTGGTTTATTCTTGGCTTACTTCGTGGTCTGGAATACCTACTTGGACTATTCTCCATCTGCGTAGGGTTGGTGGGAGGTCTTTCTCATAGGCAAGGTCTGATGGTATCTGGCGGAAATATAACGTGAGCCTTGCATGTGATTTTAGATTTTCCAGTAGCCACATTAACAGAGGAAAAAGAAACAGGTGAAATTAATTTTAATAATATGTTTATTTAACCCAAGATAGCAAAAATATTATCATCTCAACATGTAATCAATATAAAAATATTAATGAACTATTTTATGTTCTGTTTTTTTGTGAAGTCTTCAAAATCTGGTGTGTACTTTACACTTACAATACATCTCAATTTGGATGTTACATTTTTCTTGATCTGTATTTGATTTCACAAAATTTACAGTTGAAAAAGTAGATTCAAATACCTAAGTTGTTCCAAACATATTTAAACATACTTAGAAATGTTCAGTAACTGAACCAAGTATCAGTCATTTAATTTGAATTTGAATAAAATGAAGTTAAAAATCCAGTTTCCTAGTTGCCCTAGCTATATTTCAAGTGCTTAGTGGCCACATGTGGTCAGTGCCTCAGTATCGAATAGCACGGGTCTAGGCCAACCCCTCCCTGTGGTCCTGGAGGTGGCTCCCTTGGCCATGTGCTGGGACTGCAGCTCTTCTCTGCCTCCTGAATACATGGAGCTCCAGGCACTGGGAGAACCAGGTGAGGGCTGGAGAACAGCCAGCCTCCAGAGTGGGCAGAGAGGCTCAGACACCTGGGTACATGATATTTACCTAGCAGCCTCAGCACTGCTGTGCAGAGCTGGTGAAGATGAGCAAGGGGCCTTGTGAGCTGTGAAAGACCTCCACAGAGGGATTGCATTCCTGGGGGATGAGCCTGACCTTGGGATGAACCCAACAAAATGACCTAAGCTAAGATTTCACAATGCAGTGGCAGCAGGGAACAGGTGGTGGCAGCAGCTGGGAGCTCTCTGTGGGCTGGGGTGGGACCTCGGCCTCTCTGAGCAAATGAGCCCTTACAGAGGGCAAGTCTGGGCCCACAGGGGAAAACGAGGAAACCCCCAGCCCTGCCTTGCACCAAGGTCTCTTAGCTTCTTAGCTGAGGCAAGTTATAAGGCCTTCAGCATCATCACATCTCTGGTATAATCACACCCAAGGCAAAACTGAAGGGCTGCTTTTCCACATCTTTAGAAATTCCTTTTTTCTTTCTTTCTTTCTTTCTTTCTTTCTTTCTTTCTTTCTTTCTTTCTTTCTTTCTTTCTTTCTTTCTTTCTTTCTTTCTTTCTCTCTCTCTCTGTCTCTCTGTCTCTCTGTCTCTCTCTCTCTCTCTCTCTCTCTCTCTCTCTCTCTCTCTCTCCCTCCTTCTCTCTCTCTCTCTCTCTTTCTTCCTTTCTTGTCAATGGTGAAGTTTCTGTTGAAAAACCATTCTTGAGAATCCTGTGGAAGCCTCTCTCTGAGCTCTGGGCTGGGAAGACCACATGCTTTCATCACCATTCTGGGTTCCCATTTTGATGAAATTGACATTTCATGGATTAATTCATCTCTATGATGTGCCAATGGATGCAACCAAATACAAAACATGGCCCCTCCCCTTTAGCAACCCACAGTTCAGTGAGGGCGGCCAAGGGAGATTTCCTTTTGTTGAAAACAGTGGTGTTCAACCTTGGCTTCACAGCACTGATGCCTGAGACACACCCCAGATGTGCTGATTTAATTAGTCTCGGGTGCAGACATGGCACTGGGGTTTTAAAAGCTTCACAGGTGATTCTCACGTGCAGCTTGGATGAGCACCACAAATTGGAATCAAGTCAGTGACCTCAAGGGCCAGCAACTGGGTTCTAGGAATTCTGATTATATCCCAGGAATTCTGTGCTCAGGGAAGCAGCCAAAGTGATCCTTTAAAGTGTAGCCTTTAAAAGTCATAGCCTTCCCCTCTTCAAAACTCTACCATGGTTCCCATTAAGTAACAGCCAGAGCCCTTGTATCTCAATATACACACAGGGCCCTGTATGATGGGCCCCATGTCGTCACTCTGCCTCCTTACTACCTCTCCTCCGGCTGCACTGGCCTCCAGGTTGGTCCTTAAGCATTCACCTTAGCTCTTCCCTGTGGCCGGGACAATCGCCCCTCAAACACCCATGTGGCCAACTCTCTCACCTCCTGCACACTTGTGGTGATTAATTTTACGTGTCAACTTGACTGGGTTAAGGGGTCCCCAGATAGTTGGTAAAGCATCATTTCTGGATATGTCTGTGAAGGTGTTTCCAGAAGAGACTGGCATTTGAATCAGAAGAATAACGATCACCCTCACCAGTGTGGGTGGGTATCATCCAAGCTGTTGAGGGCCTAAATAGAACAAAAAAACAGAGGAAGGGGGAATTCGCTCTGCTTGAGCTGAAATATCTACCTCCTCCTGACCTTAGACATAGGCATTCTTGGCTCTTGGGCCTTTGGACTCAGAAGTAAACTTATGCCATTGGCTCTCCTGGTTCTCAGTTCCTTGGGTTTGGACTGGAATCTGCCACCAGATTTCCTGGGCCTCCAGCTTGCAGTCAACAGATCATGGGAGTTCTCAGCCTCCATAATTGTGTGAACCCGTCCCTTAAAAAAAATCTCTTCCTATATGTCTATATATTTCCTATGGGTTTTGTTTCTCTGGAGAATCCTGACTATAAACCACCTATGCTCAACATTATCTTCTCAATGAGTCTTTTCCTGAGCCCTCTGCCCCTTTCACCCTGCTCTCTTTCTCTATGGCACAAATCTCCTTCTAACATACTATATAATTTCCTTATTGGCAACGTCTATTAATTATTACCCACTTCCTCTGCTAGGGATGTTTGTCTGCTTTGTTCACTGATGTGTTCCTGGTGCCTAGGATGTGCCTGACATGATGGGTGCTCTGTAAATATTTATTAAATACGTGAGAATCTGCAGAGTTCTAAGTAAGAAAGATTTCTGGGTAAATGAAGGTGATGACCTTACATGTTTAACGTTCCCCATCCAGATACTGATAAATGGTGAAAGGACTAAAGGAAGAGTGATATACTAGTACTTCACTGGAAAATAGGGAAGGTGTGCACTGTGGATAGGCCAGAAACTGCAAGAAATTACTACTAAAAATAGCACAGATAGATCAAAAATGAAGGAAATGACCCCCCAAAATACATCTGGTTTTTTGAGAAAGCAGTAGGTGTCATGGGAATAGAGAAGATCATGGCAGTATCTACCCAAACGTCTGCATTTTAAGTGGTGAGAACAGAAGTGTGGGTAGGTCATGAATTGGATGTGAGTTCCATGTCCTTTAACTATTTGTAGATTGATACCCTGGGAAAGTATCTGCTCCAGGAGATATAAGGGTAAGAACAAAAGCAGCAAATGCAAAAATCCCAGATATAAAAGTCTCTCTCTGATGACCCAAGGTAGTGAACTGTGGGGTCAGGAAATAGGCCAGATGAAATGACATTCCACACTAGAAGTAGATGCAGATCTAAAGGGAAAACTTCACATGGAAAGCTAATCCTTGGTGGATGGCTTCAGCAAAAACAGAGAGGGAACTGTAGCAAACTGAAATTTCCCTGCTTTGACTGTCTCCTAGCATACTTCCTACTCCTCTCTAGCTGCATAATGACAAAGCAGATTTGTAAACTATGTCAACTCCTCTTCCAATTTCAGATCTGTAAGTATCCAGGTGGTGAGGGAGGGATCAGAAGAGAATTCGCTCACACTGTTTGGGGCATATACCTAGTTTGGATAGATGTCTTCTTGTTTTAGCTTGAATAATGTGACCAAAAATGGCACCTATGAAAAGACTCTGCATTACTTAAACAGAAGAATATGGCAATTATAACATACTTAAAATATACTGTATTGTTTACCATGTGCTTTCAGTTAAATTCAGAAAAAAAAGAACTCTGTAAAATGAGGTGAAAGATATGATAGTGAGCAAACAGACTGAAATGTAACGGGAGGTTCCTGAATTTCGAAAAGTCAGTAAAGAAATGAAAAGTCACTAAAGACACAAAAAGTGCAGGTAAAAATGACATTAGAGGCATTAAATTGCAGAAGTGACACAAAAGAAAGTAAAACCAGTGATACAGAGAACAAACACAATAAGCTCTACGAGTGCAGAATTTTCTTTTCAGACTAAGAAGATAGATGTTCTAAGGGTCAAGAAGATAGATAAGGAGATAAAACAAATATATAAATATTCTTTCAAATATTCAGTAATCCAAATATACATTATTCATAATCCCAGGAAAAAAGGTTTGAGGTATAGGAAGAAACAGTGAGAAAAAAAAAAAAAAAACATGCAAAAAGCAAAAAAACAATGATATTCCTAAAGAAGAGACTGGAAAAATATAACTGAATCAATTATCAAGGATAGAATAGAATAAATCTCTTGGATGAATAGAGACATAAATCTGAAGATTCACATGGCTAGATGTTTACAAGGTTAATGAAAAGTGATCAATTCCTGTACATAACTCTGGTGAAAAATTTTCATTTCAAAGGGAAAGAAAAACTCCAGAAAGGAGAGAGAAACACAATTATAATAGAATGAAGATTAGGCTGTTTTCTAACTTGCACTCTGCAGTATTGGGGTAAAAGAACAGTAGAACTAGACTCACCTTTTTCTAGCAATATGGTGGACTTAATGTTGAAAGAAAAATTTGCTGCAGAAGATTTAAAAATGTGGCATAGAATTTTTAAAAGCCACCTAAACAGGGTAGGGAGACAAAATCTGTGCATGTTCAAGGTGGGTGGTCAGATCAGAGGCAGCTATGTATAGCCAGCAACTCTATAAAGCAAACTAGGGAAAAAACACACCCCACAGAGAAAATGAAATACCCTTCTGTCTTTGGCTCTAGATGGAGGGAATAAAAAGAAGAAAGATTCTTCCAAGAATTTTTTAATATAAATCATTGCATGAGTTTGGGACTGGAATTCACACTACCAGTGTGGCCTGAAATTCCCTAAGAAACTTTAGTTTAAAGTAGTTTCAGGTTGGCAATATTCATATGTGTCTAGCAGAGCTAAATGAAATATTCTTCAGAAAAACCACTTTAAACCTAGGTTTCAAAAAACTCCAATAGATAAAATTCTGGAGAACATGCACTCATAATCAAAAATTACAAATCACATGAGGAAATGAGCCACCATAGCAAGAATTAGCAGAAAATACAAACTACAGAATCATCAGACATTCAAAACCCATAGATACCACAATGATAAAATTCAGAATATTTAAAACTGTGTTTATTAGGATTAAATAAATAAAGGAGAGTTTCAAAAGTGTAACTATGAAACTAGCAACTGTAAAAAAATTACCAGGAACGCTTTGAAAAAATTAGTAGAATTTCTAGGAATTAAAACCTTTATGCACAGATTAAGCAGACATAGAGAATAGAGTGTGAAAATCTAACATATGCCTCCTCAGAGTTCCAGAATAAATATATTAAGAGAATTGGAGGAGAGACAATATTCAAAGATATAGTGGCTGCAAATTTTCAGAATTGATAAAAAATTCCAATCATCAGATTGAGGAAGTTCACCTACTCCCAAAGAGAATGAGTATGAATAAATCTACATCTCTAAAACCCTCCAGACAAACAGAAAAACCATAAAAGTGACTAGAAACAACAGAAACAATAAATAGAAAGGATAATTACAGTGACATTCGACTTGTCAGCAGCAATGTTAGAAGCCAGGAAATGGAAAAATAACCTTAACATTCTGAGAAAAATTACTCTTAACTTAGTACTTCTGAGTATAAAATTATACCTTGCAAGAATGAAGATGAAATAAATATGTATTATATCAAAGAATGGCTTGTAGAGTTTTAAAAGGATAAGCTGTTAAAAAAGGAATGTCTAAAGGCCATTCTTCATAATACAGAAAAACGTTTTGAGATGTAGGAGGGAATGGTGAGCAAGAAAATTGTATATGTGTGGGTAGATCTAATTAAACAATGACCATTTAAAACAACTATTATGATTTCTAAAATGTACAGTACAAATTGAGAAAAAATAAAATACTGGGTAAAAATAGTGGTAGGTGCTAAATATTCTAAGACGATTGCATTTATTTTGGAAGAGGATAAAGATACTGATTAACTACAAGATGGAAAAACAGGATAAAATCAATCATCTAAATTAAAAATACATAAAAGGAGGAAAAAAAACAAAAAAGGAGCAAAAAAGAAAAAAAAATTAAATTGTAGAGCTAAAGCCAATTATATCAAATTTCACAACAAATGTAAATGGACTAAAGTTTCTGGGTAAAGGACAAAGATTTTCAGGTTGCATTTAAATTTTAAAAATGGAGAAACACTTAAAACATTCAGACTTGGAAAGGTTGAAAGTAAAATGATGAAAAAGGATACACTAGATAAGCACCAATCAATCAGAATGGAGCTGGTGTAGCAGTATGAACCTTAGAAAAACTAGAAACACATTACTGAATATAAAAAGTATGACCCCATATTGAGTTCTAAGCTTCTCTGAATTTAATACCATAGCTTTACAATATGCAAATAACAATGGTCATAACTAAAAAGAGATTCCAACAAATCCATCATCAAACCAGCAGATTTTAATACACCCCTTTTATTAAATGATAGATTAGGTAAAAAATATCATTGAGGTTGTAGAATATCTGAACAAAACAACTAACAAACTTGAATTAACGTATTAATAAAATAACAATCTTTAAGAGAACTTTTCTTTTCATAAATAAATAAAATATTTATAAAAATAAAACACAAGTAGCAAGATGCAAAATTTTTAAATAATTAATTTCATACTATACTAGATATAAGAATTTCATATATAGCATATATAATAGCTGTATAACTATATAATCATATACTAACTGTAGTTATGTATAGTTATATAATCTCATAATCGCTGAAATGGCAAGAAAGTTACATCTAAAGAGAAATTTATATCATTTATATCAGAAAAGAGATAAATATTAAGGGTAGAATAGAAATTAATAAAATAAAACCAAAATTGTACTAGAGAGGCTTAAAAGAAGCTAATATTTGGTTATTTTAAAAGGCTAATAAAAATAGACCAACTCTAGTGAGAAGGATCATTTAAAAAAACAGAGGTAGACAGCACAAATAAAACAATTTTAGGGATAAAAAGGAAAGAAAAACTATAGATCAAACAGGAATTAAAAGAAAAGAGTGTATTTTTTCAACTTTATGACAGTATTTTGGAAATTTAAATGAAATGGACAAATTTCTTAAAAATCAATTACTCTGACCAAAGAAAAAATATTAAATTTTAATAGTCCTGTAACAAGTAAATAAATTTCATCAATAGTTTAAAAATCTCCCCACAAGGAAAACATTAGGCACAGGTGATTTTATAGGTAAATTTTATCAAAAAATGAAGAAACAAATACTCCAAAATCTTTATAAACACCTTCAGAAAACAAAAAGAGGGTACAATTCCCAAGTTACTTCATGTGCCAAGCACAACAAGATCAACATAGAGAAGTAAAGTTATAGGCCAATCTTACTTATGAATATGGAGTTAAAATCTACCTTCTCTCTCCAAAATATATGTAAAAAGAGAATGTAAAATGACCAAACTAGTTTCATTTCAAGAATGAAAAGTGAGTATAAAATTATAAAATTTATAAAGGTTATTCACCACATTAAATTGAGTCTCTCAAGGTCATTCTTTCTGATTATTGTTGTTTTCTATTTCTAATTCAAATTTGATCAATGTCTGCTTCTTATATTTTGAAGTTAATTTTTTGTGCACATTTACTTTAGAAATGTGATACTGTCCCTTAGATTCATCCCTTTATCTTTATGAAATGTTTTTATTTTTAGTAGTGTTTCTTGTTTTTAAATCTATTCTGTCTGGTATTAGTATAGCAACACCAGCTTCCTTCGGTTAAGGTCTGCATAGCATGTCTTTTCCCATCCTTGTAACAATTATGTGTTCTTATGCTTAAAGTTGTGAGTCTTTTAAGCAGCTTATAATTACATTTTGTCTTTACATTCAGTGTGACTATCTTTGTTAACTGGAATACTTACTCATTTATATTTAATATAATTACTGCTTTATTTTTGTTTACATCCTCCAATTTAGTACCTGTTTTCTTGTAGTTCACTTGTTCCATGTTTCTTTGCCTCTCTTTTCTTGATTTCTTTTGAATTAATCAAAAACTTTTCATTATTTTCTCTCCTTTAGTAACTTACTTGTTTATAAGTTTATTCTTCTTGTAGTTACTCTAGAGATTACAATTCCATTCCTTGATGTATTACCATCTGATACAAATTGTTACTTTTCCACTTCCTTGATAATGCTCAAAATGTGGAACATTTTCAGTGCATTGACCCTCTCTTGCATTTTGCAATTTTGTTGTCATGTATTTTAATTCTGCATGTTTAAAACCCCACAAGACATTATTATTGTTCTACACAGTCATTATCAGTCAATGTACATTTATATTCATCTATATGTTTACCCTTCGACTTTGTGTGTTTAATTTCTTCTTGCATTTCTGTGATTCCCTTTAGGATATATATAATTTTTTCAGACCAAAGATCTCTCATTAATGTTTCTTTCAGTGCAGGTTTGCCAGAGATAAAATACTCCTGGTTTTTGTCTGAAACTATCATCATTTACATTTATTTTTGAAGAATATTTTTGTCAGTTATAAAATTCTAGGTTGGAATTTATTTTATCTCAGCACATTAATGAGGCCATTCTCTTGTCTTTTGCCTGCTGTCATTCTGTCAGGAAAACAGCTGTCAATCTTTTATTTTCCTCATCTCAAGATAATGTTCTTTTCCCCACCTCTGACTGCTTTTAAGCTTTTCTCTTATTTGATCTATAGCAGAACACTAGGTTGTGCCTCAAAGCAATTTTCTTTGTGTTAATTCTTCTTGGGGTTTACAGAGCTCCTTGAATCTGTCTTTCAACAATTTTACAAATTATCCAGCCATTTTCACCTTGCATATCATTTTATAGTCCCTGCTACTACTTTAATTCTGGGATTCTGATTACATATATGTTGGATTATTTGGCTGTGGCTCACATGACATCTCATACAGGTATTCAATGCTCTTTCATGTATTTTCCATTCTTTTCAATATTTGTACTGAGTTTAGATATTATATATTGATCTTTCTTCAAAAAACCCCCAACTAATCCTGGCATCTGCTGTTTCTAATATTTAGTTATACCAATGTAACATGTACCAAAAACCTTAAGGTATTTTATATTTTTGTAATTTCCATTGGATTCTTCTTTTTATTTTATATATATTCTAATTCTCTGTTGATATGCTCTAAATTTTAATCTATTTTCTCCAAGTTTCCGGTTTATCAATCATACTAAACTCATTATATTAAACTTTATGAAATTTCTATTACTCTACCAGTTTTCTTCAACAAAAATGTCAGTATCATATGGTTCAAACTGATGCTGCTTTAATTCCATTATCTGAATAGTGTATGAGAATCTTTCCATTGTCTACTTTTCTTTTGGCTTTTGGTCAAGTGGTCCTAAATGTTTATGTGTGTGTGTGTGTGTGTGTGTGTGTGTGTGTGGTGTTTTTTAAATAAAGTTTAACTGCATAGAGTATAGCACACAAATCTTAATGTATAACTTGATGCACTTTTGTATATGTATACACCCATATATTTTCACCTAGATCAAGATATAGAGCATTTTCAGTAATGTAGGTTACCTCATGCCCTATCCCAGTCATTGCTGCACCAAGAATAGTTGGGGAAGTTTTGCTTTTTTTATATAGTATGTACTCCTTTGTGCTGATTTCTTTTCACTTAACTTTATGTCTTTGAGTTCATCCATATTGTTGTGTCTGTCAGAATTTTGCTCCTTTTCATTGTTGAGTAGTATTCCATTGCATAAATACACGACAATGTATTTATCCATTCTACTGTTTATGGATACCTCTTGTTGTCTTTCCATTTGTATGCTTTTATGAAGAGTGTTTCTATAAACATTGTGGTGCTTATCTTTGGTGGACATAACCACTCATTTTGGGGGGAAATATAAAACTAATGAATCCAGATGCTGGGCCATGGGACATATGTATATTTTGCTTTAGTAGGTATTGCTAAATAGTTTTTCAAAGTGATTTACTAATTTATAGTCTTATTAGCAGTTTAAGAGAATTCCAGCTGTTCTACATCCTCCCCTGAACCTGATACTGTGAGTCTTGTTAATTTTAGCTTTTCTGGTGGGTGTATAGCAGTATATTATTGAATTTTATCTTTATTCTGATGATTAATTGATTAATTAAATTAAGTACTTTTTTGTGTTTATTGATTATTTTAAAATCTTCCTTTATGAAGTGTCTGCTCAAGTTTCTTGTTTTTCTGCTGGGTTATCTGAATTTTTCTCATTGATTTATACGAGTTCTTTTTATACTCTGAATTTGAGTTCACTGTTGGATATTTGCATTGGAAATATCCTTTCCAAGTCTATGGCATGAATTTTTATTCTCTTAATGATATCTTTTAATGAACATGGATTCTTAATTTTAATGAAGTCCAATACATTAGTCTTTTCTTTTACAGTTCGTACATTTTTGGTTTTGGGAAAGTCATGTTTGCCTACTTAAAGAGAATTAGGATCTTCTCCTATTTTTCCTTCTAGAAACCTGATTTGTTTTAATTATCATTTTTAATTCAATGATCCATATTGAATTAATTTTCATGTACTGTGTGAGGTAGGGATTGTATTAGTCATGGTTCTTCAGAGAAAAAGAACCAGTAACATATCTATATACATAAAATATAAAATAAGGAATTTTCTCACCTGATTATGGAGGCTGAAAGCCCCAAGATGTGCAGTTGACAAGCTGGAGACCCAGGAAAGCTGATGGAATAGTTCCAGTCTAAGTCAAAAGACCCAAGAATCAGAAGAATTGATGGTGTAAGTTCTAGTCTGAAAGCCAGCAGGCTCAGGACCCAAGAAGAGCCAAAGTCACAGTTCAAGTCCAAAGGCAGGGAAAGATGAATGTCTCAGCTCATGACAGTCAGTCAGTGACTGATATCTATGGGAAGGTCAGTCTCTTTGTTCTAGTCAGGGCTTCATCAGATTGGATCAGGCCCACCTACATTGGGGAGGGTCATCTGCTTTACTCAGTCTTCTGATTCAAATGTTAGTCTTATCCAGGTATACCCTCACAGACACACCCAGAATAATGTTTGACCAAATATCTGGGTGCCTCATGGCCCAGTGCAGTTGACAAATAAAATTAACCATTACAGGGATCAATATTCATTTTTATTTATCGTCTGTCTATCTATCTACACTTGACCCATCACCATTTTTTAAAATGACCATCCTATTCCCAGTGAATTGTGTAAATACTTTGTCACTAATCATGTGTCTGATAAGGATGGTTATTAACACAATTAACAAAGTTGATGATAAATATAGCTATATATATGTTCATAACTATTTAAAATATTTTATATTTTTACTAAGATAATAATTGTGTGGTTAAAAAAATGTTAATGTACTCTGCTGCCCCTTTTCTCCTCTTCATTCCTGCTCTCCATAAACAATTGTTTTTCATGATTTTGCCCATTTCTAATTAATGCTTATATTAATGCAAATTTCTTGAGTCATGAGTGTTACATATTATATACTGATTTCTTGTTTTATTAGTTACATTTTTTTGCTTCTGCATCCACTCCCCA
The DNA here is from genome assembly GCF_964374135.1 of Grampus griseus. Classification (NCBI taxonomy): domain Eukaryota; kingdom Metazoa; phylum Chordata; class Mammalia; order Artiodactyla; family Delphinidae; genus Grampus; species Grampus griseus. The sequence continues at coordinate 18,938,657 of NC_139013.1, read as the reverse complement.
TTTTCCCTCCTCCACCTAATCAATATATCTATGTCACAAACTGTAGTTATATCAGTAATTAATGTTTATATTAATATAACCGTATTGCTTTCTGTCTAACCATGCAGTATACAATAATTCTCCTGTACAACTTTTTGGTTTTCTGGGACATTGACAACTGTTTTATTTTCTGATTACTTAGTGTTCTATGCATTGAGAGTCATTTCTTGATAAATGCTCCAAAAGACTTGTCAAATATATGGCAATATTTTTCCAAGTCTTCAGACATATTTCTGAGCACTTCATATGTTCTCCTACCCCAGAGATGTCCTTCCTACAACCTTTTGTGAGCTTGTTCATGTAGCTTACAGTGTTACGGTGGAGATGAAGAATTTTAATTTCATCTCCTATTCTTTTGTATAGAGCCTTTTTTTTTTTTGTCTTGTTTCATTGCTGTTTGTTTTTTTTCCCTCTCTGAAGCTCGCAGGATCTACTCTTTATCCTTAGTGTTCTGAAATTATGTGATAATGTTGTTGGCATAGGTCTTCTGTTATTATTGTTTATTCTGTTAGGTGTTTCATGGATCCAGCCAATCTGCCAGTTTCTCATTGATGTTCTCCCCAGAATTTTCTCTTGCTGGTCATCTATGGGAATTCCTGGATAGACTCAACACATTTCTCATCTTCTCTGTTCTGTTACTCATCTTTTTTGTTTTATTTTCTATTACTCATCTATTTGTTTTATTTTCTCCCATCTATTGTCTATTCCACTAAGTTCTTTTTAGTTTGCTTGTTTGTTTTCATTTTTGTATCCCTCCTTGTCTTGATCTGTGTCGTTCATGTTGAGTTTTCTCACATGTGTTATGATTTTGGGCTCTTTATTCATATATAAAAGCAAAGCTTTAAACTCATTAGAAGCTCCAAGTGTCCTCATCAGATCACCATTAGGGGCCTCCACTGTGGTGCAATCAGGCTGCCAGCTTTTTTGTCTTTCTGTTGTAAAGCTCCCTAATGACAGACCTTGTAAACATTTTTATTTGTATCCATTTGGTTTGTCCAGAAAATAGTCCTTTAATATACTATCTGGTGGCATTATACCAATTGCTGACACCCTGGAAAGAGGGCAAGGGAAGAGATGTGGTATGTGGCCATTCTGGATTTGGATTTACTTTTTCCTTTTGTTTTCAATTTAGTACCTTCTCTCCCAACTACATCTGGTTTCCCCACATCTGGAGCCTCTCAATTCTAAACATAATAAAACTCCCATTTCCTGTAGAGATGGGAATGGGATATATCCTTGGCTACACATGGAAGACAAAGAGATTGGAAAAGGCATGGGGGGTGGCATCTAACTGCTCAGTACAGATGTGCAACTTTGGTAACTGTGCTGCCAAACCCCAAACCTTCCTAGAGTCCTGGGGGAAATGAATTTTTTTCACTGCTCTCTCCTCTATTGGCACAAAGGCTTCATTTTCCTTGGTTCTTCTGTGTTATTTACCCCTGCTCTATTTGCTATCTTTGAAACAATTTCTATCTATGAACAGTGTTGATTGCTCTTCTATTCTCTTTATCTTTATGGGTTATTATTATTTCAGTTATTTTACTAGTGTATCAATAGAGTTTTGAGAGAGTAAAGAAATATATGCATGAGAAATTTAATGTATATCTATGATTTCATAGATACTTCTTATATATATATATATAAATCTTTCTTTACAGACACAAATCATACCACAAATTAAGCAGAGAATATGTATTTTGAAATAAATCCTGTACTTTCATAAAGACTAACACAAAGAAAATCAAAAAAGGATAAAATGTAAATATACAGGTGTATATTTTATGACTAAATACAATAAAAATAATCACCAAATAATAAAAACCTCCACAGCTGTCAACGATAGAAACTATTACTAACGCCTTGACTATTATTATTGTTATTATTAATTTTATTATTACTACTAGTAAATAACCCCTGGAATAAAAATTAAGTTCAAATAAAAGTCCAAATAAAAAGGAAGTATGAACTCTTTAAAAATGAATGTCAGTGAAGACAATGCGTGTGAAGGTCTGTGAGTACTCACGTGAATCTGGAGAGTCTTAAATGCACATAGCAGAAAATAAAGAAGATTGAAAAGGAAAAAAAGCATATATAAAACTCAAGAAGCTAGAAAATAGATAAAAAATAAATCAAAATTCTATAAACATGTTTAATAAAGATAATGGGAACACTCACTAACATAGAAATTTAAACAAATGAATACAACCCCAAAAGCTTGCTTAACAAGACTAATAAAAAAAAGTAAAACTTTTCACAAGACTAATCAAGAAAGAAAAAGAGAGAAAAAATAAACGTTAGAAAAAAATGGGACAGATACATAGCTACTGACAATATTATGAAAAGTTATGAGTAATCTATATACTGGTTTATGCCAATAAATGTAAACATTTCAATCAAAATTTTAAAGATAAAGTAAGTGGTGAAAATCAACTCAGGATGAGATGGACTACCATAATATACGAATAACCATAGAATAAAATGAAAGGAAGTCACATAACAATCTTTAAAAATGTATCAAGCTCAGGTGGCTTTATGGGTCAGTTCTACTAATCTTTACTGAATTAAAATGATATACCATATGAACTGTTTCAGATCGTAAAAAAAAAATTTAAAGCTCTTCAACTGATTCTGTGATCCTAGCTTAACTTCACACCCAAACCAGAAAAAGAGCTTTAAAACAATCTCAAATCAATGAAAAGGAAAGAAAAAATTATGTCAAACTTACTTATGAACATAAATGCAAAGATCCTCAAAGAAACAATAGTGACTTTATTCAGGCAATAATATAAATATTGTTTATATTTAGTATAATAGTACACTTTGACCAACCAGGTTTACTCAAGAAGGTAAGACTGATTTAACATTAGAAATTTATCTTGTAATTAATTGATTTAATAGATTAAATAACAGATGATAGATTTTATATTCTTTTTTCTTTTTTTTTTTTTTTTTTTTTGCGGTACACAGGCCTCTCACTGTTGTGACCTCTCCCGTTGCGGAGCACAGGCTCCGGACGCACAGGCTCAGTGGCCATGGCTCACGGGCCCAGACGCTCCACGGCATGTGGGATCTTCCCAGACCGGGGCACGAACCCGTGTCCCCTGCATCGGCAGGTGGACTCTCAACCACTGCGCCACCAGGGAAGCCCCAGATGATAGATTTTAATATCCATCCTTATAAAAATTACCAGCAAGCTAGGCAAAGTAGGGAAGATCCTTGTTAAAGTACCAATCAGGAGCCACAGCCAGTATTTTTTTACAGTAAAGTATCAGCATTCCTGTTTAAGTCAGAGCCAAGAATGCTAGCAGTCACTACTACTCTCGATGCTGTTCTGAAGGTTCTAGCCAGACAGCAAAAAGTAAGAGGTGTAAAACTGAAAAGGAAAAGACAAAACTGCCTCTAAATAGTAGACTTAATACATGAGTTCAGCATGAGATTAAAGAACAAAGATCTCCAAATCGATAGCTTTCCTCACCTCTAGGCATCATCGACTAGAAAAGATAATGACAAAAGATGTTATTCTCAAAAGGACTGGAATAATAATAATTCCAGAAATTCCTAGGAAACATATTTCTTTCTTTTCAAAGTTTTCTTGGCAGGTCTTTCTTGAGCGTCAGGCTAATTTATTGAAATTGTGTGTGTGTGTGTGTGTGTGTGTGTGTGTATGTGTGTGTGTGTGTGTGTATGTGTATTTCTCCTCTATTCTTCCCTCCATCATCCTATGAAAGTGGGCACTGCTTCTGGTGGTAGATAGTGGGTCAGAAGAGAAGTGGTCTGCAGTACATGTGGTCCCCCCAACTCTCCTGGGAGATCACTGATGTGATGATGCCAAACATTAGTGACGGGCATCAGAGAGGAGACAGAGAGAAAGAGGATGTGCCCTCTGCTTTCCCAAAGGTGAGTTCAGAGCTGAAAGAGAACAAGGGTGCCTGATGGCAATGCCTGAAGAGGCTGACAATGTCTTGGGAGGATGGCTCGTGACACACCTCTGCAGATTAGGCCCGAATCACTGGGTTCTCAGCCTCAACAAAGGCTTGGATGGGAGCCAGAGTTCCCTAAATTCAAGGGTCGTTACATGTTCAGCAACAAGGATGGTTGCGGGGACTTTGATGGCCTTAAGGATGAGAGGCCCTTTTTCTGTTTCTCTTCTAGACAAAAAGGAGGTAGGATAGCTACCCTGAATCTGAAGTCAACCAGGCCTCGGTTTGGATCGGTATGATGAGTGTAGCAGTACACAGAGTAGGAGCCCATGCACTTGGGACGGCTTGAAGCCCCCATAACACCAGCTCTGGACCAAAACAGGAACAGAATAAAGTTCCATCTTGCTAGTCCAACCCTGACTGAGGCCCTCTGTGAGTGTCAGTTTCCTCATCTGTAAACTGTAGACAGTCTTCATAGCCTTGCTGTGAAAATTGAAAACCTAAGGCATTCAGTGTGCTCAGCAGTTTTTAGCATATCACTAAATCATGTTCATACATGTTAAGTATTATTGTTATTATTGTTGTTATGAATAATATTAAATCAAAATATATACTGCAAAGCTGTTAGAAACATAGAGATAAACATAGAGAAACAACATCAGTGGTAGAATATAGCTGTAGTTTTCTGATTTGGTACCATATTTTATTTGCTCACTTAATATATCAAAGTCACAGAAGTCTATTGATAACATTGATTTAAAGTAATGTATTAAACTCTGCAGAGATAATGCTTGTTGCTTTTTTTCCAGTGCCCATCAAATATTTACAATAATAATTATGTTAGATCTCTAAAATACCCGAATAAATTCTTGAACAGATTGTAATGGCTACATTCTCTGATTGCAATGCAACAGACTGTATATAAATAGTATAATTTTAAATGAGAAACTACTTGAAATTTAATAAGCATATTTCTATGTAACCCAGTAAAAGACAAATTGCAACTACAAATATAAACTATTTGAAAAATAATGAGATAACAACATAGGAAAATGTATGCGCGGCAGCCAAAGCTGTACTTATTAGTACAGTAATAATCTTAGATGTTTTTCTTATTAAACAGAACAAAAATAAAAACAAATACTCTGACCATTAAACTCAGCAAGTCAGCAAAAAAACAAGAAAGCATAAGAAAAGTAGGAGGAAGGAATTAACAGAAATAACAAGCATAAATATGCAGTCAGCAGAATTGCTAAATAAATGAGATTGGGTTCTCTGAAATGACAAATAAAATATTCAAAACCAAAAAATCTAATCAAAGAAAAATGAGACCAAAATAGGATTGAGAATAAAGGCATAATCACAAATATGAAGAGGATTTATATAGACTTTTAAGAGATTTCTATGAAAAGCTCTGCTAAATATGGAAACTGTGTAAAATTCATAATGTTCAGGGAAAACACATTTAAACTGGCTTAAGAAAATCTAGAAAATACAAGTAAACCAGAGACTCTTTAAACAAATAGAAAAATATTGTCAAAGAAGTAGCTCTATAAAGATGCTGAGATCAGAGGGTTTTACAGGCAAGATTTATCAATCCTGTAGGGGATAGATAATTTCACTGTAATTTAGCTGTTCTAGACAATGGAAAAAGAGTTTCTCTCTCTGTCTCTGTCTCTGCCTCTCTCTCTCTCTCTCTCTCTCTCTCTCTCTCTCTCTCTCTCTCTCACACACACACACACACACACAAACACACAGAATTTTTTTAAAAAGAGAATACGTTTCAGAAGAGAGGAAATACAATTTTTTAAATACATTTTTGCTTATAATATGATTACTTACCTGGAAAAACCAACAGAATCAACTGATAAGCCATTGAAATTAATGAGAAGTGAGGAGAGTAGCATATTACATAATTGAAAAATAATCACTATTTGATCAGAAATAACCAGCTGATGGATGTAATAAAAAATGATCCCTATTTATTATAACATTTCCAAACATAAACTACCTGGATATAAATTTAACAAGAAATGTGCAAGACCTATAGGATGGGGGGAAAAAAACATCCTATAAAACTTTACTGAAAAAGCAAACCTGCATAGGTAAACTCCTGGTGGGAGGGGGTGAGTGAGTCAATCTCTAGGGGAGGGATGCTGACGCCAGAGCATCAGGTGGTCTTGTGGAGATTAAAACCTTGAAAATATGTCCTTTTCAAGTCTCAGAGACATTTTGTGAAACCAGTAATGAGAAATTCCCTGCACCCACAGAAGCCTGGATAGATGTAAATGAGGAGAAGCTGGGGCAGGGCCAAGCCGCACAAGAAAGAAACCTTAGCCACTGGCAGGGCCTAGTTAATAGTTTAGGTGGTTGAGATTAGATAACCCCAGGAAGACCCGAGGAAACAGGGCACCAGCACTCTTTACTCAGTGGGGGTCACAGACTCCATGGGGACACTGGTGAAAGCTGGAGAAGAAGTGAGTTCTCTTCGGAAAAGGGGGCATATATACAAGCATACACTTCCCGTCCATCTCAGTGTGACCGTGGGCCCTATGAGGACCCTGTCTCAGCTCTTCTGTACTGTCACCTTCCACCACGGGAGCTTACCCTGATCCTCCAGAGGCAGGGGCATAGATCACCATCCAGGTCTCAGACTCCAGAGTCACCCTCCAGGTCAGGAGAGCTTGATGCATGTGGGCCACTGCTTCCTGGGTGGGGGACGGTGTCTTGAGCATAATCCCGGCTTAAAGTTAAGGGGCAGGAGGGTGGCTTTTCCATTTGTCAAAGATCTCAGAAGACAGTCAGCCCAGCTGACTCAAGTCAGGCTGTCCTCACTAACTGATTTGTTGGGTAATCTCTCAATCCTCACCACACTTTTCTATGGAGTAGATTTTCTGTGATCATACCAAGATGAACTTGGGGAGCATCAGTCTTCATCTTTATCAACCTCCTTCCTGACCCCACCCACAAGCCACCCTAAATAAAGATACTAAGTAAAAACTGTGCACTTGCCATGAAAGGACAGCTTCCAGAGAAATGCCCTGTCCCCACCTGCAGCCAGATTACTGTCCTAAATGCTTACAGAGAAATTCCAGTGCCTGCCATGCTTGTTTCCATGTGCAAACAGAGGCTGCACCCCTCCCCCACCGTTGCCATCTGGTAGATCCTGTTTATCTCTGTTGGTTGAGTTCTTCTACCCTCCACATGCAAACACCGGATCCAGGAATGCACAATTCTCACCCAATCCAAATCTGGGAGGTGGAAATGGCACACTCGAATGTTTTCTAGTTCTTGTCAGTTAACCAGTGAAGCTAGTTATTTAATTTTATATACTAGCTCAAAGTCACATGTCTGAAGGGCCTGAGGGTTTTCTTGGAGTCTTCCTAATTTTTTGCAATCAGCTCCTGGCTTCCGACTGCACAGGAGGGCAGTCAAGATGAATGAGTGAATAGAAATATGACATCAGAAGACCCTGAATAGACCCAGTGGTCAGGAGACATTAATCTTGAGGTGTGCCATCTCCTTTCTCTGAGGAGCTAACGTTGCCCCCCTTTCGGACCACTGCACTTCATTTGTCTGGTTAATCTCCCAGAACCTGGGCCTTATGATTAATCCCATAGGTAAATTCTGCTCTGGTGGGTCTTTGCCTCCCTGAATTTTCAGGATGGCACAGATCACTGATATCTCTTCTCCGACCTCAGCCTTCCCTGGACCCATATGATCGTTCACACCATCTGGGGTCAACTCTCCCCTCTGTTATTTGACCTTAAACAGTCCAGTCCTATAAATACCACAGCCAAGGTAAAGGGCATGATTTAGCAAGCATTCCCTGAGCACCTACTACATGCCAGGTGCTGAGCAATATGCTGTAGGGATTGTGGAGATGATGAAAACGTGGAGTCTGCCCTCCCAGAGTTTATGCTTACTTAAGGCAGACCCTAACTCTGTCACCTGGCAGACCATGTTCTGCAGTGAGGATGGTACTGAGAAAGCACAGCAGATGGGGGCTTGCTGCTGACTCTTGGGGAAGGGGAAGGCACTAAGCACCTGGGGCAGGGGATGGGCACTTGTCAGGTGGGAAGAGCAAGGATACACAAAAGAGCATGTAGAGGAACCGTTAGTCTGATGTGACTAAAGCTTTAGGTGCATGAGGGAAAGAGAATGAAGAAAGGTTGCTTCAGGATGTTACGATGGGTTTCTTTCCCTCAGAACTGGATAAAGCATCAGGACAGTAGAAGCTACGTTTGCCGTCTTGCAAAAGTCTCAAATGAAGTGTCTGATAATCTGTTGCTTGTATGACTCTTGAAGCCCTCAACCACCTTGAGGATATACGAAGGCTTAAGGAGAAGAGATCAGATGAGATCTGTTAGTGGATTTCTTTGGAAAAGTTTGGTGATGCCTGCAATATCTCTCCCCCAACCTCACTTGAAGACAGGAGAGAAATCCTTCAGTGGGGTCACCTGGGCAGGCTAGTGTGTGCCCCACAGTCTGGACATGGATGTCTACCTCCACCTGGGAAACCCAGAGGACAGAGATAAGTGTCAGCTGACTTGGGCAGAGTTGGAATAACCCGGCTCCCCAGAGTTGGCAGGAGTACCTCCCCGTGGGCCATGCATGGAGAATGCCAACCTGCAAGGTGCAGGTACCCTTCCCTGGAGATGAACCACCAGAAACTCAGGGGCTGAGCCAGAGTGTGGCCAGCCAGGGGTCATGCATCACCCACTTCGTGGAAAAGTTCTTCAGAGAAGAACTGGCAAAAGCAGCCTTCAAAAGCCAGAGTCAACTTGAACTTTCTGCCAGCCAGGTAAGAACTTCCCTGAGCCCTCAGCTCTTCTCTCCCCTCCTCCACTGCACAGGACCAAGAAACATGGACTTGAAAGTGAGAAGGTGGTGAGCATGAAGGCAGACTCCCCTGACAACTCAACTACGAGCAGTTTGGGGACAGGTGGGGGCTGGTGACTGGGAGAAGTCAGGTTTGTGGAAGAAGTTGGAAACTGATTATCACATGGGACGGGCTTCTTGAGTTACTGAATTGAGACTGTTTTGTGAGTTAAGGCTATTTCAAGACTTTTTTTTCTGTTGGCAAGAGTGATTTCCTAAGCTTGTGTGCAGGAGTGGGGAAGAAACAGCCCAGCAAGCAGACTTGCCAGAAGGAAGCGGTATGCCATGACTTCTACTTGTTCCTGGGTGCTGGGTATAGAGCTTAGGGCTTCACTGAGTGGGTGTCAAATGCCAGGGAGGGCTGTGCACTTTTTCGGGGGTGTCTAAATTTAACGTTTCCGAAACCAGGAGCGCTCAAATGTGATAAATACATGTTTCATCCCATTTGTGGAAAACAGGATAAACTTCCAAATGTCCTTCTGCATTTTAGTAAGAAACTTAAAGAAATGGAGAAATCATTTTTCTATGTGGTTATGTAGTTTTCGAAATTCTAATGACTGCATAATACTCTACTTAACCAAATCCTGTTGGATGGACATTAGGTTATTTACAATTTTTCACCATTATAAATAATGCTATGATGAATATGCTTATGCATTAATCTTTGTGGTTACCTCTGATTATGTCCTAGGGTGAAAACAGCAGAAGTGGGATTACTGAGTGAAAGAAAAAATGTGAGGCCTTTGATACAAAATGCCAGTTTCCCCAAAACCTTAAACCAATTTATAACCCCATGTGTCAGCGACAGTATAATTCACCCTCACACTGCCAAACAACGAACATGAAATATTTTAAAATCTTTTCTTATATGATAAATGATTAATGGCATGTCAAGGTTTTAATATGTATTCCTTTGAAATCTGGTGAGAATAAACAATTTTCTATCTTGACCAAACGTATTTCCTCTCTTACAAGTTTTCATTTGTTAACTTGTTTTTATATTTTTGAGTTCTTTACCTTTTTCATGTCAGTTCATGTGAATAATCTGCATAATAAAACATTAACTCCTTGTCTTATTTGATGCAAATTTCATCTACAGTTCATTGTTTACCTTTTAGTAGTAACTTTTGATATTTGCATGTTTTAAATATCATGTAGTTAAGTGTATACATCTTTTTCCTATGTGATTTATTCTATCAAGGCTTTCTGAGAACAGAGAAAAATGCCAATTTTATAATGTCAGGTAAAAATTATATTTACAGTATGGTTAGAACTATAAGATATACATACACCAAGTTAAAACCAAAGTCCTAATAGCAAAATCTAGAAGTTTATCAAAATTTTACCAGTAGTTGGCATTAAGAATTGGGTATGTAGATATTTGTTTTCTATTTTTCTATATATCTCCTATTTTGTGTAATAGGAGACTTGAATATTGTACATGAACCTTATTCCACAAATTCAGACCTGCAAGAAATGTCATATTAAAAAATGTCATTTTCATTAAATCAAAACAAATCTGACTTGAGTTTCCATCTTTCAGGGCTGCTGGGAAATTTTATCTTAACCATTTTGTCTCCTCCACTCCTTTGGACACACTAAAATCTTGAAGGTTCCCCTGAGAGCCATAATACAGGAACTTCCAGTCTTCAGCTGATCCTGATCTAAGCCCATTAGATCCTCACCCAAGCTCTCCAATCCCTGAAGAAGGACATCTTCAAATCCTGACCAATCTTGGGCACAGGGTCTTTCCCAAGACACAGAGCCTGGGACAAGGGTTCAGTCTGTGGACACTGTGCAGGCATTCTGCTCTGCAGTGTGAGTCCTTGTGGGCCTGCTTCTGCAATCCAGAACCCCTAACCACCACCCTCTTCCAACTTTCCATCGTCTCTTGCCCCTAACCCTCCCCATCCCCCTCTTCAAAACACTTGCATCTCTCCTCTTTCACAAGGAGCTAAGCCCTTTGGAAAACAAAAGTCAGGAAGGGAGCTTGCCTTTAGGAAAAGTCCAGAATGTCTCAAGAAGGAATTCAAGTGCCCCTGGTCAGGGTCTGTGGCACCTGCTCAACTGCCTCCTGTTCTCTCCCTCTGTCTTCTCTGTAACTGATGCTTCAGCCCTTCTTCCCAACTGTCTTCAGCCCTACTGTTCTCTCTCACCTCTGGGTACTCAGGAATACTGCCCTCTGCCCAGAACATTCCTCTTCCACTGACTCCTATTTTTCTGACCTCCTCTTACCCGCTTTCAAGCCTCAGTTCAAAAGAGCCATCTTCCCTGGGAAACTTCCCCTTTCCTTCAGACCTGGGTGAGCCCCTCTTTGCACCCTGCACTTGGCCCTCCAGAGGATCCATCACAGGGCGTCAACAACCTGCATACTCATTTACGTCTCTCTCTAGGCTGGAAGCCCCATGAGGCAGGGTTTGTGTCTGGAATGCAAAAGATGCTCAATAGTGAACAGATGAATAGGGTCACTGGTGTTCCCGCCCCTTCCCATCCACCAGCAGGCTTGCCTCTGGATGATGCTGGAAGTTTGGGAGTTTCCCTTTGTACATCTTATCGCCCTTATAGCTCAGTGTCATGGAATGTCACTACCAGTTCGCAGCCTGACTCCCCCAGCTGGTCTGTGGGTTGCTTGAGGGATGTGGGCGTGCCTCATTTGACCTTAACTCCCTATGCACGTAGTACACAGCCCCGTGCATGCCTGCTACACAACACACACACACACACACACACTGAGTGTTCTTTTTACTTTTTAGTTATTAAGTCTTCTTTTTAAAGTTGTTTACTCTTTCCAAAAAACTGAAGTTTAATCACAGTGTCAAAGTGTATGTGATATAGACATAGATATAGATAAGTATAGATATAGACTAGCAAAACTACTATGAGATTCCTTTGAAGAATAAAGTAAGAAGAACTACATATTTTTTTTAGGGAAGAGTTAGGAGTAGGACTTGCAGTAACAGATATTAAAATGCATTATAGAGCCACAGTGCTTAACACAATGTGGTATTGACAAAAAGAATGAACAGATCAATGGATGAGAATTGATAGTCCAGAAACCTTCCCTAGTGTATGCAAGCATTTAATTTATGATAGAACAAGCAACTCACCAAAAGGAAAAGATGACTTTGGAAATTATTGGCTAATCAGGGAAAACATTCAAATCATACCCATATATCCCTTTCTATGGCGAAATCTATTTTAGATTAATTAATGAGTTACATTTCAAAAATTAGTTGAAAATATAACAGCAATTAAGTTTAGGGAGAACTTCCAAAACCTAAAGTTAGTATAAGCAATGAAAAGAGGAAAGATTGATAAAACTTTGTAAACATTACTGGCATTTTATGTAAAAATGTATCACCATCATAAACAACAACAACAACAAAAACCAAATAGACAAGGATTTTAAAAAACACTATAGATAAGGAATTAATTTCCTTCATGTTTTAAAAATTACTTAAAAATCAATGAAAGAAAAAAAAAAAACTAGTTATCTACCAGGAAACAAAATCAATTAGTGATTCTTCTGAATTGTGGGAATACTAACAATCTTAACTTTTTATGCTTTTCAGTATTTTCTTATATCTTGCATGTATTACTTTTATAAGCAGATTAGAGACCAACAATATTTTAAAGCACATATCTTCTCTATCAGGGTGGTGTGAGGTGAGGGGTGCAAAGAACATAAAAGAGTTTATAGAATATTAATGCAAATAGGTAATACACATATAAAAATGATCACACTCAGAAGTAATTAAATAACAATGCAATAGCAATTTTAATTTATAAAATGGCAGAGTTTTATAAAAACATATAACATTCTATGTGATGACTGTATGGAGAAATGGTATTTTCATGTCTATGCTGGTCATAATGTGATTTAGTAAAATCCTCTGGAAGGCAATTTGTCAATTATATATCAAGAACCTTATTATAAGAACATATTCCTTGATTTAGTCTCACATCTAGGACTTAATCCTTAAGAGTGAATTAGGCAGGTCCACAGTGACTTGGGTATATGGTGAGGTAACACAGAGCTTTAGGCTGGGATGTTGGTCCCCTTCCATCAATGGAGAGCTGCTCCCTCTGTCTGGAACTGGACAATTTCTTTACCTCCCATGACAACCCACGTGGACCCTGGCACCAGGAATGTCCTTAGTTCTTAGCCTGCACTTGATGAGTACCTTGGACAAATCTCCAGGCCCAGCCACACCTCTTGAGCCTGATGGCACTTGTCCCTGGCATGGCCTGCTTTCCGTAGCTCCCTCCCTAAATGAGTTGAGTCTGATGCCATGGGGGCAGGGATTTGGAAAGTCATTTGAAGACCTGAAGGAAATTCTAGGTCTGGGATCTACACTATGTGATCTTGAGCAGGTCACTTCTTTCTAAACAAGCATGTATGACCATGTGCTATGTGTCAGACACTGTGCCAAGGTCTGTGCTGATGAGGAAGCCACCTGGGTTGGACCTTGCATATTGGTTGCTTTATCTCTAAACAATGATGATAATGTGCTTACTCACCCTCCCGCTGCCATCTACAATGAGCTGCATTGAAAATAATAGACGTCAACCTGCTACACATCCTCTAAAGTTCTGTAAAACCTGCAAACTATTTTCTTTAGGGTCTCCCAAGTTATCCTGTGAGCACCGCAGATATCAGGACCATGAAAATTTTCTCTTTCACCCTTTGTGCTGGCAAAGAGCTGCTAAACATCCTGGAAAGTCCTAGCTGTCACAGAGCCGGCTTGGACCTACCACGGTCACACTGATGGATGTTGACAAAGGCTGTCCTGGAACAGCTCTGACCAGTTGTAAAGACAGAAATCCAAGAGTTATTTGAGAAACCTCTATCTTGATCAAACCTCCCCCTTAACATATCTGAACCATCACCAAGCCTGGCTGATGCCTATTTTCCTCCAGATTATTTCAGAATACTGGGTGCAATTCTTGGGGGTCTTCCCTTTGCTCTTAGGATAAAGACCCACTTTTCATAAAGGCAGGAATATGCAGACCCCTGTCAACCTTCACACCCACACCACTGCCCTCCAGCCTGACATTAACCATCACATACTTCCACCCCAGGGCATTTGCACAGCACGCTTCTCTCACTCCATCCCCCTTGCCTCATCCCCTTTCTTACATACTAGCTTTTGTTTCCAACTAATCTTATCTGTGGCCTCTGAAACTTCAGTTCCTTGGGCAAGTCATCCTTGACCCCAAGGTTAGACAAGCTTCCCTTACTTTGTCCCTTGTTATAGTTCACACAACTTTTCTATCATAAGCTAAGTATGTTCCAATTAGTATGATTTCTTATTTCTGTGCTCGTGTTATGAGATATTTGATTTTAGGCTTCTATAATGTCAATTTCTTCTTCAGGAGGTAAGCTCCATGAAGCCATGTTCTTAGTGAATGAATGGACAAGTGAACAGAAACGGGCTTGACTATCTCCCTTTGGGGACCAGTTCTGGAGCCTGGAAGAACCACCTGATGGCCAAACTGAAATGAGGGTGAAGGGCCTGGGTTTGCCCATGAGTTGGTGGAGAGTGCCTCATATGTGATCCAAACACATTCCTGCAAGTAAGGGAACACAGAGCAGAGAACACTGTGTGTGTGTGCATCTGTAGAAAGATTTTGAGGAAGAAGCAGAAAATAAAAAGAAACTCAATTCCTATGCCCGTGGCATGCGAATGGTCTCTCTCTCCATTGATTTCATTTTGTGCTTCTCTTTTCTGTGCTTTCCCTTCACTATTGAACGCTCTGTACTCTAAATGTTATAATGAACCCAGTGGCCTTGACGGCTCTCATCTTTAACCAGAAGCATAATCGCCTCATTAACCTCTGGGGGGAGGTTTGGCTTTGCCCCCCAAAGGCTGGAGGCCAAAATTTCTGGGCGTGCCCATAGCCTCAGCTCAGCTGGTCGGCCAGAATTAATGGGAGATCAGCACGTTGGGGCAGAGCTCTCATTTGCTGGGTGGGGGAGCAGGCATTATTGATTTCTGTGGCAAAATGCTCTAGCTCCTTTGCATCGGGGGCTGTTATTTAAACATTTATGCACTTTGTCCCTCTGACCAGTGGGGAAGGCTGGGGCCCATGAAATTCAGATTTCTGGTTTGTGAAGGGTAAAAGTGCTTCCTTGTGGTATTCCTTCTGGTTATGCTCATCTTATGAGGTTACAAAATAAAGAGAAAAATCAGGTGGATGGCTCCACTGGCTACCACTTTGGTAACAAAAAGTAGGGCTATTTTTGCAGCATCCACAGCAAACAAAGTTGGACTTCTACCCCCCAACATCTGAGCAGAGGATCAGTTGACCAAACCCTCTTGGGTGAGTAAGATGGTCTAATACCAGCAAAATATCCTGGATGATGTGAGAGTTCTCAGAGCTCTTGGAAAGTAGTTGGACCAACCCAGTTGGAACCACGGTGTGTCTGTCTCTCTATGGAATGACTTACATAGATGATCTCACTTAATCCTCACACCAAGCCTTCAAGGCAGACGTGATGAGTCCATTGAGACTAAAAGAGATGAAGCAATCCCCCCCATAGTAAGCAGAATACTACAGATACAAATAGTCCTACTTACCTAATCGAAGGTCCGTGCTCGACTCTTGCTGTGACCGTGCAATGTAGCTCTGCCACTGGCATCCTTGTGAAACTTGTGGAAACCACAGACATGCCACTGCTGAGCCCCCCCAATTACAAAGTGGACATAAAAGCATCTCCAAGAGGATGGAGTTTTCTGGAGCTTCTTCTAACCATCTAGCTGGTGGCCCTTAAAAATACTAAGTATAATGAGAAAGCATTTTCAAATGTGGAAAACTAGATCACATCATAAAACCTGACAATCCTCCCGACTTCTATTCCAAGCCCTTCGTCCCAGTGCTCAGGCCAAGAGAATCCCATCTTGGCCGTGTTGCTCCGCACCATTGGTGCAAACAGCCAGGCATTCGTTCATCCTTCAAGTGTTTTCTGAGTGCTTCCTATTAAGACACAGTGGTGTCAGTTACCAGTCCTGGGTGTAGCGTGCCTGTCCAGAGCACGTGCAAGTGGCCAGGTGCTGCATGAACCGGGCTCTCTGGGGCCCAGAGGAGAGCCTTGGCCTTTCTGGGCTGAACACGCAGCTTTTCTGACAAGACTCTAGGTGAATGGAACCCCTCGCTCACACCTGCTCCCTGAGTTCTAATTGCTCCTCTGTAAGAAGCTGTTCCCCCATGTCACTGCAGGGTTTGCCTCTGGCTCCCAGGGCACCTTGGAGAGCCAGAGGCGTTTCCTTGGGCTATGGGACCCTTTCAGGTGGGATAGAGCTCATGTCAGTTGTCTGTGGGGCTGGCTCTCACTCCCGGCATGGCCATGGGTTCCCATGTCCCACTGAGAGACCCATTCTTACCACTGTCAAATATCTGATAGTTTAGTTCAAAACACTTATATTTTAGCTTTTTTATTTTTCCTTTTGGAGCTTAGAGACACAGGGTTGACTTAATCATAGTCCTTGGCTCAAGGCATTTCATCATGGTTGTCAGTGCTAGGTGTTGCTTTTTATTTCCCCCCAATGTTTTATACAGCAAACTTGAAAGACATTTACAGTGAACACCTGTACACCTTCCACCTATATTCTACCTCAGTACATCACTATAGTTTTTCTTATCATCTGTCTATCCATCGATCCAAACTTCTACCCATCAATGAATCTACTTTTGGGGTGCATTCCAAAGTAAATTGCAGACTTCAGTACACTTTCCTGTAAATACTTCAATATTTGTTTTCAGTTCTTTTGCTCTTTTGTTATAAAAACGTACATACAATGAAATGTCAAATAATAAATGTATTTATTGTGGAGTTGTGACAAATACATGCACCAGTATATCCCTAACACTTATCAAGATATAGAATATTATTGTCCTCCAGAAATATCCCTAGTGTCCCTAATTCATCCTCTACACCACTCCTTAGAGGCAGCCACTGTTCTGACTTTTTTCCACCATAAATTGGTTTTCTCTGCTCTGAACCTTCATATAAATGGACTCATCGAATATGGGTTCTTTTGTGCTTCTTTCACTCAGCATAACATTTTAAAGCTTCATCTGCATTGTTGTACATATCAGTACTGTGTTCTTTTTTATTTCAGAGTGGAATTCCATTATATGAATAAATTACCTGAGTTTGTTTATCCATTCTTTTAGGCCATGGTCACCTTATGAATCAAGCTTATATGGTGTGAACATATGTTTTCATTTCTCCTTAATAAGTACCTAGCCTAGGTGTATCTTTAGTTTTATAAGAAAATGCCAAGTTTTTTTCCAAAATGGATATACCATTTTACCTCCCTATCAAAAATACATGAGAGTTCTGGTTTCTCCACACCTTGCCAATATTTGGTAGCGTTAGAGTTAATCTTGGGCATTCTGGCAGGCAATCAGTGGTATCTCATTGCAGTTTTAATATGCATTTCTCTGAAAATGAATGATATTGAGCATTGTTTCATGCATTTATTGACCATCATTTGTCTTCTTTTGTGAATTATCTGTTTAAATACTTTGTCCATTTTTAATTGGGTTATTCGTCCTTTTATTATTGAATTGTGAGAATTCTCCACACTAATCTTTTGTGAGATATATGTTTTACAAATATTTTTTCCAGTCTGTGCTTCCCTTTATGAGTGGTTTCTTTTGATGAGCAGAAATTTATCATTTTGATGAGTTGTAAATCATCATGGTTTCCTTTTATGGTTATTGCTCATGGTGCTGTATCAAAGACACTTTTGCCTACCCTCAGTTCACAAAAATATGGTTTCCCTTTAAAATAATTTGTGTTTTAATTCATAATTTGTGTTTGTGTTTGAATGAATTATTTGCGTGTGTGCTATGAGGTAGGAATTGAGGTTCAATTTTTCCACATGAATATCCAGTTATTCAAGTGCCATTTGTTGAGAAGACGTCCCTTTCCCCATCACATTGTTTTGGCACCTGTGTCAAAAATCAAATGACTGTGTAAGTGTGCATCTATATCTGGGTTTGTACCCTTTTTTAAAAAAAGTATTTATTTCCTTTTATTTCTATTCCCCACACCCATTTCCTTCCCCCAAACCTGAGATGCCATTGTAATGTGTTCAAAGCATACGTTTCATTTGTAAATGTTCTTGTAAAATTTGTATTTTTATTTTGTGTACAGGTATTTTTAATTTATGCAAATAATATTGAGCTCTATATCTTAACTGTGTTACTGTTTACCTTTTAAAAATAAGACATAATATATATATTATATATATATTTTTAATGAACCACTGACATCGTGAGTGCATCTAATCCCCAGCCTCAGTGAAACACTCTGTTTTGTGTATTGTGGTATTTCACCTCTCTGCTCTCTCAGTGATAGACATCTGCTTACCTCCACCTTTCTACCCAAATCCATGCTGCAGTGACATTCCCATGCAGCTCCTGGAGACCTGAATGAGAATTTCTTTGTGGTCAAGACGATAGCATTTTCTAAAAATGACCACCACAACATATTCCATCTACACACTCTCCTACGATGTGATGTTGACACCCCTCCCATTGAGAGGTGGGGTCTATGTCTTCTTCCCTTGATCCTGGACGGACCTTCGTAACTTCCTCAAGCATTAGCATCAAGTGGGAATGAAGCTATGTGCCAGCTGAGGCTAGGTCAGAGAAGTGCCATGCATTTCTTCCTTGACCCTGGGGCCGTTGGCTCTTGGGAACCAGCTACCATGCTGAGTGGGAGCCCAGTAACCACGTGGAGAGGTGGCATGTAGGACTTCTGCCAACAGCATCAACTAGGATTCCAGCTGATGGCCAGGAACAGGTTCCAGGGGAGGGAGTAAGTTTCTGATGGTTCCAGCCCCCAGCTATCAAGTACATCCCCCACTCCGCCTTTGAGCCAGCCCAGCTGATGCCACAAAAATTAGAGATGAGTTTTCTCCACTGAGACCTGTCCAAATTGAAGACTGGTGAGTGAAATGATGATTGTTTTTTTAAGCTACTAAGGTTTGCAATGGCTTGTTATGCAGTAAAAGATAGCTGAAGCATATGGACTCAGTTTATGTATCTTGATTAAATCTTACAGATCGCACCCACAGAGGGCCATGGGGCCTACTCTCCCATTGTCAGCTCAGAAGGCCCCTCTGTCCTCACATTCCTGCTCCTACTTGGCATTGCCTGTTACTAATTTTTGCCTAATAGTTGCCAAGTAATAGCTCGTTAGTTTAATTTGTATTTATCTGATTACTAATGACTTTGAATGTTTCTTCATATGCTGATTAGCTTTTGGGTTTCCCCTTCTTTAAGTTTCCTATTCATACGCTTCTTCATTTTTCCATTAGGTGCTATCTTTCTATTTGTTTTGTAGTCTTGATATAAGTCCCTTGTCAATTGTGGAAATTGCAAACATCTTCTTGCCTTCAGTCATCTGTCTATTAGCTTTGATAGCTGTCTTCTAGATTTAGCAGACAGATGACAGAGTGAGAGATTCCATGAAGGAGGAACACCATCTGTGCCTTAGTTGCCTTAAATACCTCAAAGCAGTTGTCAGTAACACTTTCTTACATTTCTGTACAATGTTTTCCAGTTTGAAAAATAGGTGCATGTGTATGTATTGTTTAGTCATTAAGAAAACCCTGAAAGGTAGTTACTGTCACTCTCCTTGTCCATTTTATAGCTTGGTAAATGAAGGGCTAGCTATTTGAGGTGACGTGTCCAAGGTCACATAGCTCTTACATGTCACTGAAAAAGATCCAGGCTCTATTCCAATGGAATAGGGATGAGGGAAGAAAAAAGGACTTCCATGAGCTGGGTGATGACCCAGTACCCTAGGAGAGGAAGTGGCTGCTAGATGCAGCAAGGTGAAAACCTGAGAGCCACGGCATCTGGGGACAATCCCTACCTCAATGATCAGCTCCACACCTTGGGTAAGTAACTTCTCCCATTTAGGCTTAAGTTTCCTCACCCATAATATGAACTCAACAATAATAATGAAGATGACCTCTTAAATGAATCATGAAGATTAAAATAGGTAACAGATGTAAACTGGGAAATATTTTATCCTAAAACTATAAGGAGTCAATTCATCTGGGGAAAGAGCTTGGGTATGTCAGGATTTCCAGCTCAGCTCAAGTCCTAAAAGGCTGTGTGGCCTTGGACACAACTTCACCTCTCTGAGTCTCACGTTCTCAAAAGGCCCTTTCAGCTTAGGGATCATGTTGAACTTGAGATAGGGTCAGAATTTGCTCCCAAGGAAAAAGGCAGGGGTGTGTGTGTGTGTGTGTGTGAGAGAGAGAGAGAGTATGTGTGTGTGCATGTGCTGGGTGTACATGTCTGTGAGTGCGTGTGTGCACACGTATGTGTGCGTGCAAGGACATTTTAGCATGCATAAGTGTGTGCATACATGTTTATATGTGTGTTTTTGAACATGTACATGTGTATATGTGTGAAGAGGGTGTTAGATGTGGGGCAAAATACTATTCCTGAGAATTAATACAGTCCCCTGAATTTCCCTGATTATACTCCAAACACCTCCCCTCCCAGACTGAACAGTTAGAAATCCCTGCTTCACTGTTTTGGGAGTTGGAGGATGGTGCAGAAGGCAGTTAGTAGGGACCAGGGCAATGGAAGTGGCCAGGGCAGAATGGAAAGATCGGGCTACATCCTTGCGTTCTCATGTTTCCAAGCCCTCAAGACCCTGTGAAGAATCTGTGGTTGGGCCTGGGGAAGCCAGAGAAGGAGCCAGAAGCACAGCAGCAGACAGAGCCCAGAGCAGAAGTGCCTGAGCTTGGGGTGCCAAGCTGAAGAGCTGGGCTTCCTGGCCTCTTGTTACCCCCCGGTGAGCTGTGCCCCAGTGACAGCACACCCATTGCCCACAGCGTGTCTAGTCTCAGAGGCCACCCAGGGGGGTTTGGGGGCTCTGTGTGTGTGTGTATTGCTTGTCACATGGCACTGAGCACAACTCTCTTTGCTGTGCAGGAAAGAGTAAGGATGAGTGGCCACACACACCCCCGCCCCGCACCCCGGGTCTAGCTGATCCAGGCTCTGATGGACATGAGACCATCACTCCCCTCTCCTCCAGGCCCCCGGGGGCTCTGCCACTGGCCTGTCCCTGCTGCCACACAACTTCCAGAGCCGCCTGGGCCCGGCAGTTTGTCACCACTAAAAGCCTCATATCCTGGCTCCTCCTGCACTATTAATCTTGGGAAAACGCATTGTCAAGCCTAACGAAAAAGGGGAAGCCACAAGGAGGAGATGTCCACACCTCAGACTGACAGTTGTCAGGCAGGCCGCCGTGACGTCCTGCTGGGGACAGAGCTGGAGGGAAAGCAGCAGTGAGAAGTGCCCGGGGCGGGGTGTGTGCAGTGTGAACTCGGGACCTGGGCATCGGGGAGCCCGCACCTGCTGAGAACAGGTGGCCCCGTCAGGTGGCAGAAAGGAGGATGGAGGGCAGGAGACTTGGGGCCTGGAGGGGACATTTCCCGGGGCATGGAGCGGCAGGACAGTCCCAAGGAGAAGGGCCTCCTGACCAGGCCTTCTCACTGTGACTGCAACATTCTGCAAAAAGGAAGCTTCTAGCAGCTGGCAGCTGAGCCTGCTCTTCTCTGGTCCCTCTGAGATCACTGGGCATGGTCTCTGGTCAGGGGCCACACACTGGCACGCCTCGGGCTTAACCGAGTGCAAAACTCTCACTTGGTTTATAGAACATTCACTTTTTTTCAATTAGTTAATAAAGTTTGACACTGGGATATTCCACGTAAAGAATCAGATTTGCAATTTCTCTTGAAAAATTTAAGAAATCTGGCCATTTGGCATGAAAAAGAATGAAATAATGCCATTTACAGCAACATGGATGGACGTGGATTACCTTACTAAGTGAAGTAGGTCAGAGAAAGACAAATACCATACCATATCACTGATATGTGGAATCTAAAAAGACGATACAAATGAACTTATTTACGAAACAGAAACAGGCTCACAGACATAGAAAACAAACTTACGGTTACCCAAGGGGAAAGGTGGCGGGGAGGGATAAATTAGGAGTTTGAGATGAACAGACACACTACTATATATAAAATAGATAACCAAAAAGGACCTACCCTATAGCACAGGGAACTCTACTCAATATTCTGTAATAACCTACATGGGAGAAGAATCTGAAAAAGAATGGATGCATGTATATGTAAACTGAACCATTTTGCTGTATACCTGAAACTAACGCAACATTGTAAATCAACTATACCCCTATACCCCAATATAAAATAAAAAATAAAGAAAGGAAATCTGGCCGTTTGGGGTAGATTCCCCCACATGGTGGCCCTCAGCCACAGCGGCAAAATCCTGACTGGCAAGCAAGAGCTCCCCAGAGACCCCGGGCCCAGCAGTCCTCACCACCCAACCACTGGCCACGTTGGTTGCCGCTCATGGGTGCTACCAGTGGCCAGTGATGAGGGCTTCCCTGCCCTGCAGCCCCTTACTTCTCTCTCTGTTCATTTTCTGCCTTGTGTTGATACCTTGAGGGCAGCTGGGTTTTGTTACCATGAAAATCTAATGGACTATCTATCTTTCAACCTTCCCCTCACAGTTCTTTCTCCTCTCTCTTCTCACCCCAGAGCTAGTTCTCTCTTCTTCAGCCAGCAGTGCTGTCCACAGCCCTCCCTCTAAAGGCTCCAATGAGCTCAAAGATCACAAGTCCATCTCCTGCCCCACATCCCCCTTGTAAATCGCCCTAGGAGACTAAGGGTATGGAGAATGTCTGACAGTCGGCCAGCTGATCCTGTTGACAAGTGGGCCCCGAATATCCCCCACACCCAGATGTGGGCCCAGATGTGGCCCCAAGGAGAAAGGGAGTGCCCAAGACCATGAACTAGACACACCCAAGGCTGCGAGAGAGTGATCAAGTCCAGAGAAGTACGGAAGAAGCTGGGGTCAATCAGGAAGGCTTCCTGTAGGAGGAAGAGCTTATGATGCAGTGGTTAAGAGCATGGGTATTGTGGATTTCATCTTTCAGTTGCCAGCTATATGACGTTGGGCATGTCATTTAGCCTCTGTAGACCTCAGCTTCCTCACTGTGAATGAGGCTGATGATGGTGTCTACACTCTTTCCGGCCCATAGCCAGCCCCATCTGCTACAACTCTCAACTTCTCTTTCTTTCCTCCCTTTAGAGTCATGACTTGCTGGAATGAGTCCTTCCCAGGACTTCTTAGAGCTGGTCCTCTCTGCTCTGTGTGCAGTTTTCAGCCTTTAGGACTCAATACAAGCCATATTGGAGGCGACTAAGAAATACTTTTTGTTTGGCTGAAAATGGGGGATCCACTGTGGGAATTAGTGTGGAGGCCAAGGCTATTTCTAAGTAATGGAGATGAAGGAATGAATCAACAAGTTGTTTGCTGCAGTTTGAAAAGCAAAATATTCAGCTAAAGTAGTTTTTTTTTTTTTTTTTTTTTTGAGGTATGCGGGCCTCTCACTGTTGTGGCCTCTCCCGTTGCGGGGCACAGGCTCCGGACATGCAGGCTCAGCTGCCATGGCTCGGGGGCCATGGCTCAGGGGCCCAGCCGCTCCGCAGCATGTGGGATCTTCCCAGACCAGGGCACGAACCCGTGTCCCCTGCATCGGCAGGCAGACTCTCAACCACTGCGCCACCAGGGAAGCTCTAAATTAGTTTTATAATATTCCTTTTACTTCCTTATGCCCCAAAGTCCCTCCCTTTTACATTTGGGGTGTAGGCCTGTAGTGTTTGGGGAACAAGAACTAGAGAGAGTTTTACTAACCTTAAACAAGCAGAAGCCTACCCTAGACCAAGGAAGGCTGGGCAACAGAAAGTAAGCTAAGAGTCAGAGTGGTCTCCAAGCTGACAAGAATCATCAAAGCTGCACCATAATTTAAAATGCATGTATATCATGCAAAAGTGAATGTTAGCTTCACTGTGAGCCTCACATTGTGTTGGCATCTGGGGAGGATGGTGTCCTCCCCATCCACTCCTGTGCTCTCCCCCATCACAGGAGAAGTAGCTATGATGGTGAGCAGAGAGAAGGGCATCCCCTAGTCCATGGGGCCATGGGCGGGGTTTGTGTCTTTGGAGCCTCTTTAGGTCCTCCCTATGGCTGGAAGGGGCCCTTTATCTTCACAGAAATGAAGGAAAATACACCATTTAGTCCCGGGCTGGATTCTGGTGCAGCATCAACTGGACAGCGTCCTCTGAAGGCCTGAGCAGGCACTTACATTTTAACATCCAGAGGGGAACTCACTGGTGTCATTTCCTCAGCTTCTCTGAGTCTGCCCTTTCCACAGGCATGGAAAAATTTTCCATTTCAGTGACCCTCTCCACCCATATTTCATTACTCATGGGTAAGTCCTCTCCTTGGAGTTTTGACCTGGGGTCACATCTCCACCTCCAGCATCCATTGTGCCTCTACTGCAAGCTCTTTGCAACTTTCAAGTGAGTCAGGGACTGGCCAGAGAGAAGAGGCTGTGACACAATGAATCGTTTTCTTCTCACTGCTCTGAGGATGCTCAGGGAGATGCCTGACTGAGATCCCAGCTCTGTGAGATTTCTTCTACCTGGTGAATTTTCCCCAAGAGCCAGGAGAACCAACACTTTACTCCCTCCTCTTAAGGAATTTCCTGCCAATAGTCTGGTGGTCTCATCGTTTGGTGCTGTCCATGCTTGAGGCCAGGCTAACTGTATACCCCTCAGAGTACCAGGACAGAGCTGGCACAGAAAAGGATTTCAAAGGCTGCTTGCAAAAAGGACGTGTGAGTTGCAGAGATACCCCAAGACCCACACTACACGTGTATATGGAGATTGGGAGTTTGCACAGAGGTTACTCTTGGGAGCGGGTGGGAGTGTGACCCACACAGAATGTACTTCTGCACCCTTGAGTCTCCCCACCAGACTCATCTGGGCTGTAATTTACCCACTTGAGTGTTTCAGTCACCTTACCAGGGCTGGGAGGCATAAGGAAGAAAGGAAGGAAGGAAGAGAAGGAAGGAGGAAGAAATAAGATTTCTTTTTAATTCATTATTCTTTTTCTTACTGAAATATAGTGGGCATACAATATTATGTCAGTTTCAGGTGTAAGGACATCTTCTGAATAATAGAGATAGAGGTGGAATGTGAAATCCAAATATGAATTTTTAAAAACACAGAAAGCAAAACAATCATAGGTTTGCAGGCAAGTTTGCTGTTCCATTTGAGCCCTGTCCCTAACGTTCATCACCCTGAAGTCAGGATGCCCCACCTGGGAGCAGCCTGGGGAAACCTGCGTTCCTTCGCAATTACTATGAGAGCCTTGGGACATGCATTAGCAGAAATTATCCTTTTGTGCCCTATTTCCTGCAGCAGAGGAACATGGAACCCTCTGGCTAACCCGGGGATGTGAATCAAACAGCCCCGATCTCAAATTCTCTCTCTCTTCCTCGCCTGCATTGCCTCCCAGAGTTAAAGATCCCTCCGGACAGCTCCACCGAGGTGGGGTGTGACTGCTTGTCATTTTTACGGGTTTCACACTTTGTCTTCAGCTGTTCTGGGGAGCCCCTTGCCTCATGAGGAGAGCTGCGTGTGGCGAGTGTAGACAAAGGCACTTGGTGGTTTCCTTAGTAACCTGAGCTCGGGGAGACGGTCAAGCTGGGAGGGCAGGGCTCTCATGGGCGGGTTGGGGGTGGCCTCTGCACCTTTGTGCTGGGCTAGGTGCTGGCCTGACCATGCTCAGGAAAATCTCACAGAGCACGGAATTCGAGTGACACCAATGCCATCTCTGCACAATCTGTGTAGCTCTGTGCACAGTTATAGTCTATGTAGCTGCACGCTGTGTCTGCAGCTACACGGACTGTTGGGCTTTTCAGGCAAATCAGCAGTGTTTGATGTCAGTCTGGCCATTGACCATCACTTAAGGAACTTGAACCTCAAACACCTTCTCCCCTCGATGTGCACCTTATACCTGCTCTGCCCGAGGACGAGAACCCCCAGACCTTCATCAGACCCTAATGTCTGCCCAGGGCAGTGGCTCTCAGCCCAGAGGAGGATACACCAACATCCCCTGGAGGGCTAGCCCTATCCCCAGGGCTTTAGATTCAAGAAGCCTGTGGACGGGGGCTAAGAATTTGCATTTCTAACTAGGGCCCACGTGATGCAGACACTAATAGTCTGGGTACCACATTTACCATGGTCTGAGATATATGGTCTTGTGGAAAGTTGTGAATTCTGGGCCAGGTCAGATGTTTCCACGGTCTTCCTTCTCCACCTGCTTTTCCCCTCTCCCCAGAGTCATGCCGACTGGATAGAGAAATTTTGGAGGGAAAGTACTGCATGTGCTTCCCTTGTTCTCCATCTGTTCCTCCTTTCTCTTCCCTGGTCTTACGGCTCACTCTGGCTATTGGCTGCCCTTATGGTCCTTGGTCTCTCTTTGAACAAGTGTGCTCATTCAGGAGATGGCATGTGCATTCCACAAACATCTTCTACTGACTCCCCTGTCTAAAGAGGTCCTGAGGGGGCTGATTGGAAAAGGTTTGGAGGATTCCAAAAAAGGCAGCTGAGAGACCCTGAGATGCAGGGTAAGTCACAGGAGCATGCCAGGCTGGTGGAGGGATGGGGGGCGGGCATGGACCCAGGGGCAAGAGTAAAAGACATAAACAAGAAAGTTAGAGTTCAAAGTCACATGTCAAAACTCAACACAGTCAAAACTACCACCCAGACATCTCTTAGGATGGGCCATTTTGAGATCTGGGGACACTTCACTATTGCATCCCCCATCGCAGGCATGGACCCCATGCCCTGAACAGTGCAGTACCAGCCATGCTGCTGAATTCTAAGTTTTTGCTTTGCATTTCTTAAACTTATTTTCTTACATGTAAGTTGTATGAATGGTTGAATGCTCTTAGATTCTTCCTGCACAGGATATAACTCGACAAAATTCACCTTTGGGGAGGTCATCGTATAGCTTATCATGCAAACCTGGCACTTTTGAGAGTGAAAGGGAGCACAGTGAGTAATTATGGGACAACAGACAAAATTGAGTCTGTGCCAGGTCAGCCAAGACTTTTGGTTACTGCGCTCTCACGGTGATCAGAGACATGCTGTAGAAAACACCATCCAAGTCCTCCAAAAGGACGAGGAAGAGGGGCAGGAATGGGGGGCCCACCAGTTCTGACAGCCTTCAGGGAAGGTCACATGATGCAAAGCAAGACCCAAAACCCCCAACCACCAGACTGAGAGGGGCCCAGGGCTATAGCTCATAGGCTGATTGCATGACTAAGCTGAAGAACACTTTGAGAAAGGTGGGGTGCTACTGTTTTTTCTTGCCATCTCTGAGAGGAACTGTTCTATGACTCTCTTCACCTCTCTGGGGTCAGTCTCCTTATCCATAAAATGGGAGTGCTGTTCTCTGATATCTTGGAGGTGTTAGAGCATTATGCTTGTGTGATGTAATCCAACAGCACAACATTGGTTTCATTTCAAAAGTGGTTGGCAAACTGTCCTCTGGTCAGTATGGCCCGCCACGTGCTTTTGTCAGTAAAGTTTTATTGGAACACGGCCATGCTCTTTAGTTTACGTACTGTCTACGGCTGCTTTCATGCTTATAATGATAGACTTGAGTCATTGTGATGGAGACCGTATGCCACGTAAAGCCTAAAATATTTACTATCTGGCCCTTCGCACCAAAGGTTTGCCAACTCTTGCTTTGGAAGAAAGACAGACAATGATAAATCAGACTGTAAAGAATTTAAGACTCAAGAGGGTGCATGTTGAAATGGGATTCTGACTCAGTCCTGATGACCCTATCTGACATTTCCTGATGGTAAAAAAAAAGACACTTTTGGGAAGATTTTCAAAATTTTTCTTCTGTTAACTTAATTAGGAAAAAGAAAAGTATCTGCAATTTTGCTCACCAGAGGCTTCCACTACCAACAATTTGAAATATTTTTATCCAGTCTTCATCTTATGCAATTTTTTTTATAAAACTGAAATCACAAAATTTTGTTATCTTGCTTTTCACACGTTATATAACATAAATGTCTTCCTTTTGATCAAAACATCTTCTTTACTGGCAAGATTGATGCTTGTATACTATTCCATTTTAGGGGTATATCATGATTTACTTATTCATTCTTCTGTTGTTCCACATTAAGTCTTTTATTTTTCTACCTCTTGTTGTTGTCTTTATATATGGAGAACATCACTGTGCTCATTGCAAGCTATTTCCTTAGGAGATGTTCCTGGAAAAGACATTGCTAGGTAAATGAAATGACTATCTTTTAACCCCATTGCTCAACTTATTGAAGAGGAAAAATCACTAAGTGGGCTGGGTCCTGTCATCTTGTCACTCTGGAAACCTCCAGCCAAGATTACAGTAAGCTTCAGGGGAAGTGGGGGGCCTGCTTTCCGTTCATAATGATGGTCGTTTTCCTGCAGACTGGATGCAAAATGCTCAGGCCTCCAAAACAAAATCAAAAGTCTGGCTGGAAACCAACGACATCTATGTGTTCAAAGGCCGCCTTCTGAACCCACACACTGGGAGGTCAGAGAGCTGGAAACCCAGGGGCTCCCATGCCGACTCTGGTGCCCCATGGTGGAGGCTATGTGCCTTCTGCCTGCTTCCCAAGTGCCTGCCCTTGTGTCAGAAGGCAAACATCCTTAAGCCTAATGGGGTAAATGCTTATTACACTCCGAGCTCATTTGTAGCAGAAGGCACCTACTACAATCCCACTCCTCATGCAAAATTGCCAATTTATGGCAATATTCCTTGTTTGGAAAACAAGACTATCCAAACACTATAATTACAACGTGAGCTGGCAGCCGAGAGTTCCTGCATTAATGCAAAGGCCCCAGATACATTCGTCAAATAGAGTTTTTTTCTCTTTGCCTTCTTCTCTGGGTACTTTTAAGTTCAGGGACAGAGAACATGTCTTCATTAGAAACATTAACATTCACAGGCTGTAGTAAATTTTGACAGTGAAAAGGTCTCTGTAACCTTTAGTTGTGCAGAAATTTACTTCCCAAGAAAATTACATCTGGCACTGTCTTAATTAATGCTAGCTTTCTTTTCTGAAAATTGTGGGCTTGTCAGTAAAAAAGGCAGAAAAACCTGAATTTAAAAGGCTGGACACAAAAGACGCTGAGAAATAAAGCTCTGTGAGATTTCATAATATTGCTCTGTTTTTGTTCTACAGTAAGGAGATGAAAAGATCTCATTTGATTTTGCCAAATGCAGCAACATACATGTAGACTTGATTTGCATTTTCTCTCTTTTGTCTCTGAGTTTTACCCTGTAAAGCGTGCTTGGGAAGGTATTCTATTTCAAAAGCAATAGGTCAACTAAAATCTATACCTACGAGGAAAAAAAATAATGTATGACTTCATTTTTTTAGCCTTTCTCTAACTGTTTGTATTAATCGCAGCTAACAGGAAGAACGGTGGCTGTGTTTTCTCATGTGAATTTTGATGATCTGACATTCCCTTTTCCTGGTTTGAAGTGGGTTCTAAATATGACAGGAGAACGTGGCTTCACGTGGGGACATTTCTATTTTACGTGGCTCAGACTTCTATTTTGACAGTGAGATGCTTGTGCTTTCCTTGGGGTTTAGGGATTCATTTAGGTTCACGTTCCCCCCCCTTATTTGGCTTTGCATTTTGATGATCCAACATTTCCTTTCTCCAGTTTGAGGAAGGAGCCTCACACACTCAGTCTCAGGGACACATGCTTTGCATCACAGGGACATGAAAAATACTTTAAAAACTGTCTTAGTTCTGCTGCATGCGGAGGATCTAAGTGCAGGGCTGGGAGAAGGCAGACAGCCTCAGAGAAGGTCTAACACGGTCCAGACCACACTGGACTCTGATGAGAAGAGAGAGGTGACTTGTCCCAGGTCGTAGAGCAGAGCAAGGCTCATGTCCCCGCCTCTGGGGCTGTGTCCTCTCGGCCAAGATTCCTGACAAACTCTCCCCTGCTCACCCATAGGGCAAAGCCTCAGGGAATAGTGATGTGATTATTGCTCTTGATTTTGCTCCACTGCCGCCAAAACGATGGTTCAGGACCACTGTGGGAACTTGAGGGAGTTTCGGTGGTACCCAGCCCGTGCTGGATCACAAGTTGCCCTGGAGGGAAGGGGTCCCCTCTGTGGGTGCCTCAGTCCGTCTGAGGTCAGGGAGGAAGGATCTCTGGCTCCAGCACATATTGGATGCCTCTGCAACACGGGATAGTCTCCCCTTTTAACAGAGAGAGCAGGCCTCAGGCTTCATCAAACCTTCATATTGAGCTGGAATTTAATTACATGGCTTTGTTTCCATTATAAGTTTTATTTTATGGTTATTTCAAATTTATGGTAAGTGCTATTAGTTTTCTCTTCATGGCAATGATATAAAGCTTCCTTTAAAAATTAAATCTATTTAAGTTAAAAAAAAAAAGAACAAATATAAATTAAATAAAAATATGACATAAAACAGAGTACCAGTGGTTCCCAGGTATGGCCAGAAATGGTGGTAAATGAGAGTCTGAAGTTCAAGTTTTGGCAGAAGCTGCTTTAGGAGACAGAGGAGAGCGGGAGAGGCTGCTTTGAAAAAGTTCTGTTTTGGGCCCCAGGATTTTCCTTATCCGTCTAAGACTCTTTCCACGAAGGTACCCATTATACATAATTTACTTGTGTTTATCAAATGATTAGTTGGCGCCTCTCCCTCCTTTAATAATTCACCGTAGAGTGTGTTGGAGAGATGCCCCCCTCTCTACGGTTAACAGATTCTCCTGCTTCTCCGTGACAGCATGATAGGAGGCAATATTTTAAGATAAAAGGGTTATTAAAATAGTGCATGTGCTGGAGTAACACTCCAATGTGCTTCTTTATCTGAGTTGTTGTCGAGTGCCCTACAATTTAATAAATTATAACATATTCATAAATAACACCTCGGGTTAGCGTCCTCACACATTTTTCACAACTTACCACCGTGTACTGAACGAGTGGGAAAGTTGAGGGAGAAGGGGTCTGCAGTGCAACAAGAAAAGTTTGGGTCTCAAAAGCTCAGAGTGACTTTCCCCCAGGAAAGACAGCTACTTTTTTTCAGGGCTGCCCATGTACAATGCGTTGGGGAGGCTAAAGGAGGGGGCCATGGGGGTACATGGGGGCCGTGGGGAGCTATGGAGGCTGTGGGAACCATGGGATAGAGGAGAGATCCACAGGGGATCACTGCGGCCAGTGGGGTCCATGGTGGTCAGTGGGGCTCTGTGGTGGGACCACAGGGGTCCTGGGTCTGTGGGAAGCAGTAGGAGATTGTTAGGAACTGTAGGGGTATATGGGGGAATAGGGCGTCTGTGCAGGGCTATGGGGTCTTGGGGAGCCGTGGCTGTGGGGAAGGGGAGATTCTGTAGGGCTCTAGCTTACAGGCCTAGGGAGTCTGGAGGCCTTGAGTAGCCTCCAGGCCTCCAGCACCTCCGGCTGCCAGCTTGCTGTCTATCTCTTCATGCCCTACCTGCCTGGCTGGTAACCGCTTAAGACATTAAACACTGTCAGTTTGAAAAATTAGAGATAAAACCAGAAGAGAGAAAAAAATCTAAAGATCTGAGATGAGCCAATTACTAATGTGAGACTTGGCTGTGAATGTTCTGGAAGAGAGGAACTTCAGGCCAGCGCGTCTCAAACGTGAGCGTGCAGGGCAGGGTCCGGTGGGGCTGCGGGGGCCCCGAGACTCTGCATTTTTTAGCGAGAGACATCCTTAGGCATCTTGGTGCTCAGAGCCTGCCCAAGGGCGCCAGCAAAACCCGCAGGGGGAGACAAGCTTTGTCCTGGAAGCAAAGAACATGAAGCCCAGGCTGTGGATCTCAGCCAGAGGGAACCAAAGCACTGACGTCACTCAAGGTGGAGGCTCAGTGGGTGCCAGGCCACACGGAAAGATGCTGCAAACCCCCACCCCCATCCCTCCCACCCCAGAGCCTCAGTTTCCCCACATGAGCAAGAGGCTTGTGGAGCTATTCTGGTTTCCCATAATAGACAGAACCTTTAGCAGTTGGCTTTAATATGTTTAAATGTCTCAGGCTTGGTGTGGACTTAGGGAACTCCTGTCCCAAAATGCATTCCTCACTTCCTGCCAAGTTTCCCCAGATGCCACCATTAGCATGGCATTCCTTTGGGGACAAAGGGACTCCTTTACAAAGGGTACCCCTGTGGAGAGAGGCCACAGGCCTGAGGATCTCCCCTCAGACTGTCCTGGCTCAGAGCAGGGCAGAGGCGGAGTGAGGCTGCAGGGAGAGCCATCAGAGCACATGCTGCCCTCTCACCCAGGCCACCCCTGCGAGCCCTTCCCTGCAAAGACGAAGGCGCCAGCTCCCTCATCCCCTGGCCAGAGTCCGTGCTGCTCCTCCAGGTGAGGAAAACCTTTGTGCAGCCTCAGGCTCAGACCACCCTGCTAGGAGTCTGAGAGATGGCGAAGGCTTGGGGGATGGTCAGAGCCGCAGCCTCCAGGAGCCCCAGGGCTTGCAGGCGGATGTTTTTCAAGCAGGGTCCTCTGGTTCCTTTGCAGACATTGTCATTTCTCTGTGGTGATGCGAAGAGTGCCATCCTGCAGTTCCCTGGCTCCTCTGGACCTTTGCAGCTCCCGCTCGGTCCAGCCACCAGTGGCAGAGAGGGCCCTGGGAGCCGCAGGCAGCCAGCGTGGACTCATGCAGGCGGTGGCTGCATGCCTGGACAGGGAGAGCTCCCTCCTTCTCTGCATTCCCTGAGGGCTGCTGAGCTGATGGCTCTCTGGAACCCAGGCCAGGCAATGCATCCAGCAGGGGGCCCCATGGATGCTCCTGGCAGCTGGGGACCTCCGGAATCCAGGACCTGGAAAGTTTCCTTTCGATCACACGGACCAAAGGTTTTTAACTTGAGATCCGTGGACTTCCAGGCGCAGGTGGATGAATTTTGAGGGGCACTGTGGGGCCACAACACTGACATGAGCTATTGCGGGCACCCGTGCGTGTCCATATTTACGACATTCTCATAAGGACTTTTGATGCTAAAACAAATAAAACCAAACCAGACCCTTCTATTTGCAGATGCATAAGCTGAAGGCGGCAGAGGGAGTCCGGGTTCCTAGAGCAGGGCTCTTTGGAAATTTCCTCCACACCAACCTCACCCTCAAGCTCCTTTTCGGAGGCATTCCATTGTCTGGGAAGAGAGAAGTAAGTCAGCTTCCTCCTCGGGAATCTGGGCTCCCAAGGGACACAGGAATCCCAGACCATGGACCACACCATGGACCAGACCTGCCTTTCCGGCTCCCAATCACTACCCAGCATCCCCTGATGAACAGGGGACCTGGGGCTCCTCCAAATTTGGCCTGGCCTCGGCTGCCTTCCCCCTCTCTCTACTCTGTCCATCCCAGGCTCAACCGCTTTCTGGGAGGCCAGTCCTGGGGCGGCCTCCCAGCCCCCATGCCCCACAGCAGCCTATTCCGGCCCCTTGCACACATGGAGCACATCATTTCTGCCCTGCGCTGAGCTGCACGGAGAGCTGGAGGGGAACACTATATTACTGCGTTCTTTGCCTAACAACTGGTAACACATGACACTTGTATTTGCCCCAAGATAATGTACAAATATGTTTTACAGGGTTTCCTAATGATAATCATGATATTTCATTCTTCTTGCCCTTCTAATAACGATAACAGTCGAGCACTATTATTTTTTTAAACTGTTCTCAGTGACTGTGACATTCAGTTCAGAGAATCGAATGTCAGCAAGAAATCCATATGCACTCCCTGAAGCTGGGAGAAGCCCCTTCCGTTTATTTTTAGGTTGCAAGAGAATGACGCGATCTCACCTTATTTTTTTTTTTCCTCCTGAGAAAGGTGTTTGGCATTCGGCGCCTCTCTGATGTTTATGTAATCGGGCCTGAGGTTTAGTCAATCAAAACCTTTTTGCAAGCCATCCTAATCAGAGGGTGGCGGCTTGATAGACGAAGGGCTGCAGGCATCTCTGGGTGGGGGCCGGGGATGGGGGCTAGGGAGAATTCCCACCTTGGAAAAGAGGCTCCTTTCAAAGGGGCTTTATATGCTGAGTGAAGAATGGCCTGGACTCTCAGCAAAAGAATCAACTAATTAGTAGGTAAAGCAAACATTTTAAGGTTCTATGTAGACACTAGGTAGAAACCTTTTTTTTTTGCCCTTGTGCCAATGTGTTTGTTCTTCCACATTCTCCACTATTAGGGAGACCTATCTTCAGGGATAAATACCCAAGGAACAGTGTATAGTTTCTGTTATTAGTAAACAGCCATTTAACAGCAGGCGTGTTAAATACTTCTTTTGAGCTGTTCACCAGAAACTATGCATAAGAAACGAGGACTGATCATAAACCAGGAAAGGAAAATAGAGACACAACCATGATAAGACTGAATACGATAGAAGCTGAAGTTAGAGCATTCCTCACCTCCATCCTCAAACATCTTAGTTTTAAACTAAAGCATAATTGTTCAAAGTAAGCTATTCTGAGATATTGATTTTTTTTCCTTTTTTTGGGGGGGGGAGTGGCCATACTCTGAGTAAAGTACTCTTTTGGTCAACAAGGGGTGAGGTTCTAGCATGCATTGAGGCCCTCCGTGGCAGCCTGGGCAGGGGTGGGCAGCGGCAGCTCTCCTGGCCTGCACCAAAGCCCAGAATCCGATTGTTTAGGGAGCCAAGTATTTTTGTTGTTGAGCAAAATGAAATCCTCTGAGAGCAAAATCAATCTTTTGCAGACCTCAGAGCATTGATCCTGGTGCCCATTGACAGGCTCGGGCTGTTTGGCTATTTGGAATGACCGCACAAAATGAGCAAGTTGTTACAGTTTTAGAGTTTTGGTATCTATTGGCAACCCCTGCACTCATATGATTAATCACACGTTCGAAATGCGCGTGCGGTGGAAATTGACTGCAACGCAGCAGAAACAAAGTTTTCAGTTATCCTCGTATAATAAATTGAAGCTATATCCCTAAGCAGAATTGTCTTCAGGATTCCAATTTGCCTTGTTAAAAGTGTTGTTTATACAGTAGTTAGCAAAAACGCAAGTAATTACGTACAGAATTCATTCCAAGCAATTCTTTATTTTTCCCCCATCCTTTATTGGTTTTCCATCTTCATTACCCAATATTTTAGTCGATCTCAGCAGAAACCTGACTGGTGAGATGTGGCCGGGACATGAGGCTTGGTGACTTTCGTGATTCACAGAGAGCATCTGGTCAAGGGGACGAGGCCAGTGAGACTCACACAGCGGCTGGAGACTTTCTGCCAGCTACAGGGCTGGGCTGAGGCAGGAACGGCGTATGTGTGGTATTGCATTTCGTAAAATAACATTTACCTCTGGAGAAGATTTCTGCGTATTTATTTATTTATTTTTGAGCGGGAGCACAGTTTTGTATACATGTAGTGGTGTAGCCGGCCACATCTGTTTTGGTTGCTGTAACCTGCGGGACTTTATTTCATAAATATCATCTGAGTCCGGGAATACAGCTTTTGGAATGCAAATTATGTTTAAGTGAGTAAACATTTTAGTGGCTGGGTGCCCTGCATCGGAGGGTCGGAGGGGAGAGGGGCAGCAGGGGAGGGTTGTGGCTCGTCTGCAGGAGCCTGGTCTGAGTCCAGGTGGAAGGTGGGCCGGTGGGAACGTTCCAGCTGGAGAGAGAACAGGATGGGAGCAGTGCCGAGGGGAAGCCCTCCCGGCAAAGTCCCAGCTTCCCAGAGGCTCCTGCTTGCTCTCCCCAGAACAGAGACCTCATCCATATCTATCAGGAGAGGCCTAATTATAGAGCTTGCAGATTTTAATGGCACAGGGAAATTTAAATGCAGTGGAAAATATGAATATTCCTAAGCCAGCAGTCAAATACGAAATGATTGGCTTCAGAATCAATGAATTATAATTTCCGAGCGCATCCTCAAATGTGGCGCCTCTGGTTCCCAGGAAGAGTTTTGTGCACGTGGGTGTGTTTTAATGAACGCCACTTCTAGGTTTTGCTAGGCAGGACCTTGCTTCCTCTGGTGCTGCAGACTCTGCTAGCACCCAGGTGCTCTGAGCAGATCGCAGAGGACAATAGAGACGACCGTGGGGTCCTGGTGGGCAAGCGGGCAGCCACGACCTGGCCGGTACCCTTGGATCCCGGTTCCTGCTTCCCTGGAGCCTGTGCAGCAGGGTTTCAGATGCTGGGGTGCTGGGGGAGCAAGTTATTTGTCTGCGTCCTTCCCTCAGAAAGCTGCATCCTTCTGCAGCTGAATCCCACATCTTCGGTCCTTTTAACTGAAGCCTTGCCCACAGGTGTGGCTAGTGGGTCCTTTGGGGGGACTCGCCCTCCCCAGCCTCAGGCACCCTGTCCACCTGGCTTCTTTTGCTCCCAAGAGCATCCCTATATCTTTACCTGTGGAGGAGGTAAGGATGTGGCCCAGCTGCTGTCCACGCAGCCCTCAAACTGGAGAGTCATCCCATAAATCCTGTTTTATTTTATGGACAAATAAATGCTGAGGTAAAATATTCTAGGACCGTAGCTTGAATACTTGCCGTAGCAGCGGTGCTGTAATAACCACAGTGACATTAATTTACTGCATTGTGCCGTGGGAAGAAGGAAGAAGGAGGGAGAGGGGCATTAAAAGAGAAAAATGACTCGCCTTCGAATTTATTGGGATTGGCCTCCCTCATTTTCAGCCATCATTAGTTGATTAGGCCCTGATGACACTGTGGACAATCGTGCTGGAAGAGTTGTCGAAGAGACGCCCTAAAGGTACACTGTTAATTGAGATGATGTTCATTTTGTAGTTACTGAACAGAACTGCAGGTGATGAGATTGGCAGTTAGTGTGACGGCACAGAGCTGGGGATTCTCGGTGGCCAGGGGCCATGGGCCGGAGGACCTGTGTCCACCCCCGCCATGAGACCACGGCCACCGGAGCCCCGGTCACTTCCTCTTCTTTTCTGAACACTGCAGATGGACCTGTCAAGAGGGGATAAAGTGAGCTTCCCCTTCATCCCAGGAGCAGCTACCACAAGGAAGGTCCCTCCTATTCCTGGTCTTTGAAGACGGAGGCTTCTTCTCCCCACCTGGCCCCTGCTCCAGTGGTGGATGAAGGCTGGCAGGTATAATCCCAGAGGGCTCCCAAACCTGAGCTGAGAGCAGGACCCCCAGGCTTCCCAGGCAGCCTGACCCTGCTACTGTCCATGCTATAGACAGTGTTTTCTTACTGGAACAGAGAGGGGAGTTCCATCAGCATCCCTGTCGACACGGAGGTCCCAGTCTGGGCAGTGAGAGCCTTGAAATACCACGGTGGAGGCTGAATTTCATGTTCACAAGCTCTACTGGCAGTGGTCTTGGCCATGTCTAGCTGGCAGGAAGGACAGCTTCCTTCCATGTCCTACATGACCTCTGCTCAAAGGTTTTTAGAGACCCACAGTCACTGTCCCCAGGGCTGGAGAATCGCCTGCCTAACGAGAGGGGATGAAACCTGACATTTTTTGAGTGATTTGGTAAGGGCCACGTGCATTCCAAGGCACTTGACATCCATTATCACATTTAATCCCCCTTATTTCCTAATTTAGCTCCATTTACGGTAGAGGAAACTGAAGCTCAGAAAAAGGAATGCCTAGTGCCCCGCAGCCCATAGGGGACGGAGGATGCAGGAGCACCCGGGTCAGACTGCCTGGCCTGGGATCAGGCTTCGCCTCTTACTTCCCTGTGATCCTGGACGGTACCTTGCCTCTCACAACCTCGATTCACTCACCAAAGAAAAAAAAAAGTACAGGAGGCCATGCTACTACGAGCTCAGTATTTCTTAGTAATTCTCATTGCTGTAGTTGTCCTGGTTGTTAAGAGCTGTCAGCTATCTGTCTTCAAGTTCAGGTCCCAAGGAGTGGCAGGGAACGTAAGACTGCTCCAGCTCCGGTCATATGAGGAGAAAGCACTTTCTCACTCGCTCACCCCCACCCACCATGCCTGTCATGTCTGCACAACCAGACAGATGCTCAGGCCTGAAGGGTGACAAATCCACTCACAAGATACAACTTGCTAAGTGGCAGTGGCCTTTTATTCCTTGACATCTTTCCAGACCCTTGATGGGATTAGAACTGGATTAGTGTGAGATGAGCCTGGCTCTGCCGTTATCACCTGTTTATAGGATAATGACATTATCTAGTTTGGCCTATAAGGGTCTCCTTCCATAGGAGCTTTGTTCTCTTTGATCTTGAGGGTTGCAGGCAGCATATCTTTAAATCTAAACAAACCCACTGAAGCCTCAAGATAAGTGGTCAAAACATCCAGTGGGGAGAAAGGAGATTCCCTTTTCCTTTCCTGCTCAATGCCAACAGTAATTTTAAAATTGTGTGTACTTACTTCGAACCTAAAGCTCACTTTGCCATTTTCAGCACTGGCCTCCCCATTTCTCCTTTCACACATGGATAGCACTTCAAAGTTTGCAGAGCTATTTTACTGCTTATTAACTCAGTTGACTGGTACAACGGTCTGTGAGTTGGGCAGGGAGGGTTCCATGCCCATTTTGCAGGTGAGGACACAAACACAAGCTCGGAAAAGCCCAGGTGTTTGCCAACACACACGCCATTTCTAAGACCAGCTCATCTGGAAAAACCCAGCATTTGTTGCACTGCCTGAAGCCACCTAAGACCTGCCTCTCTGCCCAAACAGCTTTCCTTAAGGCTGATCTCTTCACAGCAAATATCTGTTTAGACAGAGGTTCCAGGAGGTCCTTGTCTGAAGTCCCCTTCCAAAGCTCTCCTAACACCCGCTATGCTGTATTTTAAATCATCCCTATTGAGGTATAATTCACAGGCAGTATGACCTGTTTGAAGTGTGCTTATCATTTGTTGAGTTTTGGAAAATGCATACAGTTGTGTAACCACCTCCATGACCAGGATTTAGAACATTTCCATCACTCCCCAAATGTCTTCATGCCCCCCTGCATTCAGTCTCCTTACTCTGTCTGCAGCCTCTGACAACCACTGGTCCTCTGTCACTGCAGTCTTGCCTTTTGTAGAATTTCATGTAAAAGAAATCACACAGTGTATACGCTTTTATATCTGGCTTCTTTTACTTAGAGCCAAGTTTTGAGATTTAGTCATTTTATGTGTTTGATTCGTCTGTTCCTTCTATTACAGAGTGGTGTTTCACTGTGTGGATATATCACACATTCTTTTATCCCCAGTTGTAGACATCTAGGTCGTTTCTAGTTTGAGGCCATTATGAATAAAGCTGCTATAGACATTTAGGTCCGAGTCTTTGTATTATCTTTTCATTTACCTTGTGTCAATATCTAGCAGTGGGATTGCTGGGTCATATGATAAATGTATATTAACTTCATAAGAAACTGCTGTTTTCCAAAACAACTGTATCCCTACCAGGAATGTAGGGAACATTCCAGGTGTTCCACATCCTCACCAACATTTGGTATCGCCAGTCTTTCTAATTTTACCTTTCTCTCGTGTGTGTAGTAGTATCTCATTATGGTTTTATTTGTGTTTCTCTAAAGACTAATGGTATTGCCATGTGTTAAATATTTGACATCCCTAGAACTTCTTTGATGAAGGGTCTGTTTGAATCTTTTGCCTGTTTTTAAATTCGTTTGCTTATCTTCTGATATTTGATTGATACCAGCTCTTTATATATTCTGGATACAAGTCAATTTTCAGATATACTAAGCAAATATTTCCTCCCAGTCTGTGGCTTGTCTTTTCATTTTCTTAACTGTGTCTTTCAAGGATTAAAAATTTTTTAATTTGGGTAAGTCGGGCTTATCAGTTTTTTGTTTTATGATTTGTGCTTTTCCTGTTTTATTTAAGGAATTTTTTGGGGGGAGGTAGTGGTGGGATGAATTGGGAGATTTGGATTGACATATGTACACTAATATGTATAAAACAGATAACTAATAAGAACCTGCTGTATAAAAAATAAATAAATAAAATAAAATTTAAAGAAAAAGAAAATTTTGTTTATCCCAAGGTCACAGAGATTTTCTTCTCTGTTTTCTTCAGGCAATGTTAATTTTTGTGTAGAGTGTGAGGTAAGAGATGAGGTTTATATTTTCCCTGTGGATATATCATTATTTTAGCAGGATTTATTGTAAATATTCTTTTCCCCATTGAACAACCCTGGTACTTTTGTGAAAACTCAGTTGACTATATATATAATGGTTCCATTCTGAATTTCTATTCTAGTCCATTTATTTTTATACTAAAACTATATTGTCTTGATTACTGTGGCATTATAGAATTCTTAAAATGTAATAATTTAAGTTCTCCAACTTTTTTCAGAGCTATTTTTATTTTATAGAGTTTTTGCATTTCCATATAAATTTTAAATTCAGCTTGTTAATTTTTAAACTAAATTAAGCTTACAGGGATTGATTGGAATTCTACTGACTCTATAGGTCAATTTGAGGAGGAAGAGGATATTAACAATATTGAGTTTTTCAATCTTTACATGGTATATCCCTTGATTTATGTATGTCTTTTCTACTTTATCTCAGCATTATTTGTAGTTTTAAACATATGTCTTGCACATTGTTCATTTTATCCCTAATGAATACTCAATACTGTTATAAATGATATTTTTAATGTTTTACTTTATTAATGTTTGTTTTACATTTTTATATATGGACCTTATTTCCTGCTCATTGCTAAACTCATTTATTAATTATATCTTATTTTGTAGATGCCTTGGATCTTCTTCATAGATTATCATTATCTGTATGCCTTTTATTTATTTTTCTCAATTTATTATACTGGAAAGGGCCTCTAGCACAAATTTGAATAAAATGGTGAAAGGAGACATCTTTACTTTCTTCCTAACCTTGAGGGAAGCATTTGCTCTTTTGTCATTAAGTTTGACATTAGCTGTAGACTTTTCATAGATGTCCTTAATCTGAGGAAGTCATGCATGGGTGCTGAATTGGCTCAAAGACTTTTCTTGCATCTGTTGAGATGATTGCAGTCAATTCTGCTACAACACAAAACTTGTGTCTCTAAAAAGCACCATGCTATTCAAAATCTTGCAAGGAAGTCTACAGGAAAATTGAGGGGCATAACACCCCAAACTTTATAAGAGATACACACAAAAAGACGAGAACTTAATGAAAATGTTAGCACTGTTTTACTCGTGCTAAATGGTTGAGAAACACACAGATACTACAATAAATATGGCATTTTACCTTGAAAAAAGATCTAAAGTTTGTTTGTGGAAGTGGGTATCTTATGAGTTAATGGGAAATGACCAAAAGCAGGTGACCTGCAGTTGGTCCGGAGAGGATGCGTGTGACGTAACATACGAGGTAAACTATAGTAGTTAGTAGCTGTTTGAGGTGTGTGCCTGGTGCTCTTTGTGTATTCCTACATGGCTCGCTTCAGCTGGGTGCAGTTTTCTGCATTCACCTAGTGTTTCTCACAAACAAAATTGTACATAAACTAGCACAAAATTCACCTTATGCTCAAATTGTTCCCTGATATGTCAATTGTGTTGAAACAAACTGAAATTTCAAGACAAGTGTTACAGCAAAACTGTCTGCATATGGCTTTTTCTTTTTTTAGTTTTTTAAAAAGATGAATTGCATTCATTACTTTTTGAATTTCAAACTAGTCTACCATTCCTTGGATAAATCCTATTTAATCATGATGCATTATTATATTCATATTTTGCTAGATTTAATTTGCTAAAATTTTGTTAAGGATTTCTACATGCATATTTATGAGGTGTATTAATGTATAGTTCTCTTTTATGGTAATGCCTTTGTCTGGCTTTGATATCAGATTAATGCTGGCCACAGAAAATAAGTTGGGATATTGTTCCTCCTGTATTTTCTGGTGTTTTTGTGCAGAATCGATATTGCTTATTCCATAAATGGATGGTAGAATTCATCATTGAAGTCACCTTTGGGCCTGAGGTTTTCTTTGTCAGAAGTGTTTAAATTATGATTCAAGTACTTTAATGGATATAGGGCTCTTCGGGTTATCTATTTCTTCTTGAATGTATTTTGGTAGTTTGTATCTTTCAAGGAACTTGTCATTTCACCCAAGTTGTTGAATTTACTGACACAATTATTCATAATATCTCCTTATTCTTCCTTCAATGCCTGTAGGATATGTAGTAATGTCTCTTCTTTAACTCCTGATATTGGTAATTT
This sequence comes from Grampus griseus, assembly GCF_964374135.1. Classification (NCBI taxonomy): domain Eukaryota; kingdom Metazoa; phylum Chordata; class Mammalia; order Artiodactyla; family Delphinidae; genus Grampus; species Grampus griseus. Next base: position 18,896,720 of record NC_139013.1, on the reverse strand, counting down.
ACGTGCATCTTTTTTCGATTGATAGATCAGTCTAAGAGCTTTATCAATTTCATTGATCCTTTAAAAAAACAACATTATTATTATTTCCTTTATTTCTGCTTACTTTGGGTTTCAATTCTCTTCTTTTTCTAGTTTCTTTTAGTAAAGATCAATAATCGATCAATCAGTCAATCAAACCATTCATAGCTGTTTCCTTTCTTCTTTCCAAACACAAGCATTCAATGTCATAAACTTCCCTCAATCCCTGTTTTAGCATTGACCTACCTATTTTTACATGTTTTCATTCAGTTCATCAGTTGATAATATTTTCAGGTCATAGTATTTTCTTACTGCTCTTGTGATTTCATCTTTGACCCCTGGGTTATTTAGACACATGTTGTTTGATTTCCAAATGTTTCTGGATTTTCCAGATACCTTTATGTTATTGATTTCTAGTTTAGTTCCACTGTGGTCAGAAAACATACTCCTTACAATTTCAGTTCTTTAACATTTATTGAAGATTGGTTTATGACCCAGTATATGGACTGTCTTGGTGACTATCTCAAAAGCACTTGAGAAACATGTATTCTACTGTTGTAGGGTGTTCTCTAAATGCCTCTAAATGTCATTTAGTTTTGATTGATTGATGTTGGAAAATGTTTAACTGAACCCATGGAGGGAAAAAGCCTTGCTCTGTAGCACTTGATGCCTCTGTGGAAATATCCTCCCATCGTGGCCAAATTTAAGCTACTGATGTGATGTCAATGAATGTGGAGTTAGGAGGAGATGCACATAGATCACTTTCAGAAGTGGCTAAAGCACTTTGATAATGTTGTTCAAATCTTCTATATTTTACTAATGTTTTTGTTGGTCTGCCTGTTCTTTCAATTACTGATAGGTGGGTGTTGAAATCTCTAAAAATAATTGTCAGTTCTTCCATTCCTGTTTTCAGTTCTCTCAGGTTTTGTCTTAATGTATTTTAAAACTTTATTAAGTGTACACACACATTATAAAATGTACCTCTTTAACCCTGGTAATATTATTTATTTTGAAATCTAGTGTGTCTGATATAAAATATAGCTACTATAGCTTTTCTTTTGATTAGTGGTTAGGTATAGCATTTTTAATCCTCTAACTTTTTTTAAAAAACCTTTATTTTGGAATAATTTTATATTTACAAAATAGTTGGAAAGAAGTACTGAAATTTCCTATATACCCTTCACTCATCTTTTCCTAATGTTAACATCTTACATAACTATGGTATATTTTTCAAAATTAAGAAGTTACATTATTATTAATGAAACTACAGACTTTTTTTGGAATATTCCCAGATTTTTCCACTAATGTATTTTCTGTTCCAGGACCCAATCCAAAAGTTCACATTTGTCACCTTCATTTCATTTGTTCTGAGATAATCTCTGTCTTTTTGTGTTTGTTATTGCCTTTATACTTTTGAAGAGTACTGATCAGGTATTTTATAGACTGATCCTCAGTTTGGGTTTGTCTGATATATTCTCATAATTATACTGGGATTATAGAAGATAAATTGCCTTTCTCATCACATCATATTGGGGGTAAATGATATCAAGTGACATTACTGGTGATGTTAACTTGGATCACTTGGTTAAGATGATATCTGCCAGGTTTCTCCACTGTGTTCTCCCCTTTCCATACTCTATTCATTGGGACTGAGTCGTCCAGTTCAGGGGAGACATACAAAGTCTGAGGCTTAGTTAATGTGCGTTTATAAATTGTTGACTAGGGTCATTCCACTGTATAATTATACCACAGTTTGTTTTATCCATTCATCTGTTGAAAGACACCTTGGCGTCCTTTTACTTTTGCCCTCTCTGTGCCCTATATTTAGTGCGTATTTCTTTGAGACAATATATATTGTTTTATATCCAAAACTATTTGTTTTTTAGTTTAATTTTATTCAATTTAAATTAATTTAATTACAATGCTTAAGCCATTTACATTTATTGTGCTTATCAATATGCTTAAGTTAAAGTTTATTATCTTGCTATTTGTTTTTTATTTGTCTCATTTATCTTTATTCTTTTTTTCCTGCTTCCTTATCTTCTTTTGGGTTAATTTTTTCTATCTCCATTTTATCTCCACTACCTCTTGGTCTTATTTTTTGTGATTTACAACATACATCTTTAACTTATCACAGTTAACTTTTAAATAATTTCATGCCACTTCACAGATTTTATAAGAATCTTACAACAGAACACTTACATTTCTTCCTTTCCTTTTTAGCGATTGCTGTCATATATTGTATTACTTTTATTATTAACTTTTTGTGTGAAGATTCTGGGCCAAGAAAATACCTCTAATCAGACAGTCCATGATTAAATCCTGGCTCTATTATTTATTCACTGTGAGACCTTAGATACGTCATTTTACCTGTCTGTTCCTTAGTGTCATTGTCTGCAAAATGGGACTAACAGGTGTGATGTGATGAATACGTGAAATAAGGCATGATGTGTGTGGCCCACCACACCTGGCACAAATGGAGCTGGGGGACATAACTTGCCTTGGGGAGCAAACACAAAAAGCCTCTCAGAGCTGCACGTAAACAGTTTCCCAGCTCTGAGCACACACCGTTGCTTGGTCTTCATGATCTGACTCTCTGTGACACCAGAAGACAACAGCAGATGCCGTAATGAACCATAGCGCCAAACAGAGGGAGCCCAGCTGTGTTGACACCAGCAGGCATAGCTGATATTTTTTTTCCCCAAGAAGGAAATTAAATTAAAAATCAATTCTACTTAACGGGAACTCCCCGAATCACTAGGACTAGGTTACTTAGGAAACTTGCTTCTGTAAACCCCAGATGTTGAGCTTGAGGGGCTTCTGTCTACAGACACCAAGTAGGATGCCTGCTGGAGAATGGAGGCTATGGGCTTACCTCCTGGCCCTGCTGGCTGCCTCTTTTCCTGAGCTGTTAGCTTTCATCTGGAGGGATGAGCTACTGCACTATGAGATGGTAAGTTCTAAGGTCAAACAGACCTAGTTGTGAATCATGGCCTCTTACTCACTGACTGTTACCCTGGGGAAGTCACTTAGCCCCACTAACCCTCTGTTCCCTGATCTATAAAATGGGAGAAAAATGAAATTTATTTTGAGCAACTAAACAACAGCGTGTTTTAGCTAAGGAGAATACCGTGATAATATTCTGAAATGTTACCTAATATCTTCCCCTCTCTCCTTCTCTTTCATTTTATGCCTCAGTTCATCTTCCTCTTGTCAGTCAGGCACAGGGCAGAAATAAAGATGTAGAAAGCAGACAAAGGCGTCTTTTTCTGACTTTAGATTCCCAGAAACCTTAGGCCCAACGGGAAGGGTAAGACTCAAAGTACCAATTTGGGAGAGACTGGGAGGCCAAAGAGCAACGTGTGCTGCCAGTGTGGAAAACACTCTCTGAGCCGGAGCAGTGAGGAGCTCGGGAAGGGGCACCAGAGCTTGAGGGCCCCCAGGGACCCTGAGAAACGGGTCCTGTTCCCAGCCACCCAGTGGCTTTTTAGGATCTATCAGTGGCCGGAGCAGGGAGAAGGAGACTGAGTCCCATGGCCTGGGCCAACCTCGGAGAAGTACTAGCTGGTGCTGTGTCCCAGCAGACAGGCCGCCTCAAGATGTCCAGGAAGGGCAGGGCCACCAGAATGGTCCTTCACACCTGGGAGCTCAGATTGCCAAGCTGGAAGGAGCTTGAGGACAGGAAGGGAGCCAGCCTGTGTGGACAAGACAGACAGGGACCAAACAGAGGGTGCAGCAGTGATTTAGCAGGGTATGCCAGCAGCAGATGGAGGGTGGTATATGAAAGTTTCTCTCTGCCCTCCTTCCCTCTGCACCCGCATTTGCTGAGTGTGTGCAGGTTAGATGAGCTTATAATTCTACAGTGTGACTTGACTGTAACAGTAGCACAATCATGGCCCACACCCAAGGCCCCAGGTTTGCACAGTGATTTAAAATGTCCAGAGCTCTGTCATGCTCATGGCCGCACTGAACCCCCCAAACAGTCCACTGGACACCCAGGCCCTGGCTATGAAGGATGAGCTCCTGCAAATCAAAGCCTTTTCCTGCACTCAGCATCCCCCTAAGACCTACGGAAAGGAGGCATCATCTTTTAAAAGCAGTGATACTCATACCCCAAGCACGTACTGAGCTCCCGCTGTGTACGGCGAGGTGAACAAGGCAGAGAAGAGACAGGCTCTACTCACAGGGCTAACAGTCCAGAGGAGTTAGCAGATAAATATTATTAGCATTTTTAGCAATCAGTAGCAGAAGTAGCTATATAATCACTGGTTTCTGGTGAGTGAGCAGAGACTTGGGCTCAGGACTTACTGAAGAGGCCTGCTTCTCCCCAGTGCCTCTTGTGGCTGTTTAATAATCGATCAATCAGTCAATCAAACCATTCATAGCTGTTCCCTGTGCATGTTCTGAGAGCCCAGAGCTCCTCTGGCCAAAGTGATTTCTTAGAGAGATGCAGACATGAGACCCAACCCAAACACCATAGGAGGTGTGAACACGAGCAGTTGACAAGCATTAAAGGGCTGCGATCAGACACACACACAGTCATTTCTGCTGCCTGGTCATTTCAGCAAGCACAGCGCAGGGCCACAGGCCCCGCCTTCTGGGGTTCCTGGGTCTCTTTCATGACATTCATCACATCCCTGGCCATCTCTTGCACTGTTCACTACTATTTTCATTACATCCACTTACCTCTTTTACATGAACAAGGGGTTTTTAAAAGAAACTTTTTACAACTATCATAAGTGGGGAACCATCTGACATAAGTAGGAGATAATAGTAAAATAATACAATGCCATAAAGCAGTATTTATACATCATGGTGAGATTCACTCCCCTGCCCCAGCTCCAGCCTGAGGCAGGTCTTAGGTGACAGGAAGCCCCAGGATTGAACGAGGATCCTAAAGAAAAGAATGTTCCTGTCGTGGGAACTTGGTGTCATCTGCCAGCTTGAGCCCCAGCCTTACCTCTCTGGCCTGCCCTCACTCCGGCTGCAAGCAGGTTGATCTAAAGCTCCCACCTGGGCCAAGACCTCCAGTCTTGCTTCTGGTCGGGGGCACCTCATCACATCTCCAGATCAGATTGGTTTTCCCTCCTTCGCTGTTTTACCTCCCCTATTCCCCTACCTCTGCTTTCTGGGATCACTTCCCAGGTAAACCACCTGCACACAAGCCCTGGTCCCAGGTTCTGCTTTTGGGAGGGCCCAGGATAAAACATGGTGTCTTTGGGGCACCCAAAGTCAGCTCGTGCACTACCAAAGGCATGAATCCTACAGTCCCGCTCCATCACCTGTTAGCTGTGAAACCTGGAGTTGGCCAATGAGCGTTTCTGAGGCTGCTTCCTCACATGAAACGGCAGCAACTCTGCTTACCTTACAAGGTGGGTAGGAGGATTAAATGATACAATGGTATGTAGCCACAGCTGAAGGAAAAGGCAGCGGTTGCTATTGGTTTGAATCCAAGTAGCCCATCCAGATGCCTGGAGACTAGCCTTTGTCCCAAAGGCAGTGGCGGGGTTTGCAAGGGTGAGATTCCATGATCCCTGAGCAGGGGCTCACCGGGTGTGTCCTGGGTGCCGGCCAACTGTCTGTACTGTTAGAGATGTTGGACTGTCCTGTCTCAGGGTGGAAGGTCCAGCCCCAGGAGGTTTTTATCCAGCTGTTTTGCCCAACAAATGCTCCATGGGGCTCCCTGCCTGGCTGCCCCTAAAACCACTGGAGATGACGGCTCCTAACTCTTCCCATGCAGAGTTCAACAGCTCTGGCTTGAGTCCTCCCACTTTTCCTTTCTCTGCCTCATGAATACCACCTCGTCCTGAACTCTTCTCCCACCTGCAGCCCCTCCATGTGCATCCAGTTCATGGTCCAGCCACACCCGACAGCCCTCTGTCTTTCGACATGCAGCTCGCATCCTCTGTTCTTCCTGGCAGACTCTTCCTCTCTCTTCAATAGCCAACTTAAACCCCACGTGCACAAAGCGTCCCCTGGTGCCCTGTGGGAGGCGTGTCTCTGAGAGACCTTAGCCTTAGTGCATTGCACTGCGAGCCTGAGCAAGGCTGCGTATGTGGATACCTCTCTAGCTCCCTAGCTTGCTGGTCTGCTCTGCCCTGGGTGGAGAGGGGTTTAGAGGAGCCTGGAGCTTTCCTTCAAATGGATGAGGCTCATCTCTAGACACATGGGACTGAGTGTTGTTCCCCAGTTGTGTCAGACTCATTCCTGCCCCAGGACTTTTGCACTTACTGTTTATCCTCCTGGGAATGCCCTCAGTCAGATCTTCATGCCCCTCAGGTCTCAGCTCACATGTCATCTCTTTAGAGAGCTTCCCTGATCACCCAGTCGAATCATGTTCCTCTCCCTCCATCTGAAATTATTTGATGTATTTTATTCTTAACTCTGTGTCCCCTGCCCCCACTCCAGAATATAAGCTTCATGAGGGCAAGGACCTTGCCCATCCCCAGATTCCCAGGTGCTGGCACAGAGCCTGGCCCCTAGGAGATGTCTGTATGTAGTTGTTGAATGAATTAATGAACCAGTCAATGAGAAAACAAATCAGTGGTCTCACCAGCCAACAGCCTCAGGACAGGATAGGGCAATGGAGGACAGGGCAGGTTCCTGTAACGGATGAGGCACTAGAATCAAAGAGTGATAGCCTGGAGCCAGTGACACCGGTATCCTCACCCTGGGCTACTTCCCTGATACTCCATACCCAGCCCTGCCCACCAGAGCGAGCCCTAGGGGGCGTCCAGGAAGTGGTGTCCTCTCCCCATCGCTGCCATCACTCCCATCGGGAGGCTGCTGGCTTTTCTCTTGAGCCATAATTCAGCCATTCGCTCCTCCATTCATTCACCATGTCACAGAGCACAGGGCATGACACAAAGACGGGTGAGCCACAGACCCTGCATTTCATAGTCTAGATTTCTGTATGTTATAGCCAAATCCTGAGAGGGCTAGAACTTTTCCGGAAGAAAATAGTTCAGTTCGCAGTTTCATTATTTTTTCTGTCTTCTTTCTCTAAGATCTGGGACTGCGATGCTTCCAGGAAAACAGTAAGGCATTATAGGTGGACTTCACTACAAACCAACCCAGCAGGAAAACGCTAAGGGAACTAAGATGACATTTTCAGACTGATTATTTTAAACAACAATTCATTCAAGGATTGATAAAAGCCCTAGTGTGATTTTGAGAGTTTTTTTTTTTTTCTTAATATGGTGAATAGATAACTATTTCTTCCTTATTCCAAGCCCAGAATTTCTAATTTGGAGGGTTTTGGCCTTGGAATTGAAACTGACCTCCTGTCCATGCTGAAATCCACAAAACATCCACTCCTCTTACTGCTGCTCAGGGAGTATAGTGCTTTCCAAAGCGCTATAAGTTCCTTCCCCAGGGAGGGGGGCTGGGTAGCGGGGGCCCATGTAATTCAGGTGTGCAGGGTAGGCAGTTACACCACAGGCCACAGCCAGCGCCTGGCTCTGGCATTCTGTTTGAGCCATGTTCTTTCCATTATTCTGTCATTTAACAATATAGATTTCTCATTTTGTTTTTACATCAAAATCTTATGCTACGTTCAAAAGTTAAGAGATGGGGCCATACTGGACCTGTCATTCTCCCAAGGGAACTGAGCAGTGCTGTCCTCCAGACCCGGGTCCCCAGGTCCCACCTCCTCCAGCCCCTAAATGGCCTGCTTCGCCAAGAGGCATCTGTGTCTGTGACCCTGGTTCACACCAACCATGCTTCCCCAACTTTCTTCGAGAAACACCCACTACCCCTTCACAATCTAGCAGCTTTGGGACACAGTCAAGTTTCTTGCATCAGCACATCTATCCAAAGGCTTCTATTTGATTTTGAAAAATTTGTGCATTTTCCATTTTACTATATAATATGTCCGTGTGTTTTAAGTAAACTTTTGTTTTTCTTCCTAAAACATGGAATCAATGTGTCCCTCCAGGAAGATGTGCCGGGCTGTCCTGAGGCTCTGTATGTCCTGACAATTCTCCCAGGTGGGCGAGAGAAATTCTCTGCTTTGAGAAATGCAAGAATTCCTTACTCTTGTTGTTCATCAGAACTTTTGTTCTTTTTCTGAATCTTCCAAGTTACTAACTCATGACTACTTTTTATAATCAGAAATTAAATGCTCTCCTTTGAAATGCCATTAATTTTGGTATCTTGGTCTGGCCCTCGGGGACATGAGGCCTTTGGAGCTTGCCCACAGTGTTTGTGCGGGAAGGGGCCATGACTCATGTCCACACGGGGCCTGGCTGGCCTGTGGCAGGAGCTCCAGGCATCCTACACTTGGGTTGTACAGCGCTGCCCTCGGAAACTTTCGTGGGTTATGGCTTAGGAAGGGTTCCGGAGAGTTCAGGAGCATTACAGGAGAGAGAGCGCTAACAAAGGTGCCGGTAGGTCATGCATCTTAAAACCGCTTCTCGGGGACTTTAATTGTCGGGATGTTCAGGAGAAGAATATGACCTTATGGGGGCATTTTCCAGAATGGAATAGTCTATATATTAAAAGGCAGCAAATGATTCATAACTGGATGGCGGCACTGGGCCTATGGGCCCATGTTTCCCATGTGGATTTTTTCTCTGCATTGCAAACTCTTACATTAAATTGTGATAAATGAAGAGTGGGGGCTACTCATACAAATCAATGACTCTAGTGTGTGTGTCATTAGCCTGAGAGATGCAAGCAGCGGTCAGTCCCATAAATCATGTGATGATCTGCTGTCTGCAACACGATGCGAGCAAGCAGGCGCATTAGGGAGGTTAAGGAATGAAATTAATCTGTGCATTTTCCTCTCCCCCTACCGCCTTCCCCATCACCTGGTCATACGGAAAGAATTAAAATCACATGATCTGAACTACACCAGCTCCAGAACAGTAAATTGGTTAAGTTTGACTTCACCTTTCGACTTTGAGTTAATTATGTATTAGGGGATTAATTTAATCGCAGACACTGGGAAGGCAAATGGAGACTAGGGGAAACCCGCCAGGGCCTCTCATCCAGGTGCCAAGGTTATTAATCGCTCTGGCTGGGCCACGGGCTCTACCTGGGCAGACCACGGGACGGGAGCTGCGGAATCAGCCACGCCCGCATTTGTGACTGTCCTGTTCTGGGACTGCAGCTGCAGAGAGTCCGCCAGCCCAAAGAGGACGCTGCTGCTTGTTTGGGTTTCAGAGGGGGCCCCACCTCTTGATACACAGGGCTGCCTGTGATGCTTGCTTGCTGGAGCGTCCTAGGCGACTGGTCTGGGGGAAGCCTTACACAAGGCACGTAGTAAGCTCTCACCCCGGATGGAAACTCATGCTCCTCCAAGAGCCACTAGCCTTGGTGTGAACACCTCCCATGGCAGAAGCTTTTCACCTGCAAAGCTGTCCGTTTCACACTGCAAAACTCTGATGTGGACCACTCAAGTGTCGTCCCCCTTCCCCCCCAATATGCTCTTCAGGCACCTGAGGACAGTGGCTGTTTTCTCCCCAGAGGTCCTCTGCATGTGTCTCTGACAGCATCACTTCCAGTTCCCTCACACTTTCAGTCTCCTTCTGCCATGCAATGTCAGCCAGGTGAGAGCCGCTGTAGGCAGAGCTGCTGTAGGCAGAGTAGGGCTAGTGGAAATGAGTCCTGCGGTACAGAAAAGGGTGACCAGCTTCTCTCTCAGTGCAGCTGCCTGGCAACAGCCCTGGGGCAGGACGGGAGGTGCGGCTCCCATCTGCATGAGGGTCATGTCTGATGAAGAGTCCGTGGCCTGAATTGAGCCACGTGAGAGAAATTCTTAGGAACATTTGTTTGGAGTTAAAACATGAGGATGCTGAATGGATTCAACACTGACCTTTTGCTTGTAAAAACTCACAAGGTCCGACGTGGATGGTAGCATTATGTTTCGTGTGCGCACAGCACTTCGTAGCTTCCTGAATGCTTTCCCATACTTATGTGATATTGTTTAACCTTCCCAACTGCCCAGGAGTGGGGGCTAGGGACACCCATTCAACTCCTAAGGAAACTGAGACTCAGAGAGTTTGAAGGACCTGCCCCTCTGGTGCACTTGCACCTCTGGTGGCTGGAAAGTGGCTCAGCTGCCAGGCCAGCTAGTTGCTCAGGGCAGAAAGGATGGGGTCGTTTAGGGGTTCTCTTAAGGCTCAGATGGAAGGCTGTCCAAATCTAAGTCTCCTTGCCCATCTCTGGAGGCCCGATGCAACCCCCAGACCTATGCACTGTGTTTCAAACACAGTTAGAAAAACAACGAAGTTGAGCAAACAGCTGAAAACTAAGAGGTTTCATTTAAAGAAGGGATTACGGTTTCCTCTTGAAACTTGGGAGAAACCTCTTGAAGTCTGGTGAGGGGTTGCCATCCCATTGTGGCGGTGCTGGAAAGGAGATGGGCAGAAGCTCTCAAAGGCGCCTAAGACTCATCCTGGCCAGTTGGCCACATGGAGAGAGTGACCCGAGTCATGCCTCATCTTGCTGCCCTGATGACCCACCGCTGACCTTCCCACATAGTCCACTGGCCATGCAGGCCTCTCCCCAGAGCCCAGTCTCATGCTGCTCCCTCCTCCAGGAATGCACACTCATCACTGTCACACATGCCAACCTTCCTCTTCCTCGTCCAAGTCTTCCTTGGCCTTCCAGTCCAGCTCAGGCTGGTTCACCAGCCCCTCAGTTAGCCCTCTGTGGCCTCCTCCTTCCTAAGCTCCGACAGGACTTCTCAGCTGATTGACACAGGGAACACATCAGAGCCTGAAGGGCCCGGGTGATATTTGAATGCACCCTTCCTTTCTAGGCAAATGTCAAGGCCAGCCGGGGCCCTGGACTGGCTATGTCACCAACCCACACCTTCCCCACGCCCGTGAGGTCTCCCAATCACGCTGCTACGTGAGTACACGTCTCGCTTGCCCTTCATTTTTCATTCTTTTGGGGAAACATAAAAAATACAGAGAATAGCCAGAGACCTGATTCCTCAACATCCAGAATTAGCAGATATTAACATTGGCCATATTGGGTGCAGAGATCAAAACTAACAACAATCCGGGGGGGCCGCCTGCATGATACATTTCAGGTCCTGGCACCACCCCGACTCCATGCCATTTCTCTCTCTCCTGAGGCAGCGTCTTTGCTGTACGTCCCCCTGATCCACGTTTGTACGTGTGCACGCACACGCACGCAACCCAGAGCACACAGAGCACGCATGCACACACACCTGTGCACACACATACATGTACATACATTCTTAACTTTTATATACTGTGTGGTTACACACAAGTATAAATCTTTGCTTTTATTCCATCATCGTGGCATTTGTGAGGTCCCAGCACCCACGGCTGGGAATCCACTTAGCCACGCAACAGGCATTCTCTGAGGGACATACCATCTTGTCTCCCTACTCCCCTTTGGATGGGCATGTACGTTGTTTCCAATTTTTCACTGTCACCAAGGATGAAGCTCCGGCCACCTGTGCATCTCTGCTGGGGCTCATTAAAGAGGCTTGTTCTAGTGTTTCAGCTGTTCTCTGACGTGTCCTGGGTCTCTCTCCCTAGGGGCACTGAGGCCTTTGGAGGCGTGCAGGGACGAGGTGTGAAGGTGTCCAGCACAGCCCCCAGCCAGTGCCTGATATTTTTCCTGGAATGTGTTCATATTTCCCTCGGTTTCCCACACAGGTTGGCACAGGCTGGGCACACTACGTGCTCCTAGCCGGTGGGGTCTGCACACGCAAGCCCCAGGGAAGCCCAGCCCTTGGCCCACTCTTCCCAGGCCCATTAAACCTCTCACTTTGTATTTCCTAATTCCTTTAAGAAATCCCAAACCTGTCTCCTTGGATAGAACTAAAATAAATGTAATATCTATTGCTATCGCTTAAACACAAATTATAGTATATTTTATTAAATAATCTGTTGTCAGATGCTTGACATTCTTCATAATAGATAAAAAAGCAACTAAAACTAGTTATTTTCTGTTACCTTAGAGGCTTGCAACGTAGTTTGTAGTGTATTTACTTGTTATGTTATGCTTGTCGCATTTCATTATAAGCATGTGAATTATTTTCCCTATTAAATTAAATGCAGTCTCCCCTCCCCCAGCTACCCTTGAGCTTTTATCAAAGGTGAAGGTCTGGAGATGGGGAAGCAGGGGGAAGCCACCTGGAGATCAGGGCGGAGCTGGCGCTAGTGGAGGTCAGCCCCACTCCTGTGCTGGAAGCTGGACCCGAGAACCACATCCACACCCACCCCCCAGTGAGCCCTGGCTGTGAAGGCCACCTGTGTCACCACTCTGGCCTTACATTCACTGAAGCCCATTTCCACACACTGTCTCTTGTCACCTTCTCAGCAGCCCAGTAAAGCAGGCAGGCTGGGTCCACTGTACCCATTTTACAGCTAGGCGAATGGTTCTGAGATAAGGGGTTTCAAGTTGAGGTCAAGTTCAGGCTAGAGCCCTGCCCCCTCCCACCCCACCCCTACCACCGCCACACTCTCATTTTCATTGAAGACCGCTGCGTACCCGGCCCTTGGCTAATCGTCTCACGGGCAATGCATTGTTCGACCCCAAAACTGTTCCTTGAGGTAGTAGTGTTATGATCTCTCTTCCAGTTTTTCTGACCCTGCGGTTCACATAGGACGGAGAACGTGCCCGTGGTTGTACAGCCAGTCCGTGCAAGGCCGGGGTTCCAGCCGGGTCTGTCTGACTTCAGATTCTAGCTCAGAAACAGTACAAGAAAACAGCTAACCTCTTGGGGCTCACAGTTCCTTTTTAGAATTTGATGAAATCTATGCCCCCCTTCCTGGGGGAGTGTACATTTCTCATACCAATAACATTTGACATACAATTTTATGGACTGCCCAGATTTTCTGTAGGCCATCTCTGTGGGGCCCCCGCAGTCTCTGTGTGCCAGGTCAGAGAGCACCCTCCCTCAGAGCTTGGGAGTATTCCCTTTTTGTTTACCCAGCCCCAGCCTAAACAAACTGAAATGGGACCAGATGCGAGAGTCCCCAGTCCCTGCCCTTCCTTCCTAAACTCTTCCTGGCAGTAGAGTGTCGCCAGAATTTGAAATGGACCCAAGTGGGGCTCAGGAGTGTCCCTCAAGGCTGGGGCAGGACCTGGTCTTCTCTGCATCCGAGAGGGCTTGGGGGGTGATGAGCCTGAACACCCGCTCAGACGCTCCCGCTCTGCCAGCTGCTCCCCACATGCCCGCCTACGGTGGCACTTCTTGAGAAGAAAAGTTAAAGCCTTCAGGTCACCTGCAAGCCCCTGGCGATATCCCTTCAAGAACACAGACAGGTGCAGAGCCTGGCAGAAATCCGGGGAAGCTCAGTTTACTCATCTCTAAAATGAGAAGATCCTTTCCAAGGACTGCCATACAATGACAGGGCTCTGACACCTTCATCACTAAGGACATCACACGTTTCTATTTCTCCTCTCCCTACATGTTTAGCTTGTGGGTCCCTGGTCTGACCTGTTCCTGCTGTTTAATCTTACAGAAAACATTCTCAGGATTCCTCCTATCTTGATGTGTCTTTCAGCACCGGCCACTCCATCATGTGAAAGCTTTGTGGCAACACAGCTCCTCTCATCTGAGGCTGCTTCCAGAGCTGTGCTGATAACACTCGCCTCGGCGGTGCAGGGAGAAAGGGAGCTGATAAGCCCATGTGAACATCAGAAAATTACACCTCCTAAACACAACAGCCAAATCAAAGTGCTAGGAAACGTCTACAGGTACCTATGGAAGGGAGATAAAAGAAAACGTACCTGGAAATTCTTTGGTTGGAAAAGAGGAAGCCAGATGAGAAGAATGTGGGCTTCACGCATGGGCTTTTTTGGGGTCCCCAAATTGCCACCAAAGCCACCGTGATGGAAGCACCTTCTCCATTGGCCAGGAGTGGGTGTGAACGGAAAAGATGAGGACAAGGGAAGGGACCAGGCTTTGGGGTGGGCAGACTCTAAACCTGACATCTAACTTGCCCATTTGGATATACTGTTAGCCTAGGTTTTGTCTGTTTCCTTTGGGGGCTTCCCTCACTACCATTCCTCAAATACCCTACAGCCCTTGAATGGTAATTAAACATCCACCAGAAATGAAATAATCAGGGGCTTCCCTGGTGGCGCAGTGGTTGAGAGTCTGCCTGCCGAAGCAGGGGACGCGGGTTCGTACCCCGGTCCGGGAGGATCCCGCGTGCCGCAGAGCGGCTGGGCCCGTGAGCCATGGCCGCTGAGCCTGCGCGTCTGGAGCCTGTGCTCCGCAACGGGAGAGGCCACAACAGTGAGAGTCCCGTGTACCGCAAAAAAAAAAAAGAAATGAAATAATCAGGACCAGTCATGGCGCAAGAGAGACGAAGTAGTAAGGAAGCGAGGAGGAGGGATGACAAAGGTAGAAGGAAGAACATGTGGAGAAGCATGGATGCAGGTGGAGGACGGGAGGAAGGCAGGGGCCCAGGAAACAGAAGGCGTCTCTCAAAGTCCTCCAAGAGACACTAGGAGAATTTTGGAACCACAAGAGGGAGGCAGTGTGTCCCACCACAGTCAGTGGGATGGAGCGCTGAGCAAATGTTCTGGTTTATCCAGGGGCCAAACCACACATCCTGGAATCTCATATCTCATCCTCTTCCTCATTCTTACCCATCCCAGTGCCAGATTTTTCAGGCCGATAAGGCATTATGGCTTTTCTCAAAGCCAGCATTCCCATGGTATTTTGGTCAAGCATCTCTGCCATCCTCCTAGGCTTCTCATGCCTTTTCTGTTTCAACCCCAGGTCTGTCTCCCCCAGTCCTCAGTTGGAATTATCCTGAGGTCCTCTCAGACTGCAGCTGGTTGGCTGCTTCTCGCAGCACCCCGGGGAACTCAGCCCAGTTCATGGTCTGCTTCTCAGACAATAAACCCTATTCTGCTGCCAAGGTCTCCCACATAGGAGATGAGACCACCCACCCTGGAGGTGCCCTCTTCTCCCCGAGGCCAGCTCAGTCCTCCCCTGGGGTGTGGCACTCTCTGGGAGAACATCTTGATGTAGATGAAGGTTGCTCCGTGAATCAATAAATCATAAGTCTGCTGGACAGCACTCAGGTAGGTAAATGCATGTGTGTTCCTCACTCAGCGAACCCTCCTGAAAAAGATAATACACTCAGTATCTTACTCTGCTGACATATTTCAACTCAACTGATAATGGGCCAGGATTGAGCACAGCTTAGAGAGTGAATTACCTTTTAGCCATCCCTTCAAGTTTAGGGTTGCAGTGACCAACAAAATCAATGTCAAAGGATTCTTGTTGTCTCGGGCAATACCTACAGTGACTCCTAATGAAATAAACCATTGAAGCCTTTTAATCAGAGCACCTGCCTGAAAGGAGGAAGCCATCCGGGAGGAGGCTGGGGCTCTAGGGACCTGTTTTCCCCTCACCGGTCAATGCATGAGTGATTCTTTAATTGTAGTAATGATGCGTTTACCCTGGACCCAGATGCTCGGGCAGCAGGAGGCAGCAATTCTCTGGGGCGCAGAGCTGGCATGACCTCAGCTGGGGCTACACAGGTCCCTGAGCAGGGCTGTATCACCAGGGGCCATGGCAGCGCCTCCAGGGTAGGGACCTGCTTTACTCCCAGATATGTGATAAATCTCGATGGAAAGAAAGCCCTGCAATAAAGGAGGACCTGCTCTGTATCTGGATCCCAGAGTCAGTGCTATGAAAGTCAGAGTCGCTGCAAATGGGCTTCTGCCCCCACACCTGCTCTGCCCTCCTCCCCTGCCTGCATCCCTCTAAAACATCAGTTAACATCACTTTAAATAAATTCAAATATTGGAAAGCTCAAGGAAATTCAGAAACAATCAAGGTTGATCCAGACGCTTTCTGAAAAGGCTCTGCTTTTGTGGCCACTTGTCCACTCCAGGGCATGTTTGTGGCTTGCCTCTCTAGCATTCATTCCTCCTTCTCTGGGGCTCGTTCCCTGATTTTCTTTGGAAATCTGTCTTCTCTCACTCCTGTGTCTGAGAGCACTCTCCCCTCAGCTCTGTGATGGGCATGGGATCCATGCCTAAGCTGGTCGGTTAGGTATGGGTCCCATGCAAACCGACCTGTTCCCCCAACAAACTCATCTTGTCCATCAGGAAACTCAGGATGTTTGGGGTAAATAATGGAGAAAGGCCTGGTTCTCCCTTTTCGATGAAACTTGGACATAAAGGTGCCTTTTCTTGTCCATCACCAGACGGAGCGTCCATCTGAAAATGGGACCCACACAAAGGAAGTTGGACCAAGAGGCTAAGGCAGCCTGTAGTCCAAGCTCTGTGGTCACTATCTGAGGCTCTGTGTCCAGCCACTCCCAAACAAGAGCTTTATGGATTCTTCAGTTTTTGAGCCAAGAAGTTCCCTAGTCACTTTAGTCACTTAGGCTGGGCTTTTTCTCTCTTCCTTCTTTCTCTCCTTCCCTCCCTCCCTCCTTCCCTCCCTCCCTCCTTCCTTCCCTCCTTTCTTTCCTCCCTCCCTTCCTTCCATCCTTCCTTCCCTCCTTCCTTCCTTCCTTTTTCTTTCTTTGTGTCACAGGCAATGAAAGAATCCTCATAGATTTCTCCCATCTACAAGGAAGTAAACCATGAACATTGGGAGGTATGACTTCTGCCTGTCTGGGGAGGAAGCCCTTCCAGGAAATCCACAGGGGAGAGTCCCTAGAGTGACCACGACATCAATCCAAGAGGTTGCTCGTTTCTGTGTACTCAAACCTAAATTTTACCAAGAGCCTTTAAACAAGCCCTAGGAAAAAGCGAAGGGCACAGATGGGAAAGGAATTGCTTTTCTTGGAAAGCAATATAAAAAGAGAGTCACCCATGTAGCTGATCATACTGAGAGACCCATGGTCCTCTGAAGTCCCATTTTTCTGATGGGTCATAATGACGGAGACAAAGAGGAGTTTCTGCTATGGATAGCTTTGCTGAAGCCCCGGCTGCCTAGAACGGCCAAGGATGTCTTCCACCACCAGTAACCCCTAACTCTTCCCCTGAGAGGCTCTTCAGGTGCCTGGAGTAGATCTGCTCATATTCTGGATAACTGGATCAATGGAGACGCCAAATGAGGTAGCCAGACCAGACAGTAGATTGGAAGGAGCCAAAGTCAAGCCAATAACGCCTGAATCCTCCCTTGCCTGGGTCTGTGTGGAGGTCACCTTGACTTCCAAGTACTCAGACCCCAGTAACCCGCACCCTAGGCCCTCTCTTTTGGGACCAATGCCAATAGGAACATTTAGAGAAATGGAGGCACACCCAGAGACCACATGCCTCCTGTAAGATCCCCGAGCAGGATGCTTGTAGAGCACCCACCGCCCTTTGCCTACCATGGTGATGAATGGTTGTTGACACGACTAAACAAAGGTATTATTAGTAGATTACATCTGAGAAGTTGGACCCGTGCAGAAAGAGGCCAACAAGAGCCCTGGGCCTCACTCGACTCCCAATCACTCCACAAAAGCCTAAACCACCAGGTCAGGGATAAAAGTGAATAAATGTTTCTAAATTCTTATCTTAAACACACTTAAGCTTAAAGCTATTTAACTGGGGCTTTAAAAGCATGTGAGCCTCGTGGAGCCCAGCTACCTGCCTCATTCTCTTGCTCTTATTTTTGCTTTTATCCTTTTAGTCTTGAAGAAGCCTAATTAGAAGCTTGAACAGGGCTCTCTCTCCCTGCCCTTAAATCAGTAATTGGCTTCAGTGCAGAGACTGTCAGGAAATTAACACATCACAACATGACAGCTGTTAATTTTTTCTCCTTATTTGTCATATGAATCACCGCTGATTTGCCGGAGTGCATAACAAATTAGTGGGCTGTAATCAGCGGTCTCTCTTCTGTGAGCTGCACCTTCTCTTTTTTTTTCTTTTTTTCCCCCTCTCTCTCTTCTTCTCTCTCTCCCTAAAGTCCATTACTTCACTGCCTCAGCAGAGACGACGGTTCCTAAGTGTGTCATTGTCAATAAATCAGAATAAGCAAATGCTAAAAGCGCAAGAAGCTCTTTAAACTTTGATGAAGGCTTTTAGTTACATTTTTAAACTTACACTCATAGCTGGAATCTTTTTTTTTTTTTTTTTTTCATATTGTCACTCCCTGGTAGTGATAGACTGTCAGGTTTCCAGTCATTCCCTCATCCAGTGTGCCAGGGAAGGTGGAACTCCAAGTGTCATCAGCGCAAGTTCTGGCTGATGGAAGCGGGTGGAGGAGGTGTTAGGGAAGGTGGGGGCTGTGGGGGGGGGAGTATTAGAGATTCCAACAGGGTCAGACCAGAAGTGCTTTCTCTCTGAGTGAGGGGTTAGGGGGAGAGAGGAAACGGGAGGAAGGGGAGGTGAGCAGACAGAGCAGGAGGAAGAGAAATCGGTTCTGGGACCTCACTATCCCCCACTATTCTAACTTGACTCATGGTCCACTGTGGATCAGACACCTGAGAAAGGGTGTGAGTCTTTGTGAAATGCCTTTGTAGTGTCAGCCGGGACCACCGAGAAGAGTCATGGGATCTGGGACTTTATTCTTCGTTCAGCACATTTGGTGGGTCTTACACCTAATATTTATGGCCTCCAGGAAAAAGGGGAGATAGGAAGGGTGATAGCTATGAGGTGGCTACAATGTGGGATTCTGCTGCAGGCTCTGATATTTGGCAAACAGATCTGTGTTCTTTGCATCTACACTGTGGATGTGGAAGGGAGAAGAGCTTCTTCCTTCTTGGTCTGGACCTTTCTGGACGGAAGAGTGCTGGTCTTTCCAACCTGAGTCCATCAGGGAGTTAGTGGGAGCTTCACAGGGTTGGGGGGTTTGGGGGGGCTCAGCCTCTCGGGGCTCTACCAGCATGTTCTCTTGGATATTGTAGACTGATGTCGAGCCTGAGATCAGAAGATTTTAGGGATGAATTTCTCCTTTTCTTTCTTCTTTCATCCACACATCCATCCATCTATCCATCCATCCATCCAGTGTCCTTTGCATGGGACATCAGGATATGAGCCCAGCATGTGAACAAGTGGAACAGAGGGAGGGAGTAGAAGATGGGTCTATCTCAAGATAGAACACAGGGAGGAAAATCACTGCCTTAGATAAATAAAATCATTAGACTCAGACCCCCTTCTGCTATCCCAGGATGCCTTCTTGGGTGGGATGTGGCAGAAGAGTGGAAGGGCCTTTCTCCCTCAGCCGTCACCATCAGCAGATGGGTTATTCTGTCTACCATATTGGTCTTACTTACCCTTTTCCCAGGAATTAGTCTAATGACTTTCTTGTGGTGAATTCAAATTTGACCACTTGAAAATTGGCTTTAGTTCAGTTTATCAAACACTTTTCCAGGACTATCAGGCACCAGACTCTAGTTTAAGAACAAGGAATTCAACAAATTAGGGTCTATGACCTTAGAAAATCTGCACTTTTTTGCAAAACAGTAGTAATTTTAAAAACTTCTTGTTTTAAAGAATCTCAACACTTGGGGCTTGGAATACATGTCCCACCCATTGTTCTTTCCCTCTCCTGAGAGCTGAGGTGCCCTATCATAGGAGGCACAAAACTGCAGCACAAGCATCAACCATCAGAGCTGATGAGGTCATGAGGTCTGGCTGTGTGAATGTCATTGAAATCTTTCAGAAATAAAACAACTGTCCTTTTTTCCCCCTTTTTACTGGTGATAATTTATATTCATTCAACATGTTTAAATACAGTTTAATATGCTACATCTTATAAAAATCTCTACTGAGAAAGTTTCACTCTAAGGTCATTTTATAAGCTCAAAGAAAATACCAATTTTACAATTACTCTGTCAAATCCTAATTTAAGAAAAAAAAAATCATTTCTCCATTATCTGATGTGGAACGAGTTTCCTGGTAGAGACCTGGATTAACAGTAGGGAAGCAGCAGCTTCCCGGAAGCAGCAGTTGTGGGAGTTTGGTGATACCGTGACAAACCAGGCCCACCATGGGGGTGGAGCTCCTGGCTGGTCTAAGGAAGGCCCACAAGAGTAGGACCCATGGGCACTGTGCTCCACAGGTTGGATGCCTCCGGAAATGATGGAGTCTGATCCAGTAAGTTCTTCCAACACTTAGTGAGGATCCAATGAAGCAAAGAATCCCACTGCTGCTGACTGGCTCTCAAGCACTCCCTTCCCCAGCTCATGGGTACTTTGGGCACAAGCTGATGTCACTACCCCTCCATCCCTACTACCCCGACCTGCAGTCATCTAGCCTTCAGGTTCTCCCATTCCCATGTCTTGTCCCATGTCTTGTGTTCCTCTCCTTCCCAAATTGCTAGATGGAAGTCCTGTTCCTTGATAAAGAAAACTCCTTAAATCTCCCTACTATCTTCAATGTCCTCATTCTGCTATAATTGATGTTGTGGTCTTAGTGATGTACTCTAGGGACAAGCTTCCCCTGCAGTCCTCTATGGTGGCAGCTGTTCCTTCTCCCAGGCTCTGTGTACATCAGGATCAGTTGGGAACCTTCCTTCAGTTGGGATAGAAGGAAGAATTTTTCCTTCTATCCCTGAAGATAAACATCATCTGCCTGTGCTACCCTTCACCTCTTGTAATCCCCGGCATTTACCAATCTCCCAGCTACTCTTCTCACTCATTCTCATTCATCAGACACCATGAGAACTGGGTCAGCAACTTCCCCTACCCCCAACCCACTGTCATCAGTAAAGGTGACCTTAGCCTTAACATGTATGACTCATCACCCATCACTGATGCCTCACAGATGCCTGATTCACCTGCTAATTTCCAAGCATCTGCATCCACTCTACATTAGCCATCTAGGTGACTGGTCACCCCCAGGGGGTCTATATCTTCCTCTAGAAACTATGACTCTCAAGTCAAACACTAGAAGCATCACATTCTCATTCCCAAGGTCCTGTCTTAGCTCTCTTGAATATTTCCTCATTTTACACATTTTCTTCTACTTTACTGGGATTTCTGGGCCCTGGATGTCAATACTATCTTCCTTCCTAGTAATGCCATCTGCCTTTGATTCTTCATGTGGTCTCTATGTGCTTTTGTTTCAAACATTGTGATGTGAAATTCTTCCATATCACTATTCTTTTCATTGTCCATGCTCCCTCCTGGCAAAATCCCAGTCCTGAATCAATCCATTTTCCTCCCTTCTTTATACCCACTCTGAATTAACAAGCAGCGCTGGAGAAAAACCATACTCTTCTGTAAATTGGAAGCCCTACAAGCACAAAATCTCTGGGCTCAGCTGAGCCTTCTGTACTCTGTACCACTCCTCTGAGTTTTCCCACCCTGCTTTCTCTCCAGAATAAGAAATCATCCCAAGTGATTATTTCAAAACTTCTCTATGGGGTTTTCCATCTATTACCCTCCATCTTTCTCTCCCACCACAGTGGAAAATACTTCACTCCTTGTATGGGAGGTTGACCATCCCGCTTTGCCTCTGCTCCACATTTCTTCCACGTCTGCTCTCCAAGTGCTGTGGCTTGATGGATTCACTGCTTTCTCTCCTATATTTTCAACACCTTCCACTGTCTTTTCTTTCTGTTCCTTCCATGTAACAATGAAACATACTTAAATCTCTCCCAACTTAATAATTTTTTTTCTTACAGCCCTAAACAGCTTCTTACCCTCACAACAAGCCAAGTTTCTGAAAGAGTGGTCTACACTCGCTGTCTCCACTCCCCCAGCAATTGTTAGCAAACCAAACTTGGGTCCACTTGCCTGTGCTCATTTAAGACAATCTATTGACACCAGATTGTGGTGAAGGAAAGTACAGTGTTTGTTGCAGGGTGCCAAGCCAGGAGAACAGGCAGCTTATGCTCAGAAGACCCGAACTCCCCAATGGCTTTCAGGGAAGGGCTTTTAAAGGCAGTGTGTGGGAGGGGACTGTAGGGTGTGTGATCAGCTCGTGCACAATTGGCTGGCATCAAGGTAAAGTTTCAAGCATCATCAACCTTCTGGTTTCAACCAGTCTAGGGTCTAGTGCTTGCAGTCAACAGGTTTCACCTGGTGGGGGTCGGCTTCCTATAAAAACAACTCAGGCCTTTATCTATATGGTTCAGGGAACTGGGAGTTTTGTGACTCGGGTACATGGCAGACTTATAGGGTAAATTGTTACCAGTTTTCCAGCCCAACAGCTCTTTTTCGCTTCTACATCTTCACGTTTCCTAGTCATTAACACTTGAGTCAACCTTTTGAGACTCAGGGGATGCCTGGGAGACTAAAGCAAAAGCCTTTTAGTTCAAGGGATGGGGACTCAGGGGCTTGTATACAGTTTCACGATTAACTCATCCCACAGTTTGGAGGTTGCTCCTTCCATCTCATGGAAACTTGTCTCACCAAGAATGCCAGTGTGCTTGGAGACAAGGATGATTTTCAGTTCTTGGTTAACCTGATTCTTCTGCAAGCATGAGGGCATAACTACTTCATAAAATTTGACTTCCCAACTTGGATCTTTGCTACATTTCTGGCCATCCCTTTCTGGGATCCTCAGTAGATTTACTTCTCATGATCTTTGTATTCTATGTAATTTCCTTTTTCTCTCTTTTCATTTTACACACTCTGTGGGCAAACTCTATGTCTCTTCTGGCTTCAGATATGACTTCCAATCTAAATTTTCTCAACATCTAATCTTGGATATCTCACAAGTACCTTCAAGGTTAATCTGCTACCTCTTTTTCCCCATCCTCATCTGCCTTGGATTCTTTGTCTAGAGATCAACGACCAGAGACCATCCTAGATTCTTTCCCCCACAGTACAGCCATTGTCTACTCAATCACTGAATTGTGTCCATTCCCATGACTGTCCTTTCTCGCCATTACCACTGCCATGACCCAGGTCCCCACCACCATTTTCTTTCACTTGATAAATTCAACAGTTTCCATATTGCCAGCCTCTAAAACATCCAGTGTATCTTCTAGCCTGCAGCCAGGGTCATCTTTCTCAGTGCAAATTTGACCTCGCAGCTTGCATGTTTAGTCCTCACTACAGAGTCTCTTTATCTTTAACATGTTTTCAAAGACCTTCATGATGGGACTCACTTGCCTCCCTAGGGGGTGTCATCATTTGCCACCCAGACAATGTATTATAGTCCAGAAACACTGAACTCACTCAGTTTCCTGAAAGTACTACATTTTATCTTTTTCCCCAATCTCATACCCCAGAGACTGGGGCCTGCGTTCCTTTCTCATGCTAGAACAGCCAGACATAGCAGCTCATGTCACGTGGCCTTGTTGGGGTGTCTGTTGCCACACCAGACCCTGCTTCCAGGTAGACAGTACACTGTGTCAGGGCAGAAACCATGTGCTTATTGCTGAAGCCAATCTCAAGCACAGTGCCTCACACGGGGAGGGTCTCTGCACATGTTCCTCAAATGCCTTAGTGTTCAATGTCTACAGTGACATTGGTCCTGGGTGGACCTCTCCATTTCATGAAAGCCAGTCTATATCTTGGACTCCATAGTTTGGAGTTAAATTTATTCCCTGAGCATCTTTCAATTTTGATCAAATTTTCCAAGACAGCTGGTTCAGTGGAAGGATCTCTATATTCCCAACTAACAAATTCTAAGTACCTAGGGTTATTTCTCTCTGCATGAAGCTAACCAGCTGGTGATTCCCGTCTCTGAGCAGATGTCTGGCCCCATGTAGACCCCACGGGGCCGTGCCCAGGGCTACACACCTCACACAGTTCTGAACCCACTCTGTCGTTCTGGGGAAGCCCTCTCAGTAAGGATTCTTTTCAGTTCAGCTATTCCAGAAATCTTAGAGTTCACAGACGGAAAGACTGAGAAATGATTTGCAGACTGGAGCAAAGTGAGCCGAGGCTGAGAGGAAGGAGAAAGAAGGTCAGTTTGGGGGCAGTATCAAAAGTCAGTCTGCACTGTTAGGGCAAAAAGAAACAGAGGCACACAAACCCAAACAAGACAAAAATGCTTATCAGCTGGGCCAAGCCGGCCCAGACCACCCACTTTGCCGAATTCACCGGATCACTGGAGATTCACCCCACTGGGGTCCTATACTTCCTTGTGCTCCCCAGGGGCAGGCAGGGCAACTTGGTGGAAGAGGAGAGACCAGCCCAGATCAGAAGGACCCTTCCAGAACCACTCAGCCAGGGGCTTCGAAGCAAACCCAGCTAGAGGTGGGTGAGCTCCCTGCCTGCTGCCTCTGGTTCCCCTTTGAGAGAGCAGCACAGTTTGGTCCTTTTACCCTAATGAGTCTCAAATGGAAATTGGGGTAGATCAGTAACTAGGGGGAAGGGCCGCATTCTTTGAAAAGGCGTATTCAGAGTATATTATGCTGTGATAATGAAAAACAAACTATTGCTTTCCTATTAAACTTTAAAAAAAGTTAAGTCCAATTAAAACATCTGACCTCCTCGGGAGGCACGGAGATGGAGTCCTCATTAGCCCCTGAAGCGACTCTGAGGGCAGGCGAAGGAGGGACAGGGAAATTTCACTTTGTTTACTGACTTTTCTGTCTCTCTTTGCAGAACGGAAGGGTAGAGACCTGCACATTTTGTTCATCACTGTGTCCCCAACACCTGGACCTGGGCCTGGCTCACAGAAGATATTTGTTGAATGAACTGATGAATGAGAGAAAGAAAGAGAGAAAGAGAGAAAGAGAAAGAAAGAAAGAAAGAAAGAAAGAAAGAAAGAAAGAAAGAAAGAAAGAAAGAAAGAAAGAAAGAAAGAAAGAAAGAAAGAAAGAAAGAAAGAAAGAAAGAAAGAAAAAAAAAGGAAGGAAGGAAGGAGGGAGGGAGGGAGGGAGGGAGGGAGGGAAGGAAGGAAGGAAGGAAAGAAGGAAGGAAGGAAGGAAGGAAGGAAGGAAGGAAGGAAGGAAGGAAGGAAGGAAGGAAGGAAGGAAGGAAGAAAGAAAGAAAGAAAGAAAGAAAGAAAGAAAGAAAGAAAGAAAGAAAGAAAGAACATCAACACTCCAGGGACAGGAACTGTGATTGGAGTGGCTTGTCTGACACAGGGTAGATAGACACTGAATATTTGTTGTGTATTGTTTATCAAAACAGAGCTTAAGTGAAAAGAAAAACAAGACCTTTTAAAGGAAGTTTTTCTAGAGGAGACAAGAGGCATGGCCAACAAGCAATGCACCTGGCAGGACAGAAGAAAACTTCCATGGGAATATATTCACACCCCAGGGTTAAGTCCAAGCAATTCAGTGTGGGCCTGAAGGGAGGCTGTGGATGAAGTTTGGGAATGGGCTTTGGGGCCCAACAGTAGTATAAGGGTCTCAAGAAAGATGTATAGGACAGAGGTATCATCCAGGGCAGGTGGTCCAGGCACCTCAGCCCCTCACCTCTCAGTCAAACTTGGGTTGGGCAGGGAAGTCACACTGAGGAAGCACAGAATTTGGTCAGATGGTCACTGGGGAGAGCCCCTGGGAAAAGGGGAAAGGGCATTCTCTTTGGAGTCCAATCAGTGAGTGGTCCAACTGGAGGGCAGAGATTCCTTGATACTCCCCTGACACCCAGAGACCTGCAAGGGCCCTCAGAGGAGGAGGGTGTGATCCATGAGGAAGCTATTCACCCCAGGCAGGCCAAGGCTTCAGAAAGAAACACCAGCGAAACAGAGGGAGGCCCTAGCTGGGGGACATCCACACCATAAACATCACAGTGGCTGCAGTCCTGGGACTCCTGGAAGAATGGAAGCCACAAGAGATTAGAGTTCATGACAGAAAAGGAAAATGTGGGGACTCTCCAGGGATGTCTGGTCTTTACCATTGTCAGGGTCACCCAATCCAGGCAGGCACCTTCTCCAGGCTGCTGTGGAGGTGGGCAGCACATGGGTGCTCACAAGCGGGGAGCAGGCCAGAAGCAGCCCAGGGTCATGTCCAAGTCTGGACCTTGCACTAAGTGAGATTCCCCCTTAGTTGCTTTCTCAGAGCTCTATCCCAACTTCTGGGGAAAATTTAGAGCAACAACTGTAGCCTCTACTACCACATTAGTGATTAAACTCAATAGCTGGATTAGTCTTGTTTAGGGGGAAAATGATTCTAACTGGATGAACATTGGACCATGGAGTCCACGATTAGGACACCAGGGACTATTGCTGGGTCCCTGGGCTCTCCCTCCACAAGCAGATGCCCTGAGTGGTAGTCATTAGGGCTAGTGATGCACCTTTCTGAGGATAGGCAAAAATGTGTGACCTAGTTTGTCAACAGAAAGTGATGGAAGTTGCCTGTGTCACTCCCAGAACTGACGCCTTTAAGACAGTGGGTAATTTGCCACCTGCCCTTCTCAATGACATGGGAACCAGCAGCGCTCCAGATGGTGGATCGTCTGTCAACCTGAGACTGCTAACGTGCATGACGAGAAGCAAATCCCTTCCATTGACTTAAGATGCACATATGGCCAGAGGGAGAAATTATTTTAAGATTGTGAATTTTCAGAGCTGTCAGTTGCTGCAGCACAACCTCTCCTATCCAGACTGATAGCACCGTATAGCTTAAAGCTCTTCAATGTGTTCCTTCACAGCTCTAATACAATCCCAAAGCCTCACCATGACCCGTAAGGTTCTACACTACCTGGTTTCTGCCTCCCTCCCAACCTCATCTTCCACTGGTCCCACCTTGCTCACCTGTTCCAGCTATAATGGCCTTCTGTCTGTTCCCCAAACAAGTCAAGCTCATTCCTCCCAGAAAGACTTGGCACTTACTGTTATCTGCCCCTAGAATAACCTTCTCCCAGACCCTCAACCCTGAGTGGATTCAGATCCACTCAGATACCACCTTCTTAGAGGGCTCTTTTCTGACTACTGTCTTAAAGAAGCCCAGTCACTCTCTATCCTATTACTCTCCTAGCATTTTCTTCTGAGTATTTATTACTTTCTGAAATTCTTGGTCTCTGTTTATGTTTGTCTTCTCCCCTAAAATGTGA
Organism: Grampus griseus; assembly: GCF_964374135.1. Lineage (NCBI taxonomy): Eukaryota > Metazoa > Chordata > Mammalia > Artiodactyla > Delphinidae > Grampus > Grampus griseus. The sequence goes on along the minus strand of NC_139013.1, from coordinate 18,869,904 downwards.
GACAGGAATGTTAACCGATTATGGTACCTAGTACAGAGTTTGGTACACAGTAAGAGTTCAGTAAACATTTAATGAGTGGATGAATATGCAAACCAGTGAAATTCATTGCCTCACGGATCAGATCCAAGAGAGGGGTTAAATGAATAGCATTCATTTTTACAAACAGATAACAACTCAGCCCAGAAATCCAGCAGAGCTAGCCCTACTCGGTTCCTGGCAGGGAGACTCCTATCCGATTTGGAGCAATGACCATTTCCTCCCAGATTTAGACGCTGGATTCACCATGATAAATGGCCTGAGCTCCTCATTGCATTTAATGGCAAACCCTGATCCAAGTGGAACTGCAGCCAGGTGGCTCGTGGGAGCCCTGGAATACGACTTCCAGATAGACCACAAAACCTGGAGAAGCCAACACCATTCCAGATACATTAACTCATAATCCCCAGGAAGTACACACTTCTGGTGAGGGAAGGGGAGACTCCCCCTCCACAAGCACTAATAGCCATGGTTAATCCTCATCCCAGTGAAAGATTCTTGCCCAGGCGTCCAGGGAAGCTTCATCAACGTCAGCACGAGGGCCCAATGCAGAGGGAGACCATTGCCCTGAGAGCAGCCATCTGAGTTTATGGATTGCGTGTGATTGTCCTCCAGCATCTGGGAGCCACCCAGCTTAACCCACCTGCCTGTTCTCAATATCCAGAGGAAGGTAACTGTCTCTGCATCTTGAGCTCCAGCATTTATTCTCTGTAGGGATACAGCAGGCTGTGTCTCTACCCCTAAAAATGAATAGGATGGGATCCAGACAATCCAAGATGCCCATTGAGCCAATGGACTGCTTTTATCCTGCCAAGCACATCATCCCTTGAGCGCTGGTGTCCCCTCCCCACTGAGCCCACTGCTCCTTTTATCTCCTGCTCTCTTTCTTCCCCACGCCTTTGACGGAGAACACCCTCCAGGTCCTGGAATAGAGCCTCTGCTTTCTGTTCCTCTCTGTCTTAGCAGTGCTGGGGATTCCTCAGGCTCACAAATTCACCATCTCCCCTCTTGTGACTGCTTCTAAACTCCAGCCCAAGTCTTTTCTTCTCAGTTACTTCTGGAGGGTCAGAGTAGTGGTTCTCATACAGCAATCCATGGACTAATGTCCATTCTTGGTAAGATAAATAAATACATACCAGCTAAGGAATAACTATTTTTATTAAGCTAAATTTTATTCACTTCAAAGGACTATCATGAGATAGGTTCTTATTAGAGAAGATTTTCGGGTTTTTCTTCAGCAAAATTGAGATGGTTTCTATTTATTTACTTTCAGGTAGCTACCTGGCCAAATAAAAAGTTGGTGACCACAAATTGGTCTCACAGTTTTTATAACGTCTACCTGCCTGGGAAGCACAGAAGCCCGAAAACATGCAGGCCACAGGGCATCCCTCCCTACCCGTCCTCTTTCTACCTGGAGTACCTGATGCAGAAATGCTCACGGTCACCTTTCCCATGTCCCAAATCCCATAAATGAGTTCTCTCAGCAATTCTGTCCTCATCAAAGGCACCTTTACCCTCCTGACCCCTGGACTCTCCAGTTAGAACCTTCTTAGGTTCTCCCTTCGTTTAACGGACCCCATTCTTTTTCCTCCACCTCTTTGGGCTCCATTTCTTTCTCTCCATGTCACTGCCAAACCCATGATTCAGGGACCCAGCATCTCACACTAAAATTGGAGCAGAGCCTCCAACTCTTCTGGGCCAGTGTGTTTCTCAATCCACCCTAAAGCAACATGCACAAGCTAGCACGCTAGTCTTGGGCAAACAGTGCCTTAGTCTAAAAGTCACAGACTGGAGGCCATGGGGCTGTGCCCAGCAGGACATATATTAGATATAAAAGAGAGGGTTTTTTTCTTTTTTGGGGGGGTCAACATTTGCATATGTACATATCAGAAGACCTGACGATGCTGGGTTTGCCATCTTGCACGCCAACACTTTTCTGGGGCCAAGGAAGGCAACCCCTTCTGGGTGGCTGGCCCACCCCGGTTTGTCCAGGCCCTGCCATTCCCCACTGGGTATACCCGGCCCACCCTGCTCATGAATGTTACTTGCCATTTGTCTGAAGGTACTCGTGTTGCAGCCCCTACACGAGTCCCATCACCCTGCTTTTCAAGGAATTTAAGCTCATACATTCTGCACAGAATTGAAAGACAGCTATTAAGTGAGGCGATGGCAGTTAAGCTCCATCTGTGCTTTAGGGAGCCACAGAGAGCCCTCTGCCTTGGTTTCCCTGTCTGTGGAATAGGGGCAATGACCTTTGCATGTGGAGTCCGATGAGACACAATGAAGACGTACATTTTGGTTTTAATGCTGTGAGCTCCTTGGAGAGCAGGTAACATCAAAATTCAAGGTGTTATTATTAGAGGGTAAGAAGTTTTGTTCTATGCTAATTGAACTCACACCTTACCACTTTGTACACAGGGAAGAGGCAGCATGACAGTGTGACATGCTTCCAAGCAAGAAGAGCTCTGCCTGTGAGCGCAAGACAGGCTGACTTGGCCGCCTCGCCTGCCGTGACGTGCCTGTAGCCCTGCCTCCCACTCTCCACCTCGCATCCAGCCCAGACTCCTGCCACTTTCGGGATGCAGCGCTCGGCTTCGCACTGAGCATTGACCGATCTCTGCACCTGTGAAGAAGTTGTCGAGCTGAGGTCAAGCAGGTGAAGATTCAGGAAGGCAGCCCACAAAGTTTCCCTGCCACTGGGCTGCCACCACTTATAGAAACACCGGCAGGACGCAAGTGAGAAAACAGATTTTTCTTTCGTGATGGCTTTAGCCCTCCTCTGGGGGCGCAGACGTGGTCTTCCTCCACTACCAGGTGGCTGTGACAGGGCTGCATCTGAGGAGGCGGAGGGCCCGCTGAGGGAGAGTGGGTGCCGGCACTACTGATCTGGTGGCCCTGGCGTAAGGGCCAATTGCGGGAGAAATAACATTTTTTCCTACTTTTTTTCAGGGCCAAAGAAGAGACTATCCATGGAAGGTAATGGAGCTGTCACCGAGGAGAGAGAAGTGGAAATTCATGGTTCTCTTGTGAGGCAAAGACATCTGTGTTATTGCACCCTAAGCCAATAGTTTTTAAAACAGTCATAAAACAAGCTACTGTATATAAAAGAGGTGGAAGCTACACAGGGCTCCCCTCACACTGTGTGGGCTTCCAAAAAGACACAAACCTTAAAAAAAAAAAAAAAAAAAAAGGCCAGGATGACGATGAGTGACGACAGGACACAGCCCTGGGGTAGAGGTTGGAGCTGAGAAGCTGGGCCCTCCAGGGTTGCTGCTTCCCTCCAGAAGGAAGGAGCCTGTTTGCACTTCAGGGCAGAGAGACACAGCTGTGCCTGAGAGAAGGTACGAGGTGGCAGGGACAATGAAAGAGAGGAAAGGTGCACAGCCCTGTGCCACCATTGTCACAAGCCCTGGAGATGTCACTCTTAGACAAGAACGTCCCTGGACATGTGAGCACCGTGTGCACCTGTGCTGAGCACCAGCGCCTTCCCGGGCTTTCACAAACATCCACCCGGTCAATTTCCAAACCAGTGCCCTCATTTTCAGATAAAGAAATGTCAGCTTGGAGGGATCGCTTGGTTGGCCAATGTCACGGTGCAGGGCTACTGACCTCAAATTCAGTGTCTTTTTTTTTTCTTTTTTTTTTTTGTGGCACGCGGGCCTCTCACTGTTGTGCCCTCTCCTGCTGCGGAGCGCAGGCTCCGGACGCACAGGTTCAGCGGCCATGGCTCACGGGCGCAGCTGCTCCGCGGCATGTGGGATCCTCCTGGACCGGGACACGAACCCGTGTCCCCTGCATCGGCAGGTGGACCCCCAACCACTGCACCACCAGGGAAGCCCTTTTTTTTTCTTTTTAATAACTCCTTCTTTTTCCATCTTCTTTGTCAAGATAGGTCTGACTGTTTCTAAAGCCCATCCCCCTCCAATGCACGGGATGTACCGATCCAGTAGAAAACCACGAGAGGCACTGATGTACATTGTATGTTAGCAGGGCCTGCTGAGATCTTGTCTATAGCCTGCTGGCTTGACTAGGAAGACATCAGCAAATGGACCAGCTATCCAGATGGTGAGCTGGCCTCATGGTTTGTTTCTAAGGGGTAGAGTATGGGCCTTAGAATCACAGAATTCAGAGCTGGAGGAGGCTTAATATAGCCTCCCCTGAACATGAGGTTCTGCCCCTGATGCTCTGAGAGGTGATGATCCAGGTTCTGTGTACTAGAGAGTGCACAGAGCCTGCCCTCACAGACCCTGTGAAAGGTACCGGCCGCCCTTTTGTACCAGGTAATTCCACCCAGTGACCTGGGTCTGGATGAACACCAGAAATGCAACAATCCATATATATGTGTCAGCACACAGTATTTGTCTTTCTCTTTCTGACTTACTTCCCTCTGTATGACAGTCTCTAGGTCCATCCACCTCACTACAAATAACTCAATTTCATTTCTTTTTATGGCTGAGTAATATTCTATTGTATATATGTGTCACATCTTCTTTATCCATTCACCTGTCGATGGACACTTAGGTTGCTTCCATGTCCTGGCTATTGTAGATAGAGCTGCAATGAACACTGCGGTACATGACTCTTTTTGAATTATGGTTTTCTCAGGGTATATGCCCAGTAGTGGGATTGCTGGGTCATATGGTAGTTCTGTTTTTAGGTTTTTAAGGAACCTCCATACTGCTCTCCATAGTGGCTGCATCAATTTATGGAATCTAAAAAAAAAAAAAAAATTGGTCATGAAGAACTTAGGGGCAGGACAGGAATAAAGACGCAGACCTACTAGAGAATGGACTTGAGGATATGGGGAGGGGGAAGGGTAAGCTGGGACAAAGTGAGAGTGTGGCATGGACATATATACACTACCCAACATAAAATCGATAGCTAGTGGGAAGCAGCCACATAGCACAGGGAGATCAGCTCGGTGCTTTTTGACCACCTAGAGGGGTGGGAGGGAGGGAGACACAAGGGGGAAGAAATATGAGGATATACGTATATGTATAGCTGATTCACTTTGTTATAAAGCAGAAACTAACACACCATTGTAAAGCAATTATACTCCAATAAAGATGTTTTAAAAATAATTAATTAATTAATTTTTTTTAAAAAAAGAAATGCAACAATCTATAGACTGGCCAGTGACATCTGACCCAGCATAAAAAGAAGAGGTGAGCTAACATCCTTTGAGGAATGGGAGTAGGAAAAATGTTGGAGGGCGGGGGCAGGGACTGCCCATTAACAGGCTGGTTTTAGGGAGTTAGGTCTGGTTAAAGCCAGAGCCATAGTGACAAGGCAAAACCCACTGTAACTGAAGTTCTGAGGAGCAGAAACTTTGAGAAGGAAAAGAAGCTAGTGGGATGCAGAGTAGAATGCAGGAGACCAGTGAAGTACAGCTGACTCAGTCTAGAGGGCACTCCCCAGGGTCACTAGGGTTGTCTGACCCCAGCTAAGGTCAGTATGAGCGGGACCTGGGTGGCTTCATACAGTTGCACAGGTTGTGCACTTCACAGAATATGACTTGGGCTTCTCCTCTGGTGGTGGCACCAAGGGATCTCTGCCTGATTTCCAGGACCCAGGGCTACACACTGGAGAACTGTGTTTGAGCCCCTAACTCTGCCTCTAACTGGGTGACTTTTGGTGAAGTCTGGCCACTCTTAGGGCTCAGTGTTCTCCATCTATGAAATGGAATAGCAATGCCAATCCCACCTACTTCAATGTGGTCGGGAAGAAAAGAGGAGATGCAGATGAGAAAGGGCTTGCAAAGAGATTTTTTTAAAACATGCAACTATAAGAACGTCCTTTCTCTTAAAAAAACTCATTTGTGATGATAGTTCAGACAGGAAATGAGTGGAATGAGTCTCCTGGTAAGAGGGTGGACACAGCTCACAGGAGACAAGCTTCTTCCCTGGCATCAGGACAAGTGGTACAGTAGACACTGTGGTGCCCCACCCACTCCCCAGGGTACTGGCTTTCAGTGCCCCTTCTCTGGAGAACTGCCCTTTACCATGGCAGCTACCCCCCAGAAAGCTGTGTGCCCTGTCTCCCATTACCATGGCAGCCACAACCACTGCCTGATTAATATAAAAGGCCAGGCAGGGCTTCCCTGGTGGCGCAGTGGTTGAGAGTCGGCCTGCCGATGCAGGGGACGCGGGTTCGTGCCCCGGTCCGGGAGGATCCCACGTGCCGCGGAGCGGCTGGGCGCGTGAGCCATGGCCGCTGAGCCTGCGCGTCCGGAGCCTGTGTTCCGCAACGGGAGAGGCAACAACAGTGAGAGATCCGCGTACAGCAAAAAAAAAAAAAAAGAAGGCCAGGCATTGGCCTCCAGTTGTGGTTTACACTCCAGAATGCTCTCCCCATTGATCCAAGACTAGCCCATCCCTGAGACCCTATCTTGCTGGGATCTTCCTCTTGCTCTATCCTGCGCCTTCTGTCTCCCACAGGCTTCAGCTCAGAATGCTCCCTCAGGAGCCATTTTCACAGGAACGCCTGGCCCAGGCTCCGCGTTTGGAGAGCCCAGCTCAGAGCAGCAGTGGGCTGGGACCTGAGCATGTGAATCAAATCCTCATGCAGTGAGAATTCTGCTCGCGGCTCAGCCACCGTACAGGGCTATGGGGTAGGGGATCAGGAAACAAACTCTGGAGCGTAGATTTTCAGGCAGGAGGCTTATTCAGGGGTATCCTTGGAGTCAACCAGTACTGCAGGGAGGAGAGCAGGACTGAGCAGAAGGAGAGGTGGAACCAGGATACAGTCATGCCCAAGCCTTGGCCAGAGCCACAGGGAACTCTGGGGCTGGGATGCACCTTTGAAATTGCCTACCTTTGTACACCCACCTGACCCATCACTGGAGTGGGCTTCCCCCTGGACTGTCATATGACCTTGAGGAGGCAACTGTCCTCAACAGAGGGCAATTCTTGGAGAGGAATTCAGCTGAGAGCTGTCTACTGCCAACATTCCCAGCAGCTGGGGGAATGGGTCCCTTGGTCCTGAAGGGCCTGCGTGGGTATCTGCCATGTCCTCCCATCCTGGGGTGAGCACAGCGTTCCCCCGGAGTCAGATGCTGCTGAGTGTAAAGGATTCAGAGGTTTTGCAGCAGTAGTTCCAGGGCATAGCTCAGTATCTGCTGCCATGCACTGCATGTGAATCAGGTGTGGAGTCTGTACTTGGAAAGGCTGCCACGTGGGATGAGGCTGGCAGAATGGGGCCAATACCTTGGCCACACTGGCTGTACGTCTGCAGAGTGTCGAGGCCCTTCTGTGAACCCACCTGCCTGTATACATACTGAAGGGAGGCCAAGAAGTGAGTGAGCCATCTTCCTCTGCTCCACTGCAGTAGACATTTTTTTCCCAGTGTTTTCCCAATATCCACGTGCAGGATCTTTTCCTGTACACCCTCACGAAGGGTATTCTGAAGGAGTGTGAGGAAAAAACAGAAGAATCTTTGTAATGTATCTTAGTAACATTTAATTAGCCTTGGATTACTTATTAAGTGATGGTTATTCCTATTACGTCTGTCACAGATGAACGACTACATACTGTCCATGGTTTATGGACCTAAAGTTCTCCACCAAGTGTGACAAATTCCCATTACGTCCCCAGCGTTGGGCTTTGCATTTGTAGTTTGGGCAGAGGCAAATGGTCCCCTCCACACAGCCAGACGTTTCCCCGTCGACCTGGCAATGAAGTAGGATTGGATCAACCTTACTTCTGGTAAAAACAGAGAACTCATTAGTGAAGAATTAGTGACACATTCTTTTTTTTTTAACTTTGGTTTTAATTAATTAATTTTATTTGGCCATGCCACATGGCTTGCGGGATCTTAGTTCCCCAACCAGGGATTGAACATGCGCCCTCAGCAGTGAAAGTGTGGAGTCCTAACCACTGGACCACCAGGGAATTCCCAGCAACACATTCTTTTTTTTTTTTTTCAGTACGTGGGCCTCTCACTGCTGTGGCCTCTCCCGCTGCAGAGCACAGTCTCCGGACGCGCAGGCTTCAGCGGCCATGGCTCACGGGCCCAGCCGCTCCGCAGCATGTGGGATCTTCCCGGCCCGGGGCACGAACCCATGTGAACCCATTTCCCCTGCCTCGGCAGGCGGACTCCCAACCACTGCGCCACCAGGGAAGCCCTCAACAACACATTCTTGATGGGATGCCGCTAGGGGTGGGAGGGATTCAAGCCACTGAAACTGACAGAATGCCTCCAGGGCAACATCCTCGGAAGTGAATGCCAGCCATCTGAGTCTTGTGGATGTCCCACTAGAAGTCCCTTGGAGAGCACAGTCTTCAAATTTTTCTTTTACTGCTTGGAAAACAGACTTCAGAGAGGAACTGGATGTGGCCACAGACCAGGGCTACAGCCCTGAAACTTCTCGGTATTCAGGAAGCAGGCCCTAGGTATAGAAGCCAGGAAATATCCCCCCAGGCGTCTTTCTGTTTTCACACCCCTCCCCAGTGATGCCCTTGACATATAAGCTGAAGAACTCAGAAATATCTTGCCAGCCCACTGTGCCAGGTTAAGACGTCCCCACTTATCACCACCCCAAAGGTCAAGGTAATACATGGATAGGCAGGTGCCCTATTCCTCAAGTCTTATGGTACCTAACATCTCATCTTTTGACTTTTTTCTACTGAATTCATCATGCCCTTTTTCATTTATTATTTTTGTGTGTGTGTGTGGTACGCGGGCCTTTCACTGTTGTGGCCTCTCCCGTTGCAGAGCACAGTCTCCGGACGCGCAGGCTCAGCGGCCATGGCTCACGGGCCCAGCCGCTCCGCAGCATGTGGGATCTTCCTGGACCGGGGCACGAACCCACGTCCCCTGCCTCGGCAGGCGGACTCTCAACCACTGCGCCATCAGGGAAGCCCCAATCATCATGCCCTTTTTCAAATGCATACCACACCGACATAAGCCACTAACTCTTTAGCATAAGTGAGCTTTCCAATTCTTTTCATATAATGTGTTTAAAAACAGTAAGCTAAGGTCTCCTAAAGGTCAGACATGGGTCGGGAAGTGGGATCCCGAGACTGTCCTGGAGGCACAGCTGGTCCCGAGAGAGGACTTGCAGGCTACCGAGAAGGGAAGACGGCAGGCAAAGGGAGGATGGGGAATGAGCGTCTCCAGAGAATGCGGCCAACGACAAGGAGGAAGGCAACTGGAGGCTGCAGAAGCATCCTGGGCTGTTTCTACCCATCTCACCATTTTGTACACCTGAAACTCAGAGCTTTGGTACAGCTGAAAACTAAGCAAATTTGCAAATGAAATGTAACCGAAACCACAACCAGAAAACTCATTAAATTTAAATTGAAAATATTAAAAACCAACCAAATATAAATCTACAGTATGAATTTAGCATGATTAATTTGTCCTCCTCCAAAGCATAAGGCTATTCACGGTGTCCAGGTAGCAGCAGTTACCACTGAGCATGTTGTATTGTGTCTGAGGGTTCTCCTTGATGTGAGTCCTTGGAAGGTTCCCCCCAACGAACACAGTGAAACATGTCCAGTGCCCTGTGGGTCATGTGGCCTATCTTTGGAAAAGATATATCCTTGTCTGTGTCAAGTTCTCTCTGCTCTTCTTATTAGTCTGCCACAACTGGGATTGTAGGCCTTTGGCAAATTGATCAAACTGTGAAATCTGACACCACACGATGGCAGGCAAAATGGGCTTACATAATTTGCGTGAACATAACTTACTACACAGTTCACAAATAATAGATGTTTATGATCCAGCAGTTAAAAGCTAAGAGCAGTGGCCGCTCAGGCCACCAAGTGCCCATTACTTCACAAAATGGCCCTGGTGCCACAGGCACTGAACTTTCCCAGACTGGAGTTCATTTCAAATGCACTAAAGGCACAGAACGATTCGGAGGAGACTTAGCCCCTCACTGTGTGTGTGTGTGTGTGTGTGTGTGTGTGTCTGTGTGTGTGTGTGCGCGCGCGTGTGCGCACGCACATGCTTGCACAGAATCACACTAGAATTGCTCTACCTCCTGCATCAGGGCACATGGACTGTGTATGTAGGAGCAGAGCCACCTACCGTGGCGACGGCTCATTTTTTGATATAAAAATGCCCCCGGTTATTGCCAAAGAGCCACCATCTCTGCCATTTCACACCTCTTGTCCTCAGCTCCTTACCTTACCTGATGACGTGACACGTTCACAGACAACATGTCTGGGGGGACGGCAGAGACTAAAGAGATCTCGGATGGAGCCCCCGGCCAGCAGCTCAGGGCTGCTTCAGAGAAGCTGGAGCAGAAAGGATCGCGGCCAGCATTTAGCTCTGCACTTAGCTGCTTCTCATTAACGAGCTCTCTAGTGGAAGTCTTCACAGCAACCCTCTGACTCGCAGTCTTTGTCATCCCACCCACAGCAACCTCTGTTAGTCAATAATAACAGCTTATTTAAAAATAGCAGCATCAACTTGTTTGCAATGTTATCATTGGTGTCTGGCTTCTATTCCCGGAAGACTTGGGGAAGGTGTGCGACCTACTTCCTCCAGAGCTTCCCTTCGCTGAAGCTGCTTCCAGATCTAGGGAAAAGACAGGCACGTCTTTAGCAAACACTCACAGTGTAATTGCCAGGCAGTTATGGTCGACAACAGTAAAATACAGCAGTTGGCGGCACGGTGGGTTCACTAGTCAATAAAGCATTGCCACGCGTTTTATTGAATTGTAACCCTATTTTGCCCTGATGCGGACCTTCTGGAGCCCACCTCCATATAAATCTGAGTGATTCATTTAGCATTCAAAGTCGGGTAAAAGGAGGATTTGGTCCAATTCCAATACAACCCTGCTCCATTAGCTATCTCTGTTATTATCTGCCTTTGCCCCCACTCTTGTCAGTGGGGACATTTTGATAAAAGCTCACATTGGAAATAAATCAGGGAGTGAATGGCAGGATGTGCACGAACCAGCTTTCCTATTGGCCACCCACTTACGTATAGGCTGATTCCGCTCCCCAGATGCCCCCGGAGCATCACCTAGCCTGGTGAAGAAGCCAAATGGGCAATCTCCCAGCTGCCCTGTGTCCAACTGGCAAATTTATAGAAGCGACTCATTTTTCTCATATCTGATTCAAAATAAATTTGACACAATCTAATTCATGTTAGAACACTGTGAAAAGCATTTCATTGTTGAGGCTGTTTATTTAGGGACTGAAAATTAGCCCTATCACTAACATTTCCACCCCAAAAGTCAGCTGGATACTAAAAGTAAAAATAACAATAGGATGTAAGTCAATTTTATTCATTCCATATCTGTTTAAAATATCACAAATAATTTGCTAATTTAAAGACTCATATCCTGGTTGTAAGCAACATTCTCATATGGGTTGGGTCTGAGATAATCTAAGCAAGAAGGTGGATTTAAAAGTTGTAAGGAACAATAAATAGAAAAATACTGATTAAATATTATGAAAATAGGGATACTGATGAAAACCATTCCATTTGCTTTTAGGAAATGTTATTTTTAAAGTGTAGGAAATGTGAAACTTATTACTGAGATCTGGGGTCCATTATCTACTAATTATTTTTAAAAACTGTTGGAAAATACTAAAAATTAAGGCACACCCAAAGAAGAGTATGACAGGAAGATTGAGGAATTTCAAAAAACCAGCATCAAGTATATGCTTTGACCTGCCTGGCCAAGTAGGATGACACTGAGCCTTTCTTTTTACCCATTCCTGGTCAGAGAGCCCCAGAGGGTCTGGTTATTTCCAAGACTTTGACACAGAGCCCCACAGCTGCCTTTTGGGGTGCCATTTGGCTTTCCGACTCCATTAATCACGTGTTTGCTTCCTCAGACTGGCCTTTCAGGCCTGTGCTCCCGTTCAGAAGCAGCCACAGCAGCGTCCCTGGGAAAGCATCCGCTAAGGACACTGTTTGTTTCAGACGGTTCTCCTATTCTCCAGGCAGCTGACAGTTCAACAAAGTGAATAAGGAACACACATGGGCAAAGAACAGAAGAGATTTTTGTCTAGCCAGTGAGTGCCATAAGAAAGTCCGTTCCGTAGCAGCAGAACCGCGTCCTCACCTCCCAGAGCAGGTCCTCAAGGAGAAGCCTGCCAGGCAGGGCGAGACTGTGGGTTTTAGCGGTCCGAACAAAGCTGGTATGGCCGTGCAGACCAGAGGCACCCGGATACAAGGAAGGGCTAACTTTACTGCAGTTCGGGGTGTCAATTTCCAGAAGGTGGTGTCTGTTGCCCTGCCAGCCAGACCACAAGAAGCAAAGCCCCTGTGTGCAGGCAGCGGGGCAAGAGCAGTTGTCTTCCTCTGCCTCTTTATTCCCGCTTCTGCCACATGCAGCGCTGATGCCTATAACTAAAAAACACAAGTTCATAATTTAATCTGAGGGGATCAGTTGGCAAATGCTCATTAAACAATTGGGTCTTTGCAAACGCTATCTTTAGATTTCTTTTAATTGACCTATTATTTTGCTTGCTCTGGCCGCTATAGAACCCCCACTGCACACAAGGAGATACTCGCTACCTGGACTTTCTTTGATGAATAGTTTTAATTAAAAAATTCTGTACCATAAGTATGTTAATGTTACAAACATACCAAAGGTATGCAGTCATAAATTTAAAAACACATTTAAATTAATCTATAAATATGCCACAAAATTGACAGGTTATATTTAAGCAGGGGGATGTGGCATAGATAGCTAATGATGACAATTAAGAATCGTGTAAAATAAATGAAAATCAATACTCAGAACAGTTTGGAGAAAAGGGAAAAAGAGAGAAACTAAAACAACATGTAGTTTGTCTTTTAGAGGAAAAATCAGTAGCTGCTTGTATCCTGAAATGTCTGCTGTAGTGAAGAAAGGGAAGCTGGTAGCATTCTTTTCTCATTGTCAAGGATCATAAAAATTCCCGGGGCCCTGCTGGGGTGACAAAAGGGACCTGCTTGGATCCGTTGGTCTGGGAGGAGGATGACTCTGTTTTAATTCCCTAAACAAAACCCGCACCTTGCCAGTTATACACCTGAAAGGAAACCATCAAAGGTTCCTAGGTGCTGACGTGCGGACATAATTTTTTGCACTTTTAATGATTTGTTTTCTGCATTTTAAGCTCCATGACAAGTCATGGGGGTGCTCATGTACTAGGAGGCAGGAGGCTTCTGGGGTCAAGACGACCAGCTAGCTGCCTGCGCTGTGGGCACTTCATACCCTCCACTCGATGGGGGGCCACCCGCCCGGGGCCCCTGTGAGCATCCCTGTACAAAGCGCCATCTGCAAAGAGATGTGTGTGCCGCTCCCACTAATTCACAGAGCGCTCTGCTCAGCCGAACCAGGAGCTATACGCACTAACCTTCATTACTACATTCATATTAAAAGACAGCTCCACGTCTTTCAATCATGCATTTCCCTCTAATTAAGGCATATTCACTTTTTTCCCCTAATTAGGTATTCTTTGTTGCATAATGTTTGCACTAATCTTTTGGAATCTTTCTCAATATCCAGTCATTACAGGCTCCCCTCGAATTCAACCAAAGCATGTTATTTTTTCTGCTAATTATATCCTCATTTACAGATTGGCGCCTCTTCTGATTGGCTCTGTGCACCAGTTGCTATGACTTCATTAGTTGCGTCTCCTGACCCTGTTATTTCTTGTGACAGGACTTGCTCCTTGTGCCCTGTGGCTCCAGATCCCAGGGTCACTTCTCACCAGGGTTGAAATAGTGTCAAACACACGGGGGTTTGGGGGGTGGGCATTACTGCTGCAGTCGCTAATTACTACACATAGCCACTGTGTACATACTATACATCAGCACTGCAGCTGGGGCCTTCCTTTCCGCCTCTTTTTTTTTATTTAAATGAATGTTTTAAAGGTGTCATTAACAGGTTAGTTTCATTTAAAAAAAAACGTGCCTGATTAAAAAAAAAAAGAAAAAAAGAAAGCTAAGTGTGTCTCCCTGCTAGGGCTCCCAAAGAAACCATCCTTCAAGTACCAAACCTCACAACGTTTAGTTTTGTGTGGGGCAGCCTCTGTGTGAGCAGGGGACTCAGGCTTCAACTGAATTATTGCCAATCTCAAAAAAAGTTGAATTTTAAAATCTTGAAAGTGATGCTAGTGGAATATTCTCATTCCAGGGAGACACAAATAAAATAAATAAAAATCAAGCAAATTAAAAAATAATAATAATTATATAAAACCACAACAAACTAACACAAATTGTCGTTGTCAAAAAATAGCAAGATGAAGCTCTCTGGACAAACAAATTAAAAAAAAAAGTTTACCTGATTAGACAAGATATGTATATTAAGAGATCATTAAAACAAATGAATTACATTTACGCACCAGTGCTATCTTTTTAATAAGCAGAGTAGAATAATGGGACGTGAAAACTGGGGGGTTCCCATAGCAGACAGTGTGTTGTGATCCCCACTTTTAAATTCTAGGCCATCGGAATAACCTAGTTTCCTGGAATCAGAGACCAAGGAAGAATCAAGCCTGCAGAGTTTAAATGCAAGTTAGTTAATATGAAAAATGCTGTATCTAGTTGTTTGCAAAATTACTTTTGTTGATTAAAAGGCTCTTCAGAACTTCCGGCTGGTGAAAGGGTTTTAAATTGTCTAATGCTGATTGTGATTGCTATGCAGAAAAAAGGCAGGGCAAAGCAAACCATTATATCACTGAATCTTTGTTAAGCAGGCCTTGAAAGTGTCTGACAGCATAATTAATCTTGTGATATGAACAAAGAAACCAACTCAATAGTATTGAAGATGCTTATTAAAAATACTAAATACCTTTTTCCACTTAAAAACCTTTTGAAACAGTGTGGGAAGTGGCATTACCTTTTTGTTTTTGCAGCATTTTCAAGTAAAATTGATACTAGGGTCTACAGTGCAGCAGCAAAATTGTGAAGTGGACAACAATAAGAATTAGTTAAAAAAAAAAACAAAACAAGATCCCCGACCAAGGATGCTGGCTGGGCTCACCAACCTGGCAGTTGCAGGTTCTGACGACACCCCCTGGCAACAATGCCACTTGCCAAAGTTGAAGGAGAATAAATGGTTGACAAATCCTACTTTGATACCAAAAATGTACACAGTCTGGGGCCTTTCCCCAAACTGCTCTTTTTGTTCTTGGGGGTCTCAAGTGAGGGCTGTTCATACAACCATTTATGATTCCAAAGAGTTGTGGAGGCACAGGACATATTTGGATTATTTGGGGTTCCTTTTTATTAGGGAGGAGTTTGGGGTCCAGTTATCAGGGTTTCCTGGGGCCCCTGGGGAACTCAGCCATGCCTACATCCTGGGGAAGTGACCCAAGGAGGCCCCAAGGAGCCACCAGCAGTATTTCTAACCTGCGTTTGTGAGACAATGGTGCCTTCACTGCATGCAGGCAGCGTAACTGTGGGGGCGGGCCAGGGGCTTTGGTGAGCAGGGGTTTGGGCTTCCTCTTATTGGCTGGAATTTTTACCTGGGATGGTGACTAGAGAGAGCACTGATATGTGACACTTTGCAGTCGGCAACTGCAGTGTGACTAAAAACCACATAATTTCAGTGCATATAGCAATAAGCCTTTATTGAGCTCACACATCTGTGGGGTTGACTGATCTTGACTGGTCAGCTTCACTGACCTAAGCTGAACTGGCTCCACTCCTGCATCTACAAGTC
This sequence comes from Grampus griseus, assembly GCF_964374135.1. Lineage (NCBI taxonomy): Eukaryota > Metazoa > Chordata > Mammalia > Artiodactyla > Delphinidae > Grampus > Grampus griseus. Next base: position 18,854,252 of record NC_139013.1, on the reverse strand, counting down.
AGCTGGACTCAACTGACCTGGGCTGGACCTAACTGGGGCAACTGGGCTCCACAAGTCTCTCATCCTCATTGGTCCAGCTGTGTTCTTCTTATGGTGATGGCAGAAACGCATGAGAGGAATGGAAGCACGGGAGGGCTCCTAAGCCCTAGGCTTGTAACTGGGAGCTAATGCCATGGAGTGCCCGGAAATAGTCACTGGAACAGAAAGTTTTGCCAAGGGGGTCAGGGGAAGGACTGAAAGAGACACCTCAATGCATCCTGCACTTTTTGGTTAAAGCAAGTATTAACATGTAGTTATAGCTCAAACTCTTTTGCGAACTAAGAATGAAAGGCAACTTCTTTTCCTTAGTGTTGAGGAAAATAAATTGGAATAAGCTATTCGTTTTCCATGATGCTGATAATTGGAAGAGAGATCAGTGAGAAGACTATAGATTGGAAGGTGATGGTTTAAACCATCATCATTTGCAGTTGATATGCTCGTCTACCAAACAAACACATTAAAAAAAACATCCATAATCAACAGAATTAATAGGAAAGTTCAGCGAGATAGCTGGATAGACCACCAAACTACAAAAATCAATAGTATTTCATTTTATCAACTGTAACCAACCAGGAAATATAATTAAATAAATAAAATATCACTCACAATGGCCACAACACATCAAGTTTACAGAAATAATACTTCAAAAACTCTGATGATGAAGTTATAATATGATAAACATGGTCACATTCAAGCATGCCAATTCTCCTGTACCTAAATTTCATTCAATTCAAACATAAATTGCAGTTGGATTTTTGAGAAAATTGACAAATTTGCTCTAAAATTTAAATTTACTTTAAAATTAGTCTAAAATTCAGTGAAATAAAGATATAAAATAGCTAATTCAGTAACAAAAAGGAGATTAAAGACTTAAGAATTGTTGTACCAAATGTAAAGTCATATTGAAAAGTCATAGCAGTATAAACAGTGTGGTATTGGCAAAGAGTAAATAGACCAGTGGGCAGATAGTATCACAGATCTAAAGAGACAGGCTACATTTGTTAGTAGGTATTTTGTTTGTTTGTTTATTTTTGTTTGTTTTTTGCGGTACGCAGGCCTCTCACTGTTGTGGCCTCTCCCGTTGCAGAGCACAGGCTCCGGACGCACAGGCTCAGCGGCCATGACTCACAGGCCCAGCCGCTCCACGGCATGTGGGATCTTCCCAGACCAGGGCACGAACCCATGTCCCCTGCATTGGCAGGCGGACTCTCAACCACTGCGCCACCAGGGAAGCCCTAGTAGGTGTTTCTGAGAAAACTAGATCACTCCACAGAGAAATATAAAATAAGATATCTACTTAATATCACACTTAAATGGACTCCACATGGGTTAAAATGTGAAAAGGTGAGGTGTGAATATGAATGGTAAAAATAAATAATTATTAGAAGAAAATATAATATTGTTGTGACATAGGGAGAGAGTATTTTCTAAACAAAATTTGAAAAACTCAAAAGATAGGCAACAATATCGGACAGATTTGCTCACTTCAAAATTGAAGGCCTCTGGGGGACTTCCCTGGTGGCACAGTAGGTAAGACTCCATGCTCCCAATGCAGGGGGAACGGGTTCAATCCCTGGTCAGGGAACTAGGTCCCACATGCATGCTGCAACTAAGAGTGTGCATGCCACAACTGAGGAGCCCTGGAGCCACAACTAAGGAGCCCACCTGCGGCAACTAAGACCAGGTGCAACCAAATAAATACATAAATATTAAAAAAAATTTTTTTTAATTGAAGGCTTCTGGTTCACTGGAGGACACCTCAGATAAGTTAATGAACCAAGGACAGAATGGGAGAAAATTTTGTAATATTTTAAACTGAGAAGGGTTGAATACCTAGACAGTAACCCCAAGAGAAAATGGTCAAATTCTATGCTCAGGCAGTTTACAGAAGCTGAAAAGTATAAAAGGAGAGGCTGAAAATCTTTAGTTATCAGAGATATGCAAATTCAAACAAAGAAAATACCTTTTTATACCTAATGCATTGACAGAAATTGGACTGCTAGAAAATCCCCAGTGTTTGCAGGGATGAGGGAATACAAGACACTTATGCTGTGCTGGTGCATCCATGACTACTTAGTCCTATTAAATGTACATACCGCCCACAACTCAGTTCAGTTCCCTGGCAAATAGATGCTGAGAGTGCTCAGTGCATGCTGGGAATTTCCTGAAGAGCATGCTCAGAATCAATGTCCCGGGGAGTGAAATTGATAAGAGAGGTTGAACTGGAATGCAGTCACTACAAAGATCTCACCTGTCACATTATTCTACAGGGAGCTCCAGACCTGGGATGGCCCCGGACCTTGAGTGAGGCAGCTCTCTTAGTCCCCTGGGGAGGGACTCAGTGGAGAGGGCAGCCAACCCTCCTAGCAGCTGGGATTCCATTGGTCCTGAATAGGCTATCTGGGTGGCCTACTCTAGCAACCACTGTACCCTACAATCCAGGAATCCTAGCAATGGACCCACCTTCCAAAGGACACAAGGGTATTGGTCACAGCATTAGTTGCGGGGGCAGGAGTTGGGAGCCTGTATGTCTAGTCTTGGGAAGATGGATAAAATATAGAGACGTGAAGTAATTCAAAGCAATGGATTATATGTACACATAGCAATATGGATCTTAACATTTATATAAATTAAAATACACTGACAACAATATGCACTTGTCTAGAATGGAGACTAAAGAACAAATAGCATTAAACGTACTGCAGTGGTTGTCTATGGGGTAAGGGAATGGGGTTAAAGAGAATAAATAAATAGACAAATCAAAAGGTAGGTTTTGCATAGATGAATGGTAAAAATATGCTGTAAATTGAGGATTACAATGATCTCAACCCTCTGCTCTGGGGTCCCGGAAGATAAAAAGAAGGCAGTGTAGGGTCAGAAATTTCTAATCATTATTTAGATCAACCTCCAGATCATTCCACATGCCTTTTTTTTTTTTTCTCATATCTAATCCACATAAGTCTCTCATGGAGTTGTGGTCCAGCTGGTATATCTATTTTCCAGGGAAGCAGGACTAGGGATTATTTTCCAGATGTTTTGGATTTAGGTTTTCATACTTGAATCTAATTGAGGGTTTGTAAAGAGCATGAAGAAAGAAGTTTAAGTTCTTCACACTTTTGGAGTTCATTTGAAGAGAATAAATTCAAGCATGGGCTCAGAAAAGATGCTGCCAATGGAAAGTAGGCATGGAGAAAATCAGGAGTTCGGAGAGGCGGCGGCTCCAGCAGGGAGGGAAGGCATTCCTGGAGCGAACACAAGTGAAAAGTACAGTCTTACAATGAGGTGGAGAAACAACGTTCAAGAGATGCTCAAGTATTTTTAAATTGTGAAACTGCCAAAGAGAATTTGAGGCAGAATGTATACAGTCCACATGGAGAAAGGTTTTTTTATAGAAAAATCCAGTTTCTAGGATATTCTTATCACAGTGTTGGGAAGCAGGAAATAAGTTCAGAACAATGGCTTTGTGCAACTCTTAATGCCAAGAGTCCAGCCTCCAGTCTCAAAGTCTGGGCTCTTGAAAGTGAGAAAGTATATACAAGAAAATGTGTGAGTAGGCAGTCCGGGTTCTAGTACTGATGGCCACAGCCATGTTCTGTTATCTCAGATGAGTCCTGTCCCTCTTTGGATGTCAGCTTGCTCATCTGTAAAAGAAAAAGGTCAACTTTTTTTTTCCCCCTGAGTTTGATGTAAGAGAGTGAGGTAAGAAAGTGTTGATCAAATTTCTGCTCCTGCTGTCAGGGAGATGCAGCAAAACATCCAGGCCCCATCATATAAGCAACTGATGGGATTCTTTGCTGAAGAGAAGGAGGAGGAGGAAAGGAATAGGACTGGGAGGCGGTTGGTGCAGGAGGATAAAAAGAAGGAAAAAGAGGGGGCTTCCCTGGTGGCGCAGTGGTTGAGAGTCTGCCTGCCGATGCAGGGCACACGGGTTCGTGCCCCGGTCCAGGAAGGTCTCACATGCCGTGGAGCGGCTGGGCCTGTGAGCCATGGCCGCTGAGCCTGCGTGTCCGGAGCCTGTGCTCCGCAACGGGAGAGGCCCCACAGTGAGAGGCCCGCGTACCGCAAAAAAAAAAAAAAAAAAAGAAGAAGGAAAAAGAAAAGTAATAATTTAAATAGAGAGTCTGGGAGTGTTTGCCATCCCTTCAGTTTGTTGTAGTGTGAGCATTCACTACTGTAGTATATGTCTAGGGTTTTAAAATAAATAAATATATATTTAAAAACTTAGATGACCTCAATGCAATCCAGTTACATCATCTGCTGCTTAACTAACATAGCAACAACTTATTCCAACACTGGTGGAAAAAAATGCCCCTCCTGGACTTACTGAAAACGCATATTTGTACACGGACGTACAACCGAATGATTTAAGGGACTTTTAAAGGAAATTTGAATTAGACGTTTTTCGTTTTGCTTATATGCCTTATTGAGCATGTGGTGTTACAATTTCCCCAGCATCTTATGTCCCTTTCTACATTTGAGCTCTTCCTCACGTTTATGAGACAGAGCCTGCCTGCCTCCATAGAGATTGAAATGACAAGCTATTTTCCTAACTTCTTTTGCAAATAGGGCACAGGGACATGAGTCTGTGGATTAAACCTTAATGAAACCATGAAGTGGGGACTGTGTGTAATCATTCTAGATTGATTGATTGGTGGTAGCAACAAGTGTCCACACCTTATTTCCTGAAGCACCAGTAATGTAGTGACAACATGAGGGATGGATGTGTAGGGTCTGTGGTGTTGGCAGTATTAGACGGTAAGGTCTGGGCTCAGCAGTTGTGACCACAGTGCGTCTGTGGAGTGATTGGGGCTACCTTTCCAGTCGCACAATCCTTAAAACCAGCTCTACAGTGCTGCTGGATATAAAGGTTTCTCAAAATCCTTTTAGTAATTTTTTTTTTGGTTTTGTATTATTCTGATTTTACTTCTAACTCTTGAAGATAAGAATCCTGATGGGGGATATTAGAACTTAGCTCCCATGTAAGATGCGGTGCTATGTCTTTAAATGCCTGATTTACTTTACCAGTGAGACCATCTGGACTTGTTTTCATTGTGAGAAGTTATTTAATTCCATTTTTTGTTGTTGTTGTTGTGTTTCATATATAGAGAGCTTTTTAAATCCTCTATTTCTTCTTTTTATTAAATTAATTTTTATTGGAGCATAATTGCTTTACAATGTTGTGTTAGTTTCTACTGTACAGCAAGATGAATCAGCTGTACATATACATATATCCCCTCTTTTTTAGGATTTCCTTCCCATTTAAGTCATTAAGTAGAGTTCCCTGTGCTATACAGTATGTTCTCATTAATTACTTATTTTATACATAGTATCAGTAGTGTATATATGTCAACCCCAATCTCCCAATTCCTCCCACCCTCTATTTCTTCTTGTGTCTATTTCGGTGATTTAGATCTTTTAGTGTCTTTCATTTCTTCTAAATTGCTGAAATTATTTACATTAAATTGGTATAATATTTCCTTTATTATTTTTTAAATGTCTATGGGATCTCTGTGATGCCCCTGCTTTCATTCCTATTATTTAATTCTTATTACTGTCCATCTGTGTCTTCTTTTTTAGCTTTATTGTTCTATCTAGAAGATTGATGATTTTATTCATCTAGTCAAAGAACATCTTTTGGTTTTATTGATTTTTTCTAAAGTTTGTAAATTTCTTTTTTTTATTGATTTCTGTTCTTTATTATTTCATGTTTACTACCTATTTGGGTTTAATCTGCTTTTTTCCTAGCTCCTTCTCTTATTTTAGATCCTTTTTCTCCATAAAATAAGAATTAATGGCTATACATTTTCCTGTAAATAATTGCTTTAGCTACAACTGATAAATGCAGTATGTTGTGTTTTCATATCCATTCAGTTCTAACTATTTTTGATTTTTCTCTTTTGATTTCTTTCTTTTTTTTTTTTTTTTTTTTTTTTTTGCGGTACGCGGGCCTCTCACTGCTGTGGCCTCTCCCGCCGCGGAGCACAGGCTCCAGACGCGCAGGCCCAGTGGCCATGGCCCATAGGCCTAAGCCGCTCCACGGCATGTGGGACCCTCCCAAACCGGGGCACGAACCCGCATCCCCCACATCGGCAGGTGGACCCTCAACCACTGCGCCACCAGGGAAGCCCTGATTTCTTTTTTGATCCACAAGTTTCTCAGAGACATTTTTTCCAAATGTTTGGAAATTTTTCAGATATCTTATTATTGATTCGTATTATATTAGGAATATATCCTGGCTGATTCCAGTCCTTTCAAATGTATTCACATTTTAAAAATCACTCAGCATGTTATCTATCTTGGTGAATGTTCTATGTGCAATTGAAAAAAAATTGTATTTTGCTATCATTGGGTGAAATATTCAATAAATACGGATTAACTCCTATTGATTGACAGACTTAATAAAGATTTCTGTATCCTTATAGATTTTAAACTTGTTCTGTCAGTTACTGAGAGAAGAGTGTTGAAATCTTCAGTTATATTTTGTATTTGTCTTTTTTCCTTTTAATTCAACAATTATTTGCTTTATATACTTTGAAGATATATTTTTAGGTACATACATGTTTGTTGTGTTTTTTGAAGATTTGAGCATTGTATCCTTAAAAAATGTCTCTATCTCTGGTAATATTCTTGCACAGAAGTCTACTTTGTCTCTTAATTTAGTCTATGTAAGTCTCCTTATAATTAGTTTCTGCATAATATACCTTTTTCTAGCTCTTTCTTTTAAGCTATTTGTGTCTTTATTTTTAAAGTAGGTTTCTTATAGGTAGATATTAATCTTTGATATTCAGGAACAAAAAATAGAATTCCAAGGAATTCTTGGATATTTCTTAAATCAGCTATCCAATATTTTTCATTACACTGTTTTTTTTTTGCTTGTTTCTTTTTTTTTTGGTGAAGTACACATTTATACATATATTTTTCAATAACATGTAGAAATAATCTCCATTTGAAAAGGAAACATTAACACAAAATAAATGTCATATAAAGTTTATAAATTTGGGGCTTCCCTGGTGGCACAGTGGTTGAGAGTCTGCCTGCCGATGCAGGGGACACAAGTTCATGCCCCGGTCCGGGAAGATCCCACATGCCGCAGAGCGGCTGGGCCCATGAGCCATGGCCGCTAAGCCTGCATGTCTGGAGCCTGTGCTCCGCAATGGGAGAGGCCACAACAGTAAGAGGCCCGTGTACTACAAAAAAAAAAAAAAAATTATAAATTTGAAAAAGAAAACAAAGTAATACCATAAAATTTAAAAGTTATCATTGTTTAAAAATTGTCATTCAAATATATTTAAAGAATTAATAGAATACTATTTAAGTTTATACTTAACCAATTGATGTACATGGGGAAAATGTTAAAAGATTCATAAATCCAGTTCTTACTATTGCAACTATTGAAATATCATTATTTGTCATTTTTCAATGCCTTTGTTTGCATTTCTGCTTCCATCAAAAAGATATGATTAAACCAGTAATAATGAAGTTAATAGCTGTGTTCAATAAAAAAAGTATCATCCTTAAAAAAAATGGTAAGAACACAAAGCCCCTGTGCACTAGTATTTACCTTTTTTTCATGACAAATATTACAAATGTAGAAAATTTTCTTTCATTTTTTTCATTAATGTTGGTTGAATTGTTAAAAGTGCATCTGAAAGCATCTGCAAAGTGGGCTTTAGGGAACGTATTCCTTCATACAAAATTATTTCCTTTTTAACAATAAAAATATTTTGTCAGCTTGCCTTGATTTTTGTTTTGTCATTGAAATTGGTAATATTCAGATTTTATATCAGTTTCCAATTTTATTTTAGAGTATTATACAATATTCACATATTTTGTTATTTGTATTTATCCTATTAAAAGTACTTACAAAGAACTATAGCCTATAGTGATTATTAAGCCATTCGAATATGCTAGTGAACATTATGGGATAGTATTCATATAATGTTAATTTGAATCACCTATCAAGCAATGTATATAGCACTGCACAGGCTCATGTGCTAAAAATACCAATTTAAGGACTTATTTTGAATTCAAAACTTGTATTTCTTGAAATACCACTCATAGGATTTACATAAAGTATGCTTTATAAACTTATTAATAGTTATTATATTTGCAAGAATGATTCACTATTAAAAGACAGGGCCATAATCACAAATTTACAACATGACAACAGCCTGCTTCTCTCTCTCTTACCTGCTCCTTCCCTGGTTCTTGTAAATGTTCATCTTAGCTTTAGACTCTACATGTCAGTGTTTCCTACTCTTGCTTTTGGGATGACATCAGTAGATTCCTTAGAACCAGTAACGTCTCTATATTTATTGTGAAGCTTTAATTTGCACTCAAGATTTATAACTTTCCTGTTTTCCAAATTTCTTGACTGATATTTATCAGACTCATAATTTGGAGAAATATATAAATTTCCCTAAAATGCAAGGAAGCAACTCCATATGGAAATATTTATCATATATTTGAGTCTTGCTTTTTCATCATCTAATAATCTCTGGGTTTTAACTGGTATGTTAGGGCATTTACATTTAATGTAATTATTAATATGGTAGAATTTATGTCTATCATTTTGCTATTTGTTTTATATTTTCTCCCATCTTTGCTTTTTTTTTTCTCTTTTCCTATCTTCTTTCCAATCTATTAAGCATTTTTTAATATTCCATTTTATTTCTACTTTGGGCATATTAGGTATACCTTTTTGTCCCATTTGTTTTAATTACTCATGGTTTTCCAAGTGTATTTTTACCTTTTTATAGGCTACTTTCAAATTATATTATGCCACTTTATGTGTAATTTAAGAACTTAGAATACTATATGTCCACTTTTCCCTTCCCATCTTCCCATCCTTTGTGCTACTGTGACCTTGAATTTTAATTCTGCAGATATTATTAACTACACTGTTATCTATATCTATATTTATGTTTGTGTCTGTGTCTGTATCTATATCTGTATCTGTATATTTATCTCCATCCTTAAAACGTTATCTTTTTTAAAAAAAATTTGTATAATTGCTCATCTATTTACCATTTCTCGTGCTTCCTCATCACTTTTTTATAAATTGGAGTTTCTGTTTGGTGTTATTTTCTTTCTACCCAAAAAAGCTTTCTTTAATATTTCTTGTAGCATTTCCATATGTTTTTGCTCCCACTTGAAATGTTCTTCCCCCAGTTACCTGTGTGGCCAATTCCTTCACTCCTTTTTCTTTTGCTCAAAGGCCACAGTCTATGCGAAGTCTCCTTAACCGTCTATTTAATATCATAGTATCCTGCCCCCACATCCCGGCACTCTCTATAATCCCTCCTTGCTTTATTTTTCTTATAACCTTTAACATCAGATGACCTGCCTGATAATTTCTTTTTGGTCTACCTCCCTGCAGTTAGAATATGAGCTTCATGAGAACAGGGAATTTTATCTATTTTGTTCACTGATGTACCTATATATTAGTGCCTAGTGACACTAGTATTAGTGATAAATCTATCACCAGTGCCTATAACAGGGCCTAGCCCATATAGATGATCAATAATTGTTTGCTGAATGCATACATGAGGCTCCTCTCATGCCCTTACATGGAGCAGAGTTGCCTTCTCAACTCTTAGTCTGAATCTGCTCTCACTGTATCTAAGACTCTAGGACTAGTCAACTTGTTCTAACCAGGCGGTTAACTTATTTAGTAGTTGATCCAATCCAATGATTGACCCAATGACACAATGACCTGTAATGAATGGGTTATTTCAGCTCATTCTCACATTTTCTGAAAACTGTCTTAGAGCCAGTGCCTGTACCAGACAGTGAGAATACAGAAGGAGGCTGATGCTGTCTCAGGTTGGTCGAAGGCCTCTAGTCAAGAGTGAATGAATTCACCCAGAATCACAAGGTTGAGTGATGCCACAGAGACATGAACAAGGGATGGAACTGGACGTGGAGGAGACCAGTAGGATTATTGGGGGAAACTTTCCAGATGAGGTGACAAGTAAACTGGGTTTTGACAAAAATAAAATGGGAATTTGTGTATAAGTACATATCTAAAGTGGAATAGTTTGACAGTTTGAAAAAAATAAAAAAACTGTGGTCCCAGTTTCATGTTCACTGGCCAGAAGACTGGTTCAGGCCTTCCATGACTGTAAAGTTCTCTCACCACACAAGACACCATCTCATGCTCTGCTTAAACACAGGTGCTTGAACCAGAGGAGTTTCTGCAGCTTCAGGACCTGTCCTCTCTCTACAGGCGGCACAAAAAACCCGAGAGGAAAACTCTTCCCCGCTGGTGGAAGGAGCTCGCCTGGCTCCTGCTGAGGGTGAGCAGTTCAGAGCCAGCATAACAAACTCCCTTAGACAACATCTGATTTCCAACAGCTGGGCAACTTCTGAGGTTCTGTGCTCTCAGCACAGCCACAGCCAACATGACACACTCAGGGTTTTCGTGTTGGGTACCAGAGATCCTCCTGCCACAAGCTCTTGATGTAATCAGGACAATGCTGTCAAGGACTTGTACGACTCTAGGATCTGAGAAAAGAAACCTTACCCAGCTCCACTTGGGGGCTGTCCCTCTTCTCAGTGAAGTAGTCCTCCATTTTACTTTGAAGCCAGATTCTTGGGTCAGCTCCCACCTTTGTGTGTCCCAAACAACTCCCTCCAAACTTTTCTCTCCTCAGCCCATTTCTACAGACATGTACCCTAATGCCCTCAACCTGCCCCTAATCCAGTAAACAAAGCCTCAGTAACATATAAACATGATTTAAGAAAACAAATCTTCCCCCAAATATGTCACATAGCTGTAAGCAAAACTAAAAGGCCATGATGAAGAGGACTGACATCTGTAAAAAGGGAGGATGCAGCTTGGTTCTCTGCCAGAACAGTATGTGCACTAGATTGATAATGAAAATAATAGCCAATCTGTACTGCATGCTTCCCATGTGCCATGCACTGTGCTAAGGGCTTCCCATTGACTAGATCTCACTGATGTTCACAACCATCCAAAAGGAATGGGGTCTCTTTTCATCTGCATGTTGCAGATGAGGTTTAGAGAGAGTAAGTAGCTTACAGGAGGGTCACAGAGCTACTGCATGGAAGAGCTAGGACAAGGTGAGCAGTAGTAGAGAGAAAAACATTTACTAGCAGAGCTGTGTAGTCAAGCCTATTCTAGATCAGCCAGACCCCAGCTAACCCACATACATGGTTGGTAATAATAATTAAGTCCCTGAATTTTGGAATTCTCTGTTACACAGCAATAGCTAACTGATATACTTACCTTCTCAGTTCATTGTCAATTCCTACAGCCTGGCAAAGCCCCCAGAACTGTGTAAATGCTCAATAACTGCTTGTTGTTTGAATTAATTTTTTTAAAAAGTCACCTTTTTAAAAAACCAGTTCTTCGTAATGTCTCACTAATAACTGTCATACATACGCTGTGATATTCTTCCATGTGGTTTTGGAGGAATGAAAACAAACAAGTGAAGACAATGCTCTCTCTTGATATGGGTCACTAAGGATCCGGGTTCCTAGGAGTCGGGGCCTAGGACCACACAGTTACCTTTGGCATCGCCTGGAGGCAGCTGATACAGCCCACACCAGCTCTGATAAAGCCAGCCTCCTTCATCTCCCACTGGACTCCAGTGGTGTGAAACGAACCAACATGGCGAGGCATTTATTGGGATTCCGTGCTGATTCTGAAGGCATGGCCACCTCTACCCCAGGGCACGCGAGTCTAGCCAGAGGTTGCCAGTGTGGAGTCAGATCTACTTTTCCTCTGATTTTTACAAAGGCGATTTTCCAACACATCTGCGGGGATACGTCCTTCTCAGGCTGGCTGAATGCTGTTTCCCAGGGGCAGTGTTATGGAAGGTGGACTATCAGGTAGAAGAAGTATTCTTCAGAGAGCTGCATTCCCATGGGAGCGGTGACAGCTTGAGCCTGCCGGGGAGTCGTGTTGCATCCCGAGGTGTGAAGGGAAGGCATGAACTGTGCATATGCTGCACCATACAGTTTTGCCTACTGCTGCTGGTAGCTACATTGTAGCTGTGAACGCTCTGCTCCTCTCCCCTTCACCCTTGAAGATTTGCGAACATGCAGGATTGGGCTGTGTGAGGCAGAGCCTTCCCCGAATGGTAGGCAGTAGAGGATGTGGTTCTGATCGTTTTACCCACTGGGGCTGATGGCGTGTGTTAGGGAACCTTAACGCTTGTGGCTAAACAGCCTGCCCTTCCTCGGGCAGCCTTCCCACCACGGCAGGGTTGAGAATTTTGGTTTCGTTGGAGGTTTTTCTTGATACAGATTTAAAAAGCAAAATTCCTTCTAAAAGAAACAGACAGGAAAGATATCTAATCAGAGGCTGCACGAAAGGAGAGACCATCTATTGCGCTAAAGGAAACACAGATGAGTGGCCCATTGTACAACCGACGTGGTTTTGAGACTGCCCCTCGGTAGGCTTAAAGTCTACAGTCTAAAAACCATGAATGTGCTTCTATTTTTGCCAGATGGAACAAGGGAGCCTTAGAGACTCTCTTCTGACTGTGAGAGAAGGAGAGAAAAACAGGAGGAGGGAGGGGGAGGAGAAGAGAAGAAAAGAAGGAGGGGAGAGGAAAGAGAAGGAGAAGTTCTTGTCAAAACCTTTTTAGCGCACTAAACTAATTCTGTTCAACTTGGATTTGGTGAGCTGGATAATATTCTGTGCATGGCTCCTAAATGAATTATTAAGTGTCAACTCAAGATGGCTTAACTACAATATCCAATTTAATAACCAAAAGTATCTAAGGTAACAATAACAATTTTATAGGTGAATGTAGAGTTGTCAAGTCAAACCATTATAGACAAGCTTTGGGGGTTTTCACATAACCTTCCTCCACATCTCATCTTCTGTCACTAAATACCCACTTTGGAGAGTGTGTTCCATTTCAATAAAGATCATCACTCCGGTGCAGGCTTTGCTATTCAGATTGAGCCAGCAAACCTTTTTTTTTCCTTTCTAACATATAAAGCTAAACAAGATCTCAGTCACAACCACCAAATCTTTATTAATGCATTCCTTGTGCTACTTCTGAATATTAATAAAAATTAATAATTAATTTTGCCTTTGGCATTGCAAGATATACTAGTTTTAATTAGTGTACTGTACTCCTATACAATTAAAAAATAATTGATGTCCACGCTTATTGGCGGTATCTGTGATCTTCTTTTCTGTTGTTGTCAACAAATGCCTTAAAAAACAAGTTCAAGAATGTTGTGCTGTCCGCTTGATTTACACAACCAAAGAAACAGGCAAATCTTTTATGATGAAACAGAACAGTTTTCTGTTTAAATTATACACAAGTATATTAACTAGAAAGAGAAAATTAAAAGCTGATGGCTACAAGGAATAATGGAAAGTCTATAAAAATGTTTTATCTATCAACAAATTTGCCTGGAAAATATCAATGGCTGGCACATCTCTCAGCTGAAACATGGAGAGGCCATCTTGAGTCTGTTATGTCAATTCCATCAAGCATTTAATTCTGATGTCCTCCTTATTCAGCTTTGGTTATTTAAATTCAGCATATCATGTTACTGTTCTACTACATCATTTTAATTGTGCCATTAACTACTTTATTATGGAATGCTGAAGTATCTCCTTGTGTCTCTCTCTTCCTCTTTCTTTCTTAACAATGCAGACTGTAAAACTCAAGACAGAACTCCTGTGGATAAAGAGAAAACAGCTTCCTTTGAAGACACTTGTATCAGGAATCTTGAACAGAGAGAGTGGTTGCTGTTCTAGAAGGATGTAATTCAAATCCCACTGTGCATGTGTCTCTTGGCTTTATTTCTAAGAATCAGGAGTCTTTTTTTTAGGAATTCTCTACTGAACAACTACAAATATACCTGGGATACCAAGAAGTGATACACTAAGAGGAAACAGACTTAGTAAAGCAAAGGGCAAAGATGAAAAGGGCAGCACGAGGTCTGGATTTCACCTTTACCCCAACCCAGTGAGTGTTTTTTAAAGTAGAAAATCAGAAATTGATGGAAATGTTTCTTTTATCAGGATGATGACCTTAATAGCAATTTTAAGCAAATATTAATAATAATAATAACTATGCCAAAGTATCTGCCCTAAAAATGTAATCTTTGGTTTATTTTTCATAACAGTATTGTCTTCATGGAACTTACCTTGGTCATGTATCTAATTACTTGCTCACAGTCTGTGTCTCCACCTAGAATCTCACTGTCATGAGGGCAGGCAATGCTATCATTCTATCCACAGCTGCATTCACCATGCCCAAGCACAACGCCTGGCAGAGATCGGACATTGAGCAAACACCTGTAGTTGAATTTATTAATTCTGACTTAAAATAGATTTTTTTCTCCCTTGAATGCTTTGAATTTTCTTTTCCATGCTTATCAAAAGATGAACAGATAAACAAGCTGTGGTAGAACCATATAATGGTCTATTACTAAGCAATAAAATAATAAACTACTAATACTCACAATACCACGAAGGAATCTCAAACAATAGGCTGAGGAATGCATGCCAGTTACAAAAGAATACACACTGCATGGTTTAGTGCGTTTGGAGGTCTGGAGCAGGGAAAGCTATGCTGTGGGGAAAGAAATCAAGACAGAACTTTGGTTGCCTCTGGAGGGAAGTCATTGGAAAGGGGCATCAGGGAACGTTCTGGGGTCCTGGAAACGTATGTCTTGATTGGGCTGGTGGTTACACGGATGTGTGCATTTGCCCAAACTCACCAAACTGTACACTTAAGGTCTGTGCATTTATGCTATGTAAGTTTGGCCCTGAGTTTTTAAAATCTTAGGAATACACAATTTTTTCTATTGGTAAATGAAGGAGGCAACTCAGAAAATGTATATAGTTGGGGGGCGGATTCTGGAATTCCTCTCTCCACATCACCACCTCCCTCCATAGATCCCTGGACAGGACAACCAGACAGTGGAGGTGACAGACGTTACATCTCCTCCTTCATGCTGGTGCACTTTCGCAGCTGGAGTCCCCCTGACCTGGGCGCTGTGCCCTGTCTCCCTGACCTGATGCACAGGTAGGAAAGGCAGGGGTTTCTCCATCACAAGCACGCAGTTTTGGATGCAGAGACGTGCCTGGCTCCTCCACCAGAAGCTGTGAATAACACTCTTAACAGCCCATGCAAATGCTGTGGTCTATGTCTGCATGCCCAGCTGGTCTGCTGATCAATTTTTACTTCTCAAATTGGGTCAGTGAAAAAGGCTGGAGCTTTCCGTTCCTGTGATCTAAATTCTCCCTGCAATCTAAATTCTATTAACACTAAGAAGCCTGGAAACACCAAGGCAGGCCTTTGACTTCGCTGGGACCACCTTTGAAAGGCCCATTGACCTATTTTCTTTTTAGACTTTCTTTTCATTAAAAGGCCCAAATTTCCTGGGTGTTAATGGAGGGATTAGCTTAGGAATTAAGAGGCCATGCATCGTGCAGAGAACAAGCAAGTGATAAGGTGAGCCATGTCTCTCTTCTAATTGGTGCTTAACCACATCTACACGGTCTTCTTGTCCAAGAAATCACTATGTGACCTCATGTCTGGAAGAAGCACCAAACAGGTGAGAGGGCTTCCAGATACTGCCCCCTGGTGGGGGCATGGGCTGTGGACTTGGGGATGCGCTTTGGGGATACTCTGTTGGCTTCTAAGAATTGCATCTTTCCCTCTTCTTCTACCTGAGAGGCTCTCACGTTCCCATCCTGACCTCGCTTTCCTATTTTCCTTGAGTCATGGGTGACGAGTGTATATTCAGGGCTGGGAGTCAGAGCCCACCTTGTGTTTCCTACTCCACTCTTGGTTGGTTGACTTTCTGGGGGTTGCCCAGGGACCTCTGGGTGTCTGACCTGCACCCAATGACCTCAGCTCCCTACAGTGAGTTCTGAACCTGACCAGAAACTCTGGCTTGTCCAGAACTGTCTTGTGGATAAGTCTCTGCTTGGTGCCCTCCATGTTCCCAACCTAAGCCTTGTCCAAATGATGTCAAAGCACAGCAGCACCTCTCAGGTGGCTCAGGCACCTGAGAGCAACTTGTATGCATGCGGTGGGTGGGAAGTGTCTGAGGAGGAAACAAGATACTGTGTTGGGCCAGAGCAAGAAGGTGGTCCAGAGAGCTGGGACCATCAGAGAGCATCTTGGAGGAGGGAAACTCAGGCTGCATCTTCAGGGAGGAACAAGTTCAGCTGAAGGGGAATACTCCAGGCTCAACAAGCAAAGACATGTTGTCTGGGGAGAGAATGAACTCTATTTTTGCCAAAAGCAGGTTTCCTCCCCTTTAATTCATATATTCCCATCCTAGTTTCACAAGTGTTGTCGTGTCACATAGCACCTGGCTGTATACGGCCAGCCAAGACGGACAAAGGGACAAAGCGAGAGCTGTGGGTGGCGATAACTGCCTCACAGATCGGGGAAAGGCATCAGGCAGCTGTGGTTTGAATCCTGGGTCTATCAAAAGCTTCTCCTCTCTGCACCCCGCCTGTAAAATGGGATCTGTGACATCAGAACCGTCAAGAATATTAATGAGGCACTTTGCATGTAGTCCTTCAAAGCAGGATAGCTATTATTAATGTTTTCCTAGGGTGGGATCCAAAGCATATTTACCCTAAATAAGGGGCCATTAAAAGGTGGTTCTTAAAGTATAAAAACAACAAAAAGGGGCTTCCCTGGTGGCACAGTGGTTGAGAGTCCACCTGCCGATGCAGGGGACACGGGTTCGTGCCCTGGTCTGGGAGGATCCCACATGCCGCGGAGCGGCTGGGCCCGTGAGCCATGGCCGCTGAGCCTGCACGTCCGGAGCCTGTGTTCCGCAATGGGAGAGGCCACAACAGTGAGAGGCCCGCGTACTGCAAAAAAAAAAAAAAGAAGTCACAGAATAATGCAATGTGGCCACTCCAGTCCTCACTCACCTACCTCTTCGTGGTCCAGGCCTGGCTCCCAGGTGAGCACTTATCCTGAGCCCTGAGCTCCACCTGCCATTCCTCAGTGTTCAGTGGCATCTTCCGAGCCCATTTTGGCAACATCTACCTTTAAAGAAACGTATGTTTCCAAATGGACTCCGAGAACGGAGGCCGCACCTGCAACGGCACTGAGCTTAGCGCTGCTTCGGGATCCACAAGGCCGAGGAGGACGGAGGGGTGGCATTTTCAGCTTCATGCCCAGGGTTTCTTGGTCGCTCGGAGGTCCTAGCCTTTCTCTGCTTCTCGTGTTCCAGTGTCATCAGGGGCATGGTGGGCTGGCTGGTGTCTGCAGATGTGCCTGTGAGAGAGACTGGGCCAGGGGTTTGGGGGGAATCCTAAGGAGCTCAGACTGTAGTGACCACTGTGCTAAAGGCTTTAACATGCTTCTCACATGGAGCCCTCATCACTGCCCTTCGAGGCGGAGATGCTTAACAGATATTTGTGTAACAGTTTGCTTAACCCCTACCCCACATTAGACTATAAGTTTGGGGATATCAAGGGCTGGGTGAGCCTCGAGCCTTGCTGTGCCTCTGGCCCTGGCACAGTGTCTGGCATACCCCTAGTGCTCAATAAGTACTAATCAGAAAACCAAATAGTCTCATTCAATCAGTATGCATGTCAAGTCCTCTCTTGAGTCCAAAACTAAGTATAACCTTCATGTCCCAGGGCATTGAAGCCCTCTCATCTCCTGTCCCCAACCCCACCCACCAATCACCTGGCAAAGCTGAGATTCCTCTCTCCTTCTGGATCCTTACATCCTCTCGTGCAAAGCTCAGCTGTCACACTTTCCACATGGACTGTGGTGTTCACATAGGATCTGTCCCCCCAACTGGGTCAGGGACTGCGGGAGGACAGGTGGCACTAGCAGCTTTCAGGCTTGTCATTTTCCAACTCCACCTCCTGACAGAGTTGACTACAGGTGGGTTTGAATCCTGATTTGCCACCACGATCATGAAGGACCTGAACTGTGTCTGCCAAGGTGATCCCTAATGGTGTTCTTTGAAAAAGCAGGCAGGCGCCCATCACCCTGAAGAACTTCCATCTGTCAACCTTGCAGAGAACACCCTCCGGTGTGGGGAACTGAGGTCTCTCAGGCTGCTCTTCTCTCTGATGAGAGCTCACGTCCAGCCCAGCACATGCCTTGCCTGTCTGTGGCCAACAGAGTCGGCCAGATGAGGGCTGGCAGCCTGGCCAGCAAAGGCTTGAATATCGCATGTGCTTGACTTTTTATGTAACTGGCCAACGTGACATGTCTAACTATACAAATGGAAGTTTTACGATGATAAGATCAGTTGTTACTGAGATATTTATGTGACAAGCTGACAGATATAAAACTACAAAGCTTGCTTTTATGCCTCCCATCCTTTCAGAGGAAAAAAAATAAATACTGAGATGATGGGTCACTTTGAAGAGAATTTATGATCGAAATTACCTAATACCTGGTAAACTTCTAATATGCAAGATGAAGTCTCTCTATGCTATTAAAAAGATAAACTTCATTTCCCAAGACTGCAGCACATGGATTCTTCCTGGAGAGAAATTTGAGGCTTTTGCCTTCCCCTGCCCCAGATAAAGAGCCCAACTCTGCCGGGAGGAAGAGGTTTCACCAGGCTGCACTGCACGAGCATCTCCCCAGCCTGTCACAAAACATCTGTCCATCCTGTAGAGAAAAACCTAAATTCTGAAATGAGTGTTTGTTGAAAGCTTCAGTGATAAAGCGTGGCCTTCCCTTGCCACTGCAGACTATGTGGCATCAAACTGGTAAAGAACAGAGAGAAGCTTCAGGACAGTCCTGGGTAATGGGACAGTGGCCACTGCCAGCATCTTTCCTTCAGTGCAGGTGATGACTGAGAACACAGCATCTCACATGGTAGCAGCTGGGACCACTTTTCCTGCTCAGATGGGTGTGGAAGTTGGTGCCAGGCTGATACTGGGATGTCTGCAATTAGATATTAGCAGCCTGACAACTTGAACTTGCCTGTTGGCTCAGGTGCCCCTCCTTACCTGCTTCCGGGGAGCACAGCCAAGCCCCAGGGACATGTCTTTTGTGCCAAGCTGTGGGCAGGGCATTCCACGGACCCCGCCTAATTTCACAATCACATCTGCTCTTCAGGTAGAATCATTGCTGTCCTCACCTGTGGAGGATAAACCAGAGGCCCAGGAGGGAGGTAGCAAGCCCACCCCCTGTCCCATCCTGGTTGGGAAGACTCAACAGAGCCATGGGTGGGGAGTCTTTACCAGAAAGCTCCAGATAGATATCTCCTTCCAACCAACCTTGCTCAAGGTGGCACAGTCATGGTGGGGCTGGTGTTAAAAACATCACCTCCCTGTGTCCAAAAGGTCCTCAGATCCTGGTTGTCTGGAGAATAGGAAGTAGGGATGGACAAGGCGGCAAAAGGCTAATTCTCCTTTTGTGGTGTTTCCTTTACAATGATGTTCCTTCTGGGGAAGCATGCAGGGTCAGAGTTGAGTGGACTCATTTCTAGATAGAGAGATGGAATGCCAGAGAGAAGAGGTGCTTCTCCATGGCCACACAGCCAGCCGGTCACAGAGGGGACAGCAGCTCAGGGTCCTTCAAGCCCCAGGCCAACCCCTTACCTGTGTGTTCTGCCTTCTCATCTCTTCTCAAGCATCCTGCCCCCTTCAGCACATCCTCAGAGTCTGATTATCTTACGGGTGTTTGAAGGCTGCTGACCTTTCTGCACAACGTGTTTGTCTCTCAGGAAAGCATGGAGGTGGGTGTCAATGTGTGTGTGTGTGTGTGTGTGTGTGTGTGTGTGTGTGTGTATGCACACGTGCTGGGTATCAAATCCAGATTAAACTCTTTTACTGTATTTTATTAGATCGATCTTCTGTGTACTCCTCAGCATTGTCTCATTTAAATAAAACTTCCATTTGTAGCAATCTTATAAATAGAAAGCTGTATTGATCAGGGCCCCACCGGCAGCTGCACTTTGATTATCACTGAAGCCTGACCGGTTAATGTGAGGGCTACGATTTATTATGCAGCAAGGTACAATGCAAGGCCATGCCGTTCAGGGCTCCAAACACAAGTGTGCTTCGCTCAGGCACGCAAGTTCAGCGGGGCTGCCCTTGGGATCACAGTTTGCTCCTGATTTGCCATTTCACAACCCCAGATGCTCAGTGAGCAAGGCTTTAATGGACATCCCCTGGCCCCAGCCCTGTCGGATAAGTTAGTCTCCCCAGGGCAGTGAAGATGTAGTCTGAGGACCACACAAAAGCTGAGCTCCTTTATACTTGGAGGAAACGCTGCAGAGAGGTGAGCAGGCCGGCTGTTGTGTTCTGTCTGCCGGGGATGTTGAACTGACCACGTCGAAGCCTCAGAATTCCCAGCTTCCACTAGACGCCTCCTGGGAGCAAGCCATGGTTGTCTGGGAGTGGAATTTATTTCATCAGGAGC
This sequence comes from Grampus griseus, assembly GCF_964374135.1. Taxonomy (NCBI): domain Eukaryota; kingdom Metazoa; phylum Chordata; class Mammalia; order Artiodactyla; family Delphinidae; genus Grampus; species Grampus griseus. The sequence goes on along the minus strand of NC_139013.1, from coordinate 18,833,841 downwards.
TGGAGACTTAGAACATGGAACCATTGCTTTGTTGATTAAGCCACTAACCATCATTTTTATCTGTCCGCTGGACATGACTGGTAGCTGCTTATTATCAAATGGTTTTTCCCAAAGTCACAGAAACTAGGTGTCAGTGGGGTGCTTGTCTGCAAATAGAGAGATCACATATATATTAATGCACAGAGAAATTTGGCTCAGAGACCATCTCTGCCTCACTGGCAAAACCCTGCTCACTTTCAGGGTCTCTGCCCACCCAACTGTACTGAAACTCCCTGCCAGGGCTTGCCCAGAAGCGAGAATTCATCCTGGGTTCTTGGGCAGGTGCACCCCTAGACCCTGGACACCTTAACCAGGAACGTACAGCCGGATGTGCGGGAAATTAGTTGCCACTGCAGTGTCACAGGGACCCGTCCACCCAGGAGTCGGAAAAGCTGGCCTCTCATTTCTGAGCCCAGTGGTTCCAGGACTGCTGACCTCGCCTCTGTGGCCTTTCTGCCAGCCCTGGACGTGGAACCACCCTTCGAGTTCAGGTGGCACAGCAGCGTCCAGGTTGTGACTTTCCTTGGCTTTTGTCCTTGTCCCTGGCTCTCTATTTCCAGCAGAAGGTGAGGGGATGAGTGTTAGGGGTCACTCCAGGCCTCCTCCTAGCACTCATATTTCCCGCTAGGCCCCTTCCCTGAAGAGAAAGACACGTGGATATATCTGAACATATCAGATCCAGCTTGTCTGCCCACTGGGTCACCTTGGGGCCTGGGAACACTGAATGCCACAGTGAGAGAGGAAAACGCCGGCTCCCTGGTATCACACAGCAGCCCAGGTTCTGCCCAAGGAGTTTAAGTAGAGTTCTCAGATCATTCACGTGGGATCAGCGTCCAGAGGGGAGGGGTGGGGGAAGGGGCATGGGGAGGGGGAGGGCTCCGTCCCAGCTGGCTCTGGGCTTCTACACAGAGCTGCTCGCAGCCCCTCAGAGCCCTCAGGGTGCACATCTCAAGCTGCAGCTTCTTCGGTTCCCTTTCACTGTCCACTGCTCCTTCCATCTCCAGCTCCTACTAGCCTGCAGGCACCCTCACCTTCCTGGGCTTCTCCTGCCTCTGTGCGCCTCTGCTTAACTCCTCCCTTACAGTGAGTTCATGCACTCCACAGGAGCTTGAGAGACAGCCGAGGTCAAGGTCAGCTCTCTGCCCTCTTGCATCAGAAGCTCTAGGATACAACTTTGGAACGGCCCAGGCCTTACTGCATGCGAAAAGGAAATCAAAAAGTGATCACACTCAAGAGGGTGTCACACCTGTGCCGTCTCTCAGATGGCGTTTGCACAGCCCAACCATCCTGACAGCATTCCTCCAGGGGCCAGGGTGCTGGACCCCCAGGCAATGACACAAGTGAATAAGTCCTCCTCAGAGTCTAGGTCCATGTGCACAAGGGCAAGCAGAAAGTTCTCCCTGACCTCTCTGCCAAGTCCCCATTTCCTGTCCCCAGGGGAATGGCCTCGCCCCACCCTGCCCCCCGACACCCACCGAAACCACTTCAGAACATGATAGTATATTTCCCAAAGGCAGGATTAGTCTTTTCTAAATCACACAGTATATAGGACACCAACTATATAATGTAGTTGAACTTCACTAAGCTTCACTCATTTCTCTATAAGTGTAGGGCCTCCACCCTGGCACGCACTGCATGCTTCCATGTCTTTCCTACAGACCTGGTTCCTGACCACTTGTGAGCTCACACACACACAAACACACACATGTACACAGACATGCATGCACGCACAAATGACCATAGCAAGAGCATCATTTTACATGCACCAGGCTGTCTAACACCATATCAGAAAAAAGAAGCACCACCATGCTTCTCTCCAAAGCACCCATGAGGCCTGTGGAAACCGGTCTGAACACCCCTCCTGAAGCATCTGTGTTGCCGGCTTTCTCCAGGAAAAGAGGGTGCAACTTGAGTGGGTACATGTTCTACACCCAAGGAATTCACAGCTTCATACTGGTAGGTGGTGGTCCCAGGAAAAATAAACTACATACCAAAGGAGTAATCACATCTCCTTTGGAACTATTTGCAGACCGAAATCATGATTTTCCAGTTCCCACCAGTTCCATGGAAGTTGTAGACCTCACCAGGTGAAAGTTGGGGCTGGGGTACTGGGTGCTGAAGGAGCTGTGTCCACGTGGCCTCCAGGCTGACATTGACACACACGGTGTTCGCTCTCCAGTTAAGAGCAGTGCTGAACTTGCTTATCTTTTGCACTGCAATACCGGTCTTCATAAAGTTTTTTTTACTGTTAAATTTTAATAACTTTGGTTATAGGTAGGATAGAAACAATATCTAAGTGTCATTTAAAAGCAAATCTATTCAATTTTAGGGTACCTGTGTTACATGGTTAGAAACATTATCATTTAGATCCTGCGGGGGGAAATGGGCACTGTATGAGAGAAGGAAAATTCTGTACTTTGGAAAACACAATCCAAGTCCAATATCGTCTGCAAGAAGAAGATTCTCTGCTCATTACCAGGAAGATTGTTTTTATCCTACCCATAACAAAAGTTATTAAAGTTTGAGAACTGTAAAATGCTTAATGAGAAACTGTAGAATAAATGATAACATCTAGGGTCTGGACTGGTATTTGCTGATGATAAACGTTAAATCTCAATGGTGAGATAGAGCCACGACCTTCACAGGTACCCCCCTGTGAGTGTGAAATGACTAAATAGTGAAATAGTAAGTGGGTAACCATGATGCTGTCCAACAGAGGGAGGAATTTCTAGTTGGATTCAAGGGAAGAGTTGACATTCCAGCTAAAAGCCCAAGCAGTTTGGCCCACCTTCCGCCACTTGCCTCCATACCATCCACTGTCCATGTCCCCTATGCAGTGGGGACCAGGACACATTGGACAGAGAGAGTGGCAGTGCCTTGCACAGGAGAGAAGACAGGAGAGACGCAAGCAAAGGAGAGCAGGCATGTTGCCACACAGCTGATAATTTAGTTGGAACTCTGGGCATCTACTGAGACCAACATGCCAACACCATCAGCCAAGGATGAACTGTCTCCCTGCTTCTCTAGTGGAGGGGTGATGGAGTGGTTAACTGAGCCCTCTGCCCTGGGCCAGGGATGTTGCTTCAGGCTGCAGCTTGGTGGGACTCTGAAATGAGTGGTCATCATGCCATTACATGGTTGGGTCACTTTCCACTAAGACGTTCATTGCCCTCTTGGAGTCCTGCTTTAAAGGACCTCCTGGACACTGCTGTAGATCAGTGGGTAGGCTCAGTTGGGAGCTCTTTAAAAATACTAATGGCCAAGAGCCATTGGAGAGTCTCCTTTTATTAGTTCGGAATGAGACCTGAGCATTTGTGTGTTTTAAAGACTCCCGAGGCTATGCTGAGGAGCCCAGGTGGAGATTCATGAACTTGGAGCAGTGCTTTTCAATCTTGACGGCACGCTGGGCTGCTTTGAACCTACGGATGCCCTGTCCCACCGCGAGGAATTCTGATCTGATTGTTCTGGGGTGTGGCCTGGCCACTGGGATCTTTCAGGCTTCCAGGTAAGTCTAATGTACAGTCAGGGCTGAGACCCACTCCTGCCTTGGAGGATGCTCCTGAACCACTCTCAGCAGGTGAGGGGGCAAGTGCAGGTGGCTCAGTGTGTCACTTGGTTAAGCCCAGGGAGATGTTGCAGCTGTAGAGATGGAATGGCAGCTGGTTGGAGGTAGCAGCTGAACGTGAGAGGGTCACTCAGTGTTCCTGTGGACCCCAGTGTGGCTCAGAGAGAGAGAATGGTTTCCTATGCACACAGGAAGAATGTAAACATGCTGGGTGATCTTATAGCTCCCTACTGCATTTCCTAAAGCCTCAGAGTGCAGACATGGAGCATCCAGGTTCTTTCTGTGCTCCCAATGGGCACAGGAACTGAGAGAGGGCTGGGGGAGGGACGCTGTTATGACTGGAAAGATGTGTTGGGACCAGGTGTGAAGGGTCCTGAGTGCCAGGTGGAAGGATCTGACCATCACCTGCAGGCAATGAGCTTCTCTGAAGCGCTTGGAGCACAGCTGGGGAGTGTGCAAGGAGCTGACTTTGGGAAGATTCTTTTGCAGGGTATGACTTGAGGAGACAGTAGAATGGAGTGGTTGTAACAGTTCAAGAAAGAGGTGAAGTTTGTCATCTTTTATCTTATGAAGACCAAGAAGATGCACCCCAAATTGTTTCAGGGTCTATGGTCTCTCACTGGTCTCACTTGGTATGAAGGATACAAATACGCTCAGACAAAGGGGTTGCCAACTCCAGGGACCAAACTGGTAACATAAGTGTGTCCATCAGGCTGCAGAGAAGGCACTGGTGAATGGTGGGTCCTAGGGAAAACTGGAGAATACATGTGGTAGGAGGTATTTTGATGTAAAATTATTAAAACGCTGTGTCAGCCAGATACTACATCTCTCTGGGTGTTTTTGAACTCTAACTTAGAGGATGGGCACTGAAGTGAGTGATCCCAATTCTCTTGCAACCCCTTCTTCCCTTTTTTTTTTTTGCGGTACGTGGACCTCTCACTGTTGTGGCCTCTCCCGTTGAGGAGCACAGGCTCCGGACGCACAGGCTCAGCGGCCATGGCTCACGGGCCCAGCCGCTCCGCAGTGTGTGGGATCTTCCTGGACTGGGGCACGAACCCGCGTCCCCTGCATCAGCAGGCAGACGCTCAACCACTGCGCCACCAGGGAAGCCCCCTTCTTCACTTTAATAGGAGGCATCATCCTCCTGCTCTTCGATCACTCCCATCTTGTTCTCGCCCCTCCTTGTAACGTAGGGGAATACCTGCATAAGGCGATGGTGCATGGATGAGGCATGAGCCTGGAGGGGCCCAGGATCTCATGGATTGTCAACACCCTCCGTGTGCCAATGACTGCAGATGGTCTTCACACCAGCCAGGTCAGGACCAGCCAGCTGAGACCTCCGTGTATCCTCCATCAAGTAGAAAGCACAGGCTCTCATCACCCACCACCAACAACCCCTCCATGGTCCCCTTTTTGCTCTGTTATAAGCACACAATTACCTACAGCTCCAAGCCTGAGAGGGACTGGGGACAAGAAATAGCTCTATTAATAAAGTTCTGAAGATTGACTTGCATCACTTTCCTTAAACTATGAAAGAATGTTGCACAAATCATTAGGTAAAATTTTGATATAACTCTTCTTTCAATTAAACACAATGATGGCAGCAAAGTCTGTATTAGTGTTCAAATTTCCCAGAGAACATCCTCTCTGCAGAGTGGAATGTCTATTAGCTTTCTGCCAAAATAAAGGTCACCAGACAGAAGCCTTCCCCATGCAACTCTTACTTCCTTGAACAGGCAGTGTAATCAGGCAAGATGTGTCACACTCGGGAAACCAATGGTGCAATTATATTTAATATGCCCAGTGCATTGCAACCTGGTCCCTTATTCTCCCAAGGTCCTCAGAATGTCATGGGGCCTGGGGCCTGGCTCAGGGAGGGGAGGGAAAGATAGAGGTCTGCTCACAGAGTTTATCCTTCCTATTGTCCTGATTTAGGGAAGAAGCAAATAATCCCTGTACATCATCTGAGCCACCCCGAGTATCAGAAGTTTCCTAAGGATGGTGTAATCTGCTAAGAACAGTAGAGAATATGAATCTTGATCCACTAACTCATGTGTGCAAGAATGAAAATTTCTTCATTTTTCTACAACTTAATGACTCATGTGAGTCTTCATTCTCTGGTGTTGGCAAACTAATCTCGGGTAAATCTAGATTCCTGCCTAGAATTGGTTTAAATTCCAGGAAATTATGCAGGGCTAAGTGCCTGGGGAAAGAAAGAAAGATCTGGTCCTTGGTCCTCAGTCCATGGTGCCATCCACCACAAAAAAAAAGAAAAAAAAAAAAGGCATGGTCCTGACTGATCCTTGGTTATCTGACTAGGCTGGTCACAGCTAATAGCATCTAGCTCATCTGAACAAGAAATAGGATCTTGGACATGCTGAGAGATGAGTGTCTCTAAATGTAAGATTATGAGCACCAAGCATTTTCTAACTTAGCCAGCCCAACATCCATCGTCTCTACTTCTAGTAACACCATATTGATTTTCTTTTTGGGAATCACTCCTTCTCATGTCTCAGTCTGAAACCAAGCAGGACCCTGTGGGGTTTTCCCAGTGACAGACCCGTCTGTGTCTCCAAGTTCCAAAGAGCAGACTCAATCAGTTAATGATTAGAACAATAGAGTCACAGGACTCCTATTTCCTCTTGAAGGGATACAGAGAACAATTTGACATATACCTTTGAGTTGTTCTACAGAAACTAAGACCCCTACCCACGAAGGATGGTGACCACATGTTGAGCAGAAACACATAGACCCCAGACTGGTTGGAACCAGAAGGTTAAGTTTCCTGAAATATCACCCTAATCATTGGTTATTTCACCATCAACCAATCAGACAAATGTCTATGAGCTGATAACGCTTCCTGCTACCCTCACCTCTAATGTTGCCTTTTAAAATCTCTTGCCTGAAAGCCATCAGGGAATTTGGGTCTTCTGAGCATGAGCTGCCCATTCTCTTTGCTTGAAGCCCTGCAATAAACACTGTACTTCCCTTCACTACAACCCAATGTCAATAGACTGACTTTGCTCTGCACCTGGGAGGAGACCTGAGTTTGGTTTGGTAACAGGTTCAGATGATTTGAATGGAGCTGAATTCATATCCCAGTTCTAGAAAGGAAACATGACTTAACCAAGTAGTCCATTTCATCACCCTGGCCAAACTGGTTGGTTCAGCCATGAGCCCTACAGGATTATCCACTGAGGATCTTACCCTTGGAACCTGGCTGGAATTACAGGGGAAGAAGCACTATGTTCTGGGGATATTACTTGTTCATCTCCCAGGAACCAGCTGAACCTGGGACTTTCTGGGGACTTTCTGGCACTATCTGGAGAGAACTTTCCTGAGAAAGAAGTCAATATGCAAGACTGAAGAGCTGAAGGATGGAAAGAGATAGGGCTCTGATTGCATTGTTGAGATCTTGGTCCAGCTACACCTGGGGTTTCTTATACTTTTCAATTACATGAACTGGTATCCAGAGAAAACAGTAATTCAAAAAAATACATGTACCCCAATGTTCACTGCAGCACTATTTACAATAGCCAGGACATGGAAGCAACCTGAATGTCCATCGACAGAGGAATAGGTAAAGAAGATGTAGTACATATATAAAATGGACTATTACTCAGCCATAAAAAGAATGAAATAATGCCATTTGCAGCAACATGGATGAACCTAGAGATTATCATACTAAGTGAAGTAAGTCAGAGAAAGACAAATATCATATGATATCACTTATATGTGGAATCTAAAAAAGTGATGTAGGTGAACTTGTTTACAGAACAGAAACAGACTTAGAGGGAGGACTTTTTGTTGCCAAGGGGGAAAGGTGGAGGGATGGATGGATTGGGAGGTTGGGATTGGCATATGCACACTACTATATGTAAAATAGGTAATCAATAAAGACCTATTATATAACACAGGGAACTCTACTCAATACTCTGTAATAACCTATATGGGAAAAGAATCTGGAAAAGAATAGATATATGAATATGTATAACTAGATCTTTTTGCTATATACCTGAAACTAACACAACATTGTGAATCAACTATACTCCAATATAAAATTTAAAAATTTTTTAAATTAACAAAAATAATTACATGAATTGGTAATTGCTGTTCAAGCTTATTTGAGTGGATCCCGAAAAATCTGAGTAGAACACTAAGAATATAAAAGTGAAAATCATCTGGGCTCAAGAAACCTATGGGCAGGACAGATCCAGGTGTAGTGGGGTCCCAAGCTTGTGAAATTTTAGCAGCCCTCTTTAAGAAAAAGAATATCATATTATTAACACAAAAATAAGCACAGGGCCTTGGAGGAGACTCATAAAAATAGGGGACTTGAAACTTAAGCTTCTTTAGTTCCAGTGTAATTGGGAGGCCCGGGGACCGCTCTCCATTCCCCCAAAAAGCCTTTGGTAAAATCACTTACTCTCTTTAGGTCTCAGTTTCATCATCACAAGCAAGATGGATTATCAAAGGCAAATCTTAAGCAGTTTAAAAACACCATGTCTTTACAATCTTTGTGGAAGAAATGACATCATTTAAAATTTGTTTTTTCATTATTTGCTTGGATGAAAATCTTTGTCTGTCCAGGACTTGCCTGGGTATTCTGATGGGTCCGGACACCTACATAACTCTTTCCTACCTCTCTTCTGCAGGCCACTCCATTAATACTGGCCCAAAAGATGGGCCAGAAGATTCAGGACAGTCATTCATTTCCACCATCTTGGTAGGCATAGGGCCCACCAGGGAAGGGAGGGGACTGATCTTGGGAGAATAATGCCAAGCTATTGTACTCTCTTAGGAAGTGTTTCTTCCTAAGCTGTCTCACAGAGAAGCTTTCTTAAAGAATGTTTTCATACAAAATTTCTAAAATGCTGAAAATACAATAAGATTAACGGCCCCTGGAGGCTATAGCTTAAATATTTTATCTTCTTAGATATCAGTTACACTGCACTTTCCTCCAAGGATCTAAAGTCTTTTAAATATAGCATCTAATTAATCCTCCTGTCATCTGTGGATGGAGCAGCATCATTACCCTGATTTCACAGGTGAGGATGCAGAAACTATGTGAGGGGTGTCCACGGGCAGAAGCAGGCTGATTCCAATCAGTGGAGACACTGGCCACACCCGTGGTGGCCAACTCAATGGGGGCATCATCTGTAAAATCCATTTGAGAGGTGCCACTCCCAGCCTATACACTACAAGGTATTTAGACTACAGCTAACATCACCAAAAAGATACCCAGAAGGGTTGAGGACATCTCTACCCCAGATACACAGACGTGGAGCAGGTGAATCATCTCCCCAGGAGGTGACCGATTCAGGATCCAGATGGCCGCATCTCTAACTGATTTTTGCATCTTCACAAACAGACAGGTTATTTTGAAAACAACCCCTTTATTAATACAGTCGTTAGACTAAAACAGTGTTTTCCCCCCAATATCTAGATAACGATGAAGATGATCATTCACTGTGTACCTCCCGTGTGCCAGGCAACATGCCAGACAACAGCCACACAGGGTCTCTGACCCCCACCCTGAAATGTAGCCAATCACTAGTCTCACTTCACAGAGGCAGAGATGGAGCCTCAATGAGGTTCCAAGTAGAGCTGGTAGATGGCAGGCCAGGGTTCTTCCCAGGACAGCTTCCCTGCTGCTCCTTGGTTTCGTTTTTCAAATCATTTGATTGTTTAGATCCAGCATTAAGCAATATGGCCATCACTTCTGTCGACTTCTGCTGGATAAACACATTAGATAGAAGCTCAGGAAAGAGACGCTTCCACTGATGATAAGGACTTCGCTGTAGCCGTCACTGTTGCCACCGCAGGTGGGAGGGCTGGAGGCTGGGGGTTTGATGAAGTAGCAGTTTAAACACAAAAATCACCCAAAGGCTGTCTCAAAGAAAGACGGTGCTTTCATTGTGAAAACTCCAAATGGCTCAGCCTTAAGACCCCTGTTCTTGCCTCCTACCCCAATCCAGAGCACCAACCCCACAGTAAAAGCTCGAAGGATGACCAAAGACATCAAATCCGAAAGAGTCTCATTTTGGGTGTATAGAGCAGTGCCTCCAGGGAGAGAGATACAATGGAGATGAAGGGGAAGAAAGGGATGAAAAGAGGGAAAGAGAGAGACGTGAGGGAGAGGATATATATATGGAGGGAGAAAGAGAGAGAGAGATGGTGGATGAGCATATCTCACAGAGAGAACAGAAGCAACAAACAGAAATAAAAGGCCATCCAGCAATGGGAGAAGAAACAGAAAGAAAGGTAGAAAGGGGTGAAGAGGAAAAGAAAAAAGAAAAAGAGGAGACGGGAAGAGGAAACCCAGCAGCGTGATGGAAGCCTCTGACCCGAACTGTAAAATGACAAGGATTGAGTGAGCAGTTTTTAATACAGATAATATTGTCCGTGTAGTCTATAAATATAAAATTAAATGCTGACCTCTCTGGTCCATGTCAAAAGTCCAAGCCAGTGTCAGCACATATTGTTTTTATTTGTTTCACGAGAAAATAGATCAACAACATTAACCTCCCAATGAACAGAGAATTGAATGAATTAAAAAGCAGAGCCATAAATCGTGCCGGTTTTATTGGCACCGTGATAAACATGCCCGGGGCTTCATGGGGAGTGGGGTCTGGGATAGTCTCAGTACCCCGAAGCCTCTTGTCACCAAGAAAGGAAAACAGGTATTAAGACGTGGTGTCGTTCGCCCACTCACATTACCTCTATCCATCACCATATGACAAAGGCTGCTGCACACGTTTCGAGAAGTATCAAGAAGGACGAGAACCCAGGAAAAAGGCAATTTGGAGAAGCCCTCGGGGACACAGGGGTGCCCTGGTAGCCCACTCGCCAGCTGCACTGGACAAGAGGAGCTGTAAGGGGCGAGCGGGAAGCTGGACCTGGGATTTCCAGGACACAACTGTAACACCCTGTGGCCAGATCATCGTGGGGGCTCCCGGCCACCCCCCATCTCCCTCTCCTGGCTCCAGCTCTCCTCCGGCCAGTTGGTTATTCACGAGAGGAGTTACTTGCCAACAGAGGAAATGCATTTTATTCCCAGCTCAGGAATTCACACCATCACTTGGGCAGTTGCTAAATAAAGCTTCATGCCTCTCACAAAGCCAGTTTCACGTGGACCTTACGGCACTGCCTTCATGATGAATCTGAATAATTCTTAATTACAGAGATGGCACTGAGGACCGGCATTTACAAATAGGAGACAAAGCATTCACAAGATTCGTGCTCTTAGCCTGGCCATTTTGGCCCCCAGAAACCACGCAGAGGAGAACTTGCAGAGACTCTGAGCTTTCCTTCCATCCACACCCCAATTCCTTTCTTAACATTCTCTCAAGGGGCTGTAATTCTGGAAGTGGAGAGGCAGGCAGAGTGGAGATGGAATAAACTCTTTAAACTCTCCACTAGACTCTTCCATAAACCCTCAGCTGTCACCACCTGTTAAAAAGAGGGGGACCCAGTGATTTGGGGAGAAGACTCGTAGGTGAAAGAAGTACATACAAGGCAACATAAATCAGACTGAAAATAACTTCCATTTATAAACAAAAGAAATGTTATATATTTAGAAACCAAATGCTAAACACATTGACTGAATCATTAAAACTCCGAAGTAATTACTCTTTGGAACGAATTTACAAAGCAATAAAGATTCTTTAGCTAGCCAAATATTTTCAGGTAAGTAATTATTTTTACAAAGCTATTATTTGCTATACAGTTTCTACTGATTTGTTACACATATTTTCAGTCTACCGCCGATGGTAACAAAACTCAGGAAAACCACAGAGTTAGCTGGGCTCCTAGATAAAATTTTTAACCAGTTAAGTTTACATTAACTGAATCAGATGAGAGGTGTTCTCTCTGATCTGTGTGAGAATGTGTGGGCGTGTGCTTTGGCTCATTCCTCTGGCCCTTTCCAACTAGGATTTTTTCTTTATAACAAAAAGAACAATAGTGGCCAGCACACACAGGGCGCACAACGAGTTTACCCATATAAATGTCCCCTGCCAGACAAAGCAAGACGTCCAGGAAACTAAAGCACAGAGAGGGTAGATAGTTTGCCCAGAGTCACCCAGTAAATGACAGAGGTAGGATTCCAGCCCAGGCAGTCTAGCTACAGAGTCTCTGCACTTTGCCACTATGCAATACTCATTGCTTTCCTAGACCCTGCCTGGTGGCCAAGGAAGTCTTCACATCATGTCATTTAAAGGCCACCTTTGATCTCAAAGTGATACCTGCACCCCCGTGTTCACTCCAGCACTATTTACCATATTCAAGATATGGAAACAATCTAAGTGTCTGTCCACAGATGCATGGATAAAGAAAATGTGGCACATATACACAATGGAATATTATTCAGCCATAAAAAGGAAATTCTGCCATTTGCAACAATGTGGATGAATCTGGGGAGTACTGGGCTAAATGAAATAAGTCAGAGAAAGACAAATACTGCATGGTATCACTTAAGTGTGGAAACTGAAAAAAAAAAGTTGAATTCCTTGAAACAGAGAGTAGAATGGTGGCTGCCAGGGGCTGGAGGTGGGAGAAGTAGGGAGATGGTCAAAGAGGACAAGATTTCGGTTATCAGATGTTATAAGAACTTTTAAGTTCTGGGACTTTAATGTACAGCATGGTGACTATAGTTAATAACACCGTACTTTATAATTGAAACTTACTAAGAGAGTACATCTTAAGTGTTCTCAACACACGCACACAAAAGGTGAGATGAGGGAGATGTTAATTAACTTGATTGTGGTGATCATTTCACAATGTATACATGTATCAAATCATCACACTGTACACTGTAAATCTGTAAATTTTACTTGTCATTTATACTGCGATGAAGCTGGAAAACAAAAGACGGCTTCTGTCCTTTACAGCTCATGTGCTGTGGAGATTTCCTGGCCCAAAACAAGGCGAAGGTGTGGGTCATGAGATGAATGAGCAGAGCTTTGCGGACACTGGTCACCCAGCACTCCATTCCCCAGAGATCCCTTCTTGCATCTCTGGGTGTCCCCCGGTGGGGTCTCATGCGAGCTCACAAACACCCCAGGTCATAAAGGCCAGCCCTGTGCAGCCCTGTCCACACCTCCACAGTGCCCGCAGGGTGAGAGCGCGGCCAGGGTCTGGGAGCACTGGGGAGAAGGTCCCTCCCTCCAGCTCAGTGTGTACTTGCTCAGCAGGGCCCTGGCGGGAGTGGGCAGTGCACTCCTGAAACATCTCCTTGGGCTTCTCCCTGCAGCCTCGCGGCCTCAGGGCAGGGGGTGGGACAAGGAACACCCCTCCGTCCTCAGGAGCCTCTTCTTTGGGTCCCAGCATCCAGCCCAGACAGAAGATCCTTAAGTGTAAACTGGGTTAAGCACATTGCTATGGGTTCTGCCCATCCTGCCCAAGCAAGGGCAACACCCACTGTTGAAACATAAAGCAGGCTTACACCAGTAAACACAATTTTCATTTTAATATCACCGCAAACGGCAACAACTGCACATCTATAGTCTTGATGCTCTGATTTTTCTCTTTCCACTAGTCCAGTTAACCAAGACATGCTGGATAGCCCGGCTTTGGTCAACTGGCCAGGATCTATCACCCACCATGGCCTGGGGCTTCTAAGCTAGCTGTCAGTCCCTCTTCCACACCCATCTGTGGCTGTGAGACCTGGAGGGCATGACTCAGCTTCTCGGAGCCTGTCTCCTCTTCTGTAAAATAGGAATTCACAAAGCACCACCTTCACAGGGTTTGTAAATGCCTATGTACAGCACATAGCAGATGCTCAAAAAAAGTTAACTCTTGAATGAGTCTGGTCTTCCAAGTAACAAGAAAGGAGACATGATCTGGGGCTACAGCTCAGTGAGCCCTGGAACCCCTTGCCAGGGGGCAGGATGAACAAACCCACTGATGACTACCACCCTTTGGTGCTGGGTGGTCCACACTTCAAGAAGCATCTCTGAGAGCCTGCTCTGGCCCAGATGCTGTGAAATGGGGTGCCTCTGGGGGCTTCCCTTCTTGAGAATCACCTGGGGAATTCAGTTCTGCTTCTACCAGGTCCCGTAGCTACGTCATCTTCTGAGGACACGGTTAGCTCGGGACCGAGCTCTACAGTGTACCATACCGCTTCCAAGCCTGAGCACAGTGGACAGCTCCAAGCTGTGGAAATTCACCCCTGTGTCACCTTGTGCTCAACCCCATCTCCTCACCTTGAAGGAGACCTTTCACTGAGGGCTTCGAAATGTCCCAAATGAAGAAAGAGGATGATGACCTGGCAATTAGAATGAGAATACGTACCATGCCAGACCCCAAGGAATATTCATTCGATGCCAGAATAGATCCAGAAATAATTCCCGTTAATTTCTCTACCTCTTAGAAAGAGACATTACCAATTCAGATAAGGTATTGCCGAGTTAAATCCCAAGACAATAGACTCAGACCTTCAAGATCCAGATTTGTTTGTCAGGGAAATGCGAGTCATTTTCTTTGTGGGTCAATGTTGAAAAGAATTTCATGAAAGTGGCTATATACCTACTCAACTTCCAAGGCAGTGACTGCCTCTGCATTGCTGTGTATGGTGGATTTTCTATTTAGGAAGCAGAGGTCTTGTCTATGACGATTTGGATGGATTGGTGAGTTGACAATGACGAGGTTAATTAATTCAGGTGGTGTAGACATTCCAACTGGGTAATTCAAGATGAAAAGATGGAGTTCAGCACGTGTGAGAAATAAAAGTATTAATCTCCTTTATCACTCTGTTTAATATAGAACTTTTATTAACATGTGCTGGAGAAGGAGGGACAGAGGATAAAGCAGCCACATGTCAGCCGTTTTCTAAGGGAGACTGGCAGGGAGCTGGCCCATATATCTTCAGAGAATGATGCTGAGTTATAATCCACCATTAGAAGGGAACGTTCATTTCTCGCTTGTCTGGGATAGAAAAGCTCCTTCCATAATATTGAGAGCTAATAGCTCCACTGAAGAGTAGAGTTTTGGTTCCTAAATTACCTGGATTGGCTCTGTACCAAGTCTAAACTCACCCAGCTCTCCATTTACCACTTCCCACTTGGGCACAAGTGACACCAAACCTGGATCAGAGGTCCTTGGGGAGCAGGGAGAAAGCCGCAAACATCCATGCAGCTGATAAATATCAGGTAGCCCTCAAATGTATCCATTTTGCTGAATTCCAAGGTTTTAGCTGGAGAATTGCCATCATGAAAATTGAGCCTAATATTTTATTTTTTCATTTGTTTCAAAAAAAATTTTTTTCATTTGTTTCAAAAATGTTTCTAGTCCATTTCCAACCTAACAAAAGCCTTCATGCCCTCAAAATGAAAGGGCTCATTTGGAAACTGATGACTTATCTCCCGCTGTAAAGGGGGCTGAGGTAGGTGCATTTATTTCTGCCCTGCAGGCATCTGTCTTCTTCCGGGCCTTGCGGGCAGCTAACCCCCGCTCCCACCCGTGGAGACAAAGCCCCCAAAGGCAGACAGGAGGTGACTGGTTCAGGTATTGATCAACTCTTACTCACATAAAACCTTTCACCTCCCTCAGAGGACGATGGCCGAGCCAACGTCTGATATTCACATGTGGAAATAAACTGGAATATAAAAAATCTGCATCCATGACAACACGGGCTATGATCTCATCTGATGCTCCACACCAAGCAGAGGGCAGCGCTGGGCAAGCTGGAGAAATTGCGCACCGGGCATGCTGGAGCAGCACAGCCTCCTGGACAGCCCAGGGCACAGGAGGCTCTGTCACCAATGCCCAAACCCACCGACCATCTTCACTACCTGGAGTTGGCGGAGAACCTAGGCGCAGAGAAAGTTGTCAGGAAGGAAGCCTGGCCTTAACAGTCATCACTACTTGCTACACATGTGCAAGCCCTGTGCTGTGGGTTGTGCTCCTGTCTTCCCACTCAGACCCCCTGGTTATGCAGGTGACCTGGGGCCAGGGGTATAGAACCACTGGCTCAGGAGGAGCTCGCTGTGGGAGCCAGAGCTCCGTGCTGGAGCAAAGCACATGATCCCCTCAAAGCATCTTTCCACTCCGTGCTACAATTCCTCCAACAAGCAGCCCTGAGAAGCTGGCAGGGGAAGATCAACCCCGTTTCTGATGACACAGTAGAGGCCCAGAAGTTATGTCACCCATTTAAGCCCTAAGCAAGTCACCCACAGTGTTTTAGACTTTGCATATAGCCAAAAAGTAAAGAAATGGCAGGATACGACTTATAAATGATGGTATATTTAAAATATTTACTTTTTAGAGGTTAACGTATTTAACACCAAAAAATCAATGTAATATTATCATATAATTACAGGATTTATTATACCATTATTTCAGAATACATTATAGATAGTGTGGGTTGGTGATGGGCCACTCGTTTAAAATCAGTGTAAGGATCCCTTCAGCATCCTGCCAGGTGTAACTATACGTGGGCTCAACTGGAAGTCAAGACAGAGCTCTTAGTGTCAGGCTCAGGTTCAAAGTAGCCCCGGGTCTGGCTCCCCTGACTCTCAGGTCTGTGAATTTTCTGCCATTCCAGGGCCATTAAGTGAGCAAATGTCCAAGTGGGCAGTTGTATGCCTGGGCAGTATCCATGGGGCGGGGGCGTCTCCCCAGCCACAGATCATCCTGTCCAGCAAGACCATCCCTCATAATTAAACAGCTGCTACTTTCCCCAAAGATATAGGGGTAGCTTGTTGGTTATATGACTAACAGTTTATGACATCCTGGATGTATCAAGACCAAAGGCACCTATAAACACAAGTTAATCCCATCAACTTCCACTACTCCATGTGCGGGAGGAAGGACACATTCCAGACCAGGTCATTCCTTGCTCTTCACACTCTAAAGGGAGACCCACAAGACAGCTGTACACAGAACATTCACTATGGTCTCAGCAGGAGACCCTCAAGAAGCCCCAGAGAACAAGAACAAGAGGCAGTCCAAGGACCCCTGCTTGGGCAGCTTTTCAGAGGACCTCTTTAAAACTTACTGTGTGAGGGGGAGGGGGATAGTGGGACAACATGTGTTGTGTGGTCTGTCCTGCACTCATTTCTACCTTTCTTGGTCCCACAGCACATAGGTAGTGCTTGGGAAAACACCTCTCTCTTTCTCTCCTCCTGTGGTTTGAATGGGCTGCTCCACTCAAGGCTTGAGGGGTGCCATTCAGAGCATTAAGATGCACCCACAAGTCATGGATGCAGGGAGCATTTCCATCTCTAAGAGCTTTGCTTTAGTGCCCTGTTCTCAATCAACAGTCCCAGAAAAAAGAGACATGCTAATTTATACTATGGTGTTAATGACTGATGACCAAAGACCGAGTTACATCCCTCAGAGAGCATTTGATAGCCATGGAGTATTGGAGATTCACGAACATTTTTGTGAGATCCTATCCCAACTTCCCCTCTTAGAGGCTGTGTGACCTTGAAGAGAACAAATCCTTTAACCTCTTTTGGCTCTAGTCTACGCCTTTGCAAAATGAGGTTGGTAACATCTACCTCTGCTGTCTCTCTGTGGTTTAGATGATATTTGTAAAAGCTCAGTGCAGGCATCCAGAAAACGGCCAATGTATCATCAGGTTGGGGTGGGTGGGGACGAGGCCTTCATACATTCGGGATCCCTCCAGACCCTGCACCCACTAGGTTCAGCCAGGGCCCTCACCGGGGTCAGAGCCCCAAGCTCCTTCTCTGCGTGATAATTAGATGTGTCTCTCTCCTCTGAAAGTCTCTTGAACTTTCTGATCCATGGTTAGGACTAGCCCTGAGCCGGCACCTGGGGACCATGGGAGACCCTGAAGGCAAGGTGGCGATGAAGACAGCCAGTGCTGTGGAAAGAGGACTAGAGTGGGTGTCTTGAGCCCTGGTCAGCCACCTGCCTCTGGCTCTGGTACCCTGGATGACCCTGATCATGGGGTTCCTCTTTCTGGCTCATCTTCCCCTCATGTGGCTATAATGAGGATCCTGGGGTTGTTCTACTAAGTTCTTGCCACAGTTGGGTCAGTGTGGCTGCAGGCCACACATGGAGACCCACCATGGCCATCCTTGGCTTCCCAGGGTATTCCTGAGTGTTTCATTCCTGAGCACTTGGTGTTAATCCAGGAGTCTCCTGACATGTGGAGGTTGGGGAGAGAAGTGAGTCACTCAAGTACCCATGGTGAAATTCTCAGGGCAATGGAAAACTGTTTCTATCTGACCAGGATCCAGGTCAGAGGTCTGAGGCAGACTGGGGAAGAAGGAGGAGACCACCTTGGGTTTCATACAGTCCAGTTATTGTACGTTATCTGGGCCACATATAAACATGTATATACTTACATGCACGTACATAAAGAAACATATATATTTTCACATGTGGACATCTATACACATGTGTGTACAAACACATGCTCTCCCAGGCTACTGCAAGGCCTGCTATGAGGATACAGGCACCTGAGTGTTCCCATTTATCCCTTGATTCTCTCTCCTACCCAGACTCTGGACATCACACGCTAAGCCTATCTTTCCCTTCCAACATCAGTCTGCAGCTCCAGGCTTCTCTGAAATAGTGATATGTATCAGTTAGCTCTTGCAGTATAACAAACTGCTCCAAAATACTGTGGTTTCAGTGACAACCCAGCTCACCATTCTGTGAGTCAGCAATTTGTGCTGGGCTCAGCTGGATGGTTCTTCTGGACTTGGCTCACTTGTGTGTCTAGAATCAGCTGCTAGGTCACCAGGAGGCTGACTGGTCTAAGATAACCTCAGTGGGATAGTGTGTCTTACTCTATGTGGTCTCATCCTCCAGCAGGCTGGCCTGGGCTGTTGACATGGGGTTCACAGGGTTCTAAAAGAAACAGCACAGAGGCATATAAGGCCTCTTGAGGCCTAAGCTCAGAAATGCACATTGTTTTTGGCTCTTGCTGCCTTCTATGGCCAAAGCAAGTTACATGACCAGCTCAGCTACATGAGGAGGAGAAAGAGACTTCATTTCCTGATGGAAAGTGGAATTGGCAAAGTTGTGTTGCAGAGACAGAGAGAAGGCAATAGCTATGGCCATTTTTACAAATAATTAATCAGAGGCTACATAGTAAAGAGCCCTAAAAAAGGCTGAGTCTGGAGAATTATCAAGATTCCCAATGGAGCAGGGCAGGCCTGGCTCTGCCAGGGCTCCACCCCACACCCTCCACCCCTTTGTTGCTGCAGTAACCCTGCTGTTTCCCTGAAACATGAGAAAACCATTTTGCTCTGTTAGGTTTTTCACTGGCGGTTGAGAATACTTTTTTACCCATTTATGGGTGCAAATTAATGAGATGACAACAGACTGAAACCAATGACAACTGCTAATCTGTAAGCAAAAACAAGGGACGAGGAGCCGAGAGCACTACAGCTGTTTTATTTTCATTGAGAAATGATTTTATGTTAGAAACACTCAATATTCACAGCAAATTAAAAATAATGAAGTGAATTGATACCAATGATAGTTTTTTTGCTTACTATCCCTTTGTAAATCTATTTCTTCACACAAATTGACAGGCCTAATTGATACATACACTATTATTCCTCATTAGTAAGCTGAATAAAATAATTCTTGATTAAATTTATTGCAATTTACCAATCTAGCATAATGTTTGCAAGCTATAAAAGTCGATCAGCAGGAAACCAGGGGGAAGCAATGACATTATTACATTTTATATAGGTCTCCCTGCCCTAGCAAAGAGAAGGCCATCAGAAGACCTCCCAAGTGGGCAATACACCATAAAGAGGGAGCCCCTACCCCAGGCCAGTTTTCAAAGGCATCAGGAAGAGCTCCAAGCCCCCCCTCTCACTGTGTAGCTGGCCTGGGCTCGAGCCATCCCTGCCCTCCTGGCTCTGCCCGTCCTCAGGCAGGCCTTCAGCTCTTCCATGACTATGAGTTGCAGGGACTTCCAGGGGCCTGAGATTGGCAATGGAACCTGCCACTCACACCCGTCCCATTCCAACAGGATATCAGAAGGGAGGCTGCTTAGAGATAGGATGAGAGAACAAAGCCACACCAAGCCACCCATCCCAGGGCACCCACATCAGGGGAGGTCCTGAGTCCAACTGTTCACCAATGAAGTAAGATCTCCATAGAGTGCCTGCTGCCCTAATGTCTCACATCCTGGCAGCATTAAATGTTATATCCGGCCCCACCGTAATGTTCTATTTGGCTCAATGGGATTAAAAATTAAAATTAATTGCCAATCTTTAAAAACTTGGAGATTGTGTATAAATGTGTCCAGGTTTCCCTCAAAGAATAGGAATAACTGGCCACACTGGACCCCTTTCTGTGTGGAACTGGGTCAAAACTGATCCCTTCGGGGGGGAAGAGTATTCTCTGCTCCTCATTATCTTGTGTTCTGTCCCCTCACTGCTGTCCGTTACCTGCCTGCCCCTGTGACATCTGTGACTTTTGCAGTGCATGATCTTTGAGTGCTCAAGGCTTCACTCCTTGTAGTTCTGGGTTGTCTCAAGGTGGCTGTGCACTCTGGGCTGGGCTGTGTTTGGGGACACTTGGCTCTTGACATGGCAAACCTGTAGCAACCCCCTAGATAGAGAGGCTTACCCAAATCACCTCCCCATTTGCTCTTCTCCATCCTGTTCCTGGTACAAACATCCTGAGCTGGACTCATCACCCCCTCTCCCCTGCTTCCATATCCACGCTGTTGAGCATTTCACCCTCCATAACCCCTTCCACCTCTGTAAACGCACCCTTACTATGTCCCGTTCCCCAGGGTCCTGCTCTCTGGGCCATGAGCTGTGCATATCCACTCTTTCTCAAGATCATGATGATGAAGAAGGGTCTTCTGGACTCCCGTATCCCCAAAGTATCCACCTAGACCAGAGCTCCGAGAGGGATAGGGACAAGAATAGTTATTTTGACCAGACAGACCTCTGTTGAAACTTTCATCAGACTCACAGCATCACAAAGATCTCCTGGAATGTAGTATGTGCTCAGTAAATGGTTTTGGATTTGATTCCTATGACTACCCTCCTGACCATCCCCATTAGTTCTTTATCACTCTCAGTAGCAGGAAGGTGTCGTCCTGGAGGTAAGAGAGTGATTCAAACGTGCCCTTCTCCTCTGGCCCTGGGATGTGAGGTTCTGCAAGGCATGGGAGGAGCAGAAAACATCTCATGGGGGAACCATGCATGGCAGGACCAGTAAGGAAGCATCCCTGGGGACAGAGAGGAGCTCCCAGACACAAGACACCACGTGTACAACCAAATGCAATTAAGACAGCAGGTCTCCTCAAATCAGGAGACCTGCTCCACTGGGGATACTAGGATGAGCTTCTCTGCAAGGACCTTGAATGTTGCTAGGTCTGTGCAAACATGTGCCCAGTAGCCCCAGTGCAAATCTCACTTTATGCTCCAATACTGGGAATCTGACCTCTGATGGACACTTTCACCTGCAAGTTCCCCAAGAACAGATACAAAGCACAGTTCATCACTTCCCACCCCCAGAGCTCTCCTCCCCCTCCTCCCCCTCCCCTCCCCCTCCTCCCCCTCCCCTCCCCCCTCCCTTCCCCCCCCCTCCTCTTCCTCCTCCTCGTTCCCAGTCCCAGGGCAGGGCTCAACCATATATACTCAAACTACAAACCCCAGAGATACCTCTAACTTCCTCCAGTATGTTGCTATCGTCCCTGCCCTATTGACCATCCTTCATGTGCCCTTCATATTCACTGAGTTAGTCTTCTTTCATCTCCACACCATCAATGTGGTCCAAACCACCACTGTCTCTCATTCATATGCACCTTTCATACAGGCCACTACATCTGTCTTATTCACCACTGTTGCCTCAGCACCCAACAAAATGCCTGACACATAATAATAATAACAATAATAATAATAGTATGGTTTCTTATATTAGATACTTACGTGCTGACACTTGTCTAAGTGTTTTATGTGCATAATCTCACATCACAATTCTCTGGGGTGAATGTCATTATTATTGTTACTTACACATGAGGAGAAGGAGGCTCAGAGACGCTGTGCCCAAGGTCCCACAGGTAGTAAGTCCCAGAGCCGGGATCACAGACTAGATCTGGTCCATCTGACCCCAGAGCCTGGTTTCTGCATCCGTATGCTGCATTGTCTCTGTGGGAGCTTGGTGATATCCATTGGTTAAATGGATGGATCACCGCACCACTTAGTCAATCTCCACGGCCCCAGCTGTGCTCCTTCCAAATCATTCTCCATGTTGTAGCCACCACGGTGGCTATAACTTAAAATATTCAATGGTCCCCAACTCCTGAGCCTGGCTTGAAAGATCTAGCCCCTTCCTCCCACTCCATCCTCGCTTCTCTTCACTCTTCCATCAGGCATACCCATCTACTTTAATGTTCCCGGATTGATGTGCTACATTATTTCTTGCCTCAGGCCCTTGCACAGCCAATCTCTCTGTCCACAATGCCTCCCCGCTCTGCTCCCCCAGACCTGAAACTCTCAACCTAGACCATGCTTCCTCTTGTCCTATCCCATCTGCCTAGCCAAGGCACCCATCCTCTGTGTCCCCACAGTACCCTGCACAACCCACAGGACAGTAATGACCAGGTACTGTTGCCTCTGCTCCATTAACCTGTCAGTTCCTTCAAGTCCAGCGAGCGTGTGTTCCCTCTGGCCTCCCCACCAGCGAGCACAGTGGCGGGCATGTAATTTTCCGTGCCTGACAGCGATGCCTCTTTGTTTGAATGGGTTGATTCAATAAAGTTATTAGTAAACAAAAACAGACAACATACAACTTAAGTGGGCTTTAAGAATCAACCATCAGAAAAAACTCATGACCCTTGGGCTTCCCTGGTGGCGCAGTGGTTGAGAGTCTGCCTGCCAACGCAGGGGACACGGGTTCGAGCCCTGGTCTGGGAAGATCCCACATGCCGCGGAGCGACTAAGCCCGTGCACCACAACTACTGAGCCTGTGCGTCTGGAGCCTGTGCTCCACAATGGGAGAGGCCGCGACAGTGAGAGGCCCGCGCACCGTGATGAAGAGTGGCCCCCACTCGCTGCAACTGGAGAAAGCCCTCGCACAGAAACGAAGGCCCAAAATAGCCAAAAATAAATAAATAAATTAATTAATTAATTTTTAAAAAAAAACAACTCATGACCCTTGACAAGACAATGTGGTCGGTGATCTGGAGGCGTGATTTCCAGACTTGCCATGTGTCAGAATCACCTGGTTTGCTTTACTAAAAGCACAGGTGGCTGGGCCGCACCCCTACAGTCTCTGATTCAGTAGATCTGGGAAGAGGTGGGTGGACTGAAGATGTCTAGTAAGTTTCCAGGTGATGTTGATGTTGCTATGAGAGATACCCTTCTAGAAGATTCTGGAAGTACCCTTCAGAGAACAGTAGTACCTAGTAAAACTAGGAGGACAGGCCCAAAGAGAAATGAAACACAAGCTTCTTGTCTTGTCAGGTTTTGGTCTTAAGTTTGTAATGCACCAAACTCTAATAGAAAGTCTGCCCTCGGAACAAAAACAGTTTGGGGGCAGCCACACCTAGCCCAGGGTCAACGTTCATGTGGATTCCAACCTCTTGCTGCAGAAATCCTGGCTTCTCACCGACATTCTGGTATAGAACGGCCACATTTGGCACCTGGCTCTGGATGCCAGGCCCAGAGTATAGGCATTGCTGAGATGCCCCATACATCTTGCTGGCCGTCAAACAAGGCCTGACCCCCTCCTCCCTGATGGGAGCAGCTCCAGGCAAACCAATGGCATCCTGCAGACATCGTGAGCGGGGAGGAAACAAACAGATTAATCTCTGAAATTTGATACCCGTTCCAGACACAAGTAGCAACAAACTTAGCGACAAAGCTGTCAAAATATGTTCCACAGCCTCATTGGCAAGAGATCTGGACACATGAAAGAAAATTCAGCAAAACCAAGTCAGTTGCCAAACTGGGAGGTTTGACAGCATGCTCAGGAATACGTTAGATCAAAACAGGAACACGTCCAAAGGAGTGAGCGTCTCCATAAATTATTATGGAATGATTAGAAATAATTAGTCAGTGATTTCAAAATATTACATATATTTTTCAGTGGTATTGAGGGGACATGTTATATAACATGGGATTTTGTTTTTACGTTGGGTTTTTCTAATTTTTTTCTTCATGCTCTCCAGCAGTTTTCAAAAGATGGGGGCCACAGATGTAGTACTCCACCATGTAAATCTCGGTGGCTTAAAAGAATGTCTTTAGGCAACAGGATTCCTTTGCAAAGCTTCTAATGGAAGGGAAATGGCAGAGAGATTCTTGTTCCTTTCTGGGCCTCGTTGGTGGGGGTCGGTCTCTAGCTGCTTTTCCTGAGTTAGAGTTTGGTATCAAAGGAGTTATAGAATTTATGTTTCCAAAGGCCTCCAGGGGTGGTTGGACACAAGCAGACATGGGGTTCACCCAAGCAGACATGGAATTCCAACCAGAGCCAAGGCTGGGACCCAGGCCTCCTGACTTACTTTGGGTAGGAAAAACCTGGAACCAAGAGGCTCCTATAGCCTTTCTGAAGAAACTTCATTCTAAAGACAGATCTTTAGAACAAATCTGTTCCTAGTGTTCCTGCCATGTGGGAGAAGAATTCTTGTCCTGGTGACAGAGGGGCATCTCCTGGGCTCTGCTCCTTCAGCTGGCCCTGGAGTGGCCGACCAGACTTGAAACAGCTGCCCCAGATCTGGGCGTCCCCTGTTGGCAATGTTCCTTCCAGCCTTGCAATCTTGGGAAGGCAGACCATGAAAGACCTACCCTCCTTACGTGTCAGAGGGACGGTAAGACTCAGCTCAGCCTTCCTCAGAGAGCAGAGAGAACATTCCATCACCCAAGCATAAGGAGCCCCAAAGGCCAATGGAACAGAGTAAAACACTGGCCACACATCCCTGCCCCCGCTGGCTTCTCTGGCCCCTAGCTTTTTCCACTTCCTCTTCAAGAGTTAAGACTTAACATCCTGCTAAGGGGTATTAACTTTTAAGTTGCCATAAAACGAAATAATTTTATTTATCAATTTGTTTTAATTTCAGAGAATGGCTAAACATATGTATGAGTTAGCCGAAAGAGCCAGCATGCACACCTGCTGTGAGGAGAGCTTTCCAAAACGAGACATGAGGAAAATATTTGAATTCTATTTCCCTGTTCTAAAGTCCCATTTGGAAAAAAAAAAAAAGAAGAAGAAGAAGGAGGGAAGAAAAGACAAGACTTCCAACACAGAAGCAGGCCTTCACAGTTACAGCCTTTTACAAGATGATCCTGAGCTATGTTCCCTGTCTCTGAGGAAGGCACCAGCATATAAAATGGTAGTGAATTTGCATTACTTCCAATCCATCATTCTCTGGGTGTGCGGGAAAAACCAGGGGACCCGCTGCAACAAAGCTCAGCCTTCGTGTTGACAGATTCTTATTTAAGTGACTATGAATACAACAATTCCACAAATAATTTGTCAAGTGTGGGGCTGAACTGGCTCTGAACCCTGATAAATACCGACTCTCCTCCTGCTACAAAAGCAGCAGGCTTGGTGTGCGGACACCGCGGAGCAGGCACGAGCACGGAACAATCTATGCTGCTATATTTCTTTCTTCTTTGTGGTTTAACGAAACAAAACAAACAAACAAACCCCAAACAACTTTGAAGGTGGCCTTTTTCCTCAGTGTTGAATATCCAGGATGGAGATGCCTTTTGATTGCACACCAGGCACTGCAGGCTGAGCCATAAGGGTCCCTTTGCAGACCACACTGATGGCCCCCTGCCCACAGAAGCCTCCAGCTTCCTTCTTGAATGCTCCAGTCAAGTCGCCTTAAGCCTCGAGTTCCCCTGGCTGCTGTCCTAAACGGTGCACCTGGCAGCTGGAGCCCAGTGACTGTGACCACACAGGGTGACCGGCAGTGCACAGGCTGCACCAGCAGACTTGCAGTTCAAGATGCGCCTGGAGGATGGGGTGACAGGTCTCCTTGAACAAAATGTAAATCTAATCATCTTTGAAGACCGCGATATACACCTAAATGTCTCTTGCAGATGTAATTTGGTATGCATTATTAATTTATTTTTCATAAAGCTCCCCAGCTCCTGAGAGGGTGAGTGTGAGCACAGAGCCGCCCGATGATAAGGCTCGTTTGTCAGGGGAAGGCGGGCATGGGCGTACAATTTCCCTTCCTAAAAACCTCATCCAGGAGAATGCTCAGATGCTTCTTAGGGAAAGAAGACTCCTGCAAACTAGATGATTCCGGACATGTTAATAAAGTGCCGACCTCTAATGGGACATGAACACTCCTGCGCTGTTTGCAAAGTGAGTGGTAACTTAACAATGCTGGACTGCCAGGCATAAGAGGGGCTGTCTATGTGTCAATTACACTGAAACTTTGGACACTGAGACCATAATGCCTATAGAAATAATTAAGAAATAATTAACTCATTCTAACATAAAATGCTAAATATTTATTGTTTATGAAGCAATTTTAAATAATGCAAAAGCTCATGCAGTTGGGGCCATCATGATTTTCCAGTCATTAACTTAACCAGAATTTGCATTTTGGGACTCTAGCCAGTGACTTACATGCAGTCCTTAAGTCATTTTTCAAACACCCTGTCCTATCTTAATCTATTCATCATTAATCACATTTGGTCACTTTACATAGAGAACACTATTCAGATAAAAGATAAAAGAAATACATTAATAAAATGAAAGCAAGTTGGAATACTTCAAAACATGAGGTAGAGGATGAATATGGTTATCCCAGCAATTTATACCTTGTGCACTTAGTGTTAAGATAGGGCTGGTGGAGCTGTTGCTTATTATTTAAGCAGGATTATAAGGAGGAGCTGGCTTTTATCATATCAGCCACCCTTTCTCACTGTTCTGAAATGAGAGCATGCATCTAAGCTGGTCCCTGGAGCAGCTCTGCCTTCCAACAGCTGGGGCAGGTCAGTAGAACATGGGGAAATCCAGACCCTTCTCTAACCCAGGTTACCTCCACCAGTCACTAGACTGGCCTAGTAAAGATACACTCTGGGGTCACTCCAAGGAACTGATTCATCCTCACCTGGTGCTGTCAGTTCAGTTTCCTTCGGGGTCACAGGGAGGTCATGCTGGGCCCCACTCAGTGGCACCAATACCTCCTGGCCCAGGAACTCCCAGGCTCTCGGCCACAGGGTCTGGTCCTCTATGGGCTCTTGGACATTCTACACAATGTCCGCTTCCTGGGGCATTGGCAGAGCAGAACTGTGAGCTTGTTTCCCATATGAACAGAGGCAAAGTGAAAAGAGTGGGGAAAGAAAAGCAGGAGAAAAGGCAGGGAAGAGATGAGGAGGGAAACTGTGTCTGCTGCCACCATTCCTCCCACCCAGAAGGACTACAGCCATCATGAACATATGATGTTCTGTGCCAGCTGGGCCAAGTCCCCTTCTCCAAGCCCACAGACTGCCTGTGCTCTCCTGGGCAGCTCCTTAATCAGGGTCACCTTGTGGCAGGTACTAGGCATGCACTAGGGCTGAACCACTGGGGTCCCATGAGAACTGGTCAGATAATCGTTGTATCATTCAAGGATTTCCACTGATTAGGTGGTAGTAGCGTGGGGGGATTGGATTGTGGCCAGGTCATGGGCTCTTTGGTGAACTGAGAGTCAAACTGACATCTTCAGAGGAGGACAGTTGAGTCCCCACCCAGCTGTATAAGCTGGCAGGTGGTGCTAATGCTGGGGTCAGCTACACTTCGGTAGGTATATGTGACGTTTAGTTTGGAGGCACCACAGGGCCCAAGGGAATTAACATAATCTGTATATTGGTGTCTTGGGTATATATTCAGCCATTTGGGCCATTATAGCAAACTACCACAGACTGGGAGGCTTATAAACAACAGAAATTTATCTCTCAAAATTCTGGAGACTGGGAAGTTCAAGATCAAGGCGCCGGCAGATTCAGTGCTTGGTGAGAGCCCACTTCCTGGTTTGTCGACGGCTGTCTTTTCTCTGTATCTTCACATGGCGGAAAGGGTGAGGGGGCCCTCTGAGGTGTCTTTTATAAGGGCACTAATCCCATTTATGAGGGCTCCATCCCCATGACCTAAGCACATCCCAAAAGCCCCACCTCCTAATACCAACACATTGAAAACATCATCACATCACAAACATTTAGTCTATAGCAATTGGATACAGACTGATAAGGTAGACAGGAGTCAAGTACAGAGAACTCTGAAAATCTGATTAAAGTGCTTTATACTTACTCTGCAAGATGAGATGGGGAAAAAAAGTGATGTGCAAAGCCCAGACATTCCAAGGTTCTTGATAAGTGCACTAAACTGTGGTACCTGGGGGCTGTGATCCTCAGCAAACTCACCCCTGGCATAGAACGAGCCCTGTGAGGACTGGGGACCACATCTGTTTGAATCACCTCTGTATTATCAGCAGCTACAACAGTGCCGGGCACATGGTAGGTCTCCTTTCTGATGTTAAATAAAACTAAATATATTTGAGTGCTTTTAATGATGCTAAGCATATTCTTCTGACCCACACTGAAGGGCCTGAATCCAGTCATCTCCAACCAGCAGAAGAATCTGGAATAAATAGCTTGGATTGCGACCTAGTACCCGTCAGGCCATAAGCTTTATTATTTTATTTATGTTTTGTAGCTCTCCCATGTACCAAGTGCTCTATGAGATGAAACCGTTGCTCAGGCCCTGCTGGGGGGAGGGGCCGTCTGCCAATCATAATAGAGGCTGGCCAAGGGATGTCCCTTCAGGCAGCTCCAGACTGGCTGAGGTGGGTGTGGCTCAGATACAGAATGGGGTGAAGGAGGTCACTGGCAGAGCAGTCAGGGCACATGGGGGTGAGGGCCAGTGCCATGCTGTTGCAAGCAGTATGCCTGTCTGTGCTCCAGAATATCGAGCTATTGAGTGGGCCGGGGCTCTACAGCCAGACACTTATCATTGTTGTGAGATGGGAGAGGGAGAGGATGGAGCAGGGGGAAGAGGTGACAGGGTGGGGGAAAGACGAGGGACCTGGGAAAAGAGCCCAGCACTGGGTGGGGCCGATGACTAGGCAGGACAGATAAGTCCTCTCTGGGGTCTGGCCTTTGGGACCAGTGTGTGCT
Organism: Grampus griseus; assembly: GCF_964374135.1. NCBI lineage: Eukaryota > Metazoa > Chordata > Mammalia > Artiodactyla > Delphinidae > Grampus > Grampus griseus. The sequence continues at coordinate 18,805,173 of NC_139013.1, read as the reverse complement.
GGTCAGGGCAGCTCCTCTGCCCATCACGGGACCCTGGAGACCAATGCCCCAGCAGGACTGGTCTGGAGGCAAGCTTGTAGCGAGAGCACCTAGGACACTAACTGAACAAAGATTCACTTCCAGGGCAGGCCCCTTGCCGTTCAATCTACCACGCTACCAAAAGGGGATGTGAAAGCAATATTGTCCTGATCATTGTGGAAACTGTGGCATGTGTGATTCTGAGATACCATCACAACCAGAGGAGATGCTTTGCAGATTCACCCTCGTCATTTACTAGTTTGGACTCAGGTCAAGCAATTGAGTATTTTTATGGGTGTTTTTTGAGACTCTCCCCAAGTCTGTTTTTTTCTTGTAACAAAACTCTTGCCAAAAGAAACTGGTTTCTAAAGTCGCAGTCAAAAAGTAGTAATATTCTATCCACACATTAATGATTTCAAAATTCTCCATTATGAACAATATTTATCAAAAACAGCCCACTATCAGATGAAAGATGTGCCTTATCTTTTCTTGTCAACTAAAACATTATTCACAGAAAGTTTCTTTCATATCTGTTTCAGGGGTTTCAGTGTCATTTTAAATTGCAAATCAATCATCTATCTTGCAGCCCTCGTTCTGGAGGGGAGATTAACGCTCTGGCTAAAATTGTTTACAAAGCCATTTGTAAACCTTCTGCGGATGCAGATGAGGAAAGTTTACCAGTTTAACATTGTTGATCCCAGAGAAAGCCTTAAGCAATGACTTCAGAGGGCAAAAAAATTTGTTCATTTATCATTATTGTCATGGGCTTTCGCAAATGATGACTATTTGTCTTCATCCTATTTTTAGACAATGAGCCACAATAGAGTCCAGAAAGCCATTTTGCCAGATGGGAGAAGGTGCTTTCATTGCAAAATGTTGTCTTTTCTTTCCCTGCCCTATAAAATTGGCTTAAGTGAGAACCAAGGATATGTTTTAATGTCAGGGTTCCCAGAAGACATAATGACATACAATAAAGGCATTGCCAGTCCCAGGAAGGATGTGGTTCAAATGCATTGAATACTATTTTCAATCTAAAATCGTAACTTCTGGGATAGATAGAAGCACGGTAAAAGCCGGGAAGATAGTTATGGATTTTAGCACACTTTCATTCCTTATTAATATTCCCTTTTTTAAAATGAAACACTGCAATAGGAAGGCCAATTACTTCTCATTAAGATGAATAAAAATGTTAGAATAAGCTGGACATAAAATAAACATTTATAGTGATATATGGTGAATTCCACCGAGCTCTGAACTACTAATCAGAAACTCTCCATGGAAGAGAAGATAAGAAAATCCAGTTTTCATAAGAAATGTTCCAGATTCTGAGGAATTTCATCAAGGTCCCTGCTTGTTCCCCTCAGCTTGTTTCTGGCAGTATCCTGGGGAGGAGGGTACTCTTGCTTCCATGTCTCTGATCGTCTAGGGGTCTAGGAGCCCCCTTTCTGCAAATAGCCCCAAACCAGTGCTTGCTCCTCTAGGCTGGTTCCCTGGTCCTCCACTGGCTTTATGAGCTTGACATCGATAATCATTGTATGCCTAGCCTGTCTTTAACACAAAGGAATATTTCACCGGTGTTTTCCCTCTATCAAAGACAATAATGAGACAGGCCTTAGAGAGATTATGTAGTCAACGATCAGTACCGACGTCATAATACTAGGGGGTCCTTCTGGTTTGGGTCCAGGTGCAGGGGGCACCGGAAACTTCATCTTCTAGAAGCCTTTATCATTGAGCTGACATTTTAGCAAATAGTACTATTGACTCACTGGACACACGGTGGAAACATGAGAGCATTACTGAGCATTAATCAGCTTGAAAACATGTCACATGTTCTGAAATAGCCTGGACACACTCCTACACACACGCGCGCACGCACACACGCATACACATGCACGCACGCACGCACATGCACGCACGCACACACACATACACATGCGCGCACACACACCTTGGAGTTTCGTGGGAGAAAGGATCTTGGGGAGCCCAGAGAGGCGGATGCCGCAGATTGGGTTGGTCACCGTGCATGCTGGGCTTTGGAGGAAGGCTGCTACTCGCCCCGCTCAGCGCGGGATGGGCCGCGGCATGAAGAGCTGGCAACCCACCAAGACTGCTGCCTGGTTTACTTTAGCAAACGGGATACTGGCCCAGGTTCTGCTCCTCTCCATGGTATCTTTTTTTTTTTTTTTTGAAGAATTGCAGACTTACCTGACAGAAAGCTGCTTCTCCACGGGCCATTTCCTTAAAAGCAAAGAGACACCTTTGCAGTGTGAGCTCCATGGTGCTTCTGTACTTTGAACCCTCATCACAATCCCATTCCCCCAACCACAGCGCACCCCCTGCCCCTCCTCCTCTCTCTGCCCTTCCTCACCTGCACCTCCTCCCTTCCAGCTCAGCCTTGTGCCTCCACCATGGACTTTCCCAAATGGCCCAGCCCTATTGACCCCTTGTCCAAGTTTGCTCCCGGTGTGTTATCCCAATCTGAACAGGAGCAGTTTTATTTCCCAATCATGACCGTTTTGGGTTTTCTTTCTTTATTTTTTGGTCAGTAGGAGTGTATTTATTGGCAGGGGAATTTATTACTCAATAATTTTAAGACAGCCTAGAATAAGACACAATCGTCAAAGAAAATTCCTTTTTTTTTTTTGCTTTTTTATTTAATTTTTAATTGTGGTAAAACATAACATAAAATTTACCATCTTAATCACTGTAAAGTGTACCATTCAAGCAATCTCCAGAACTCTTGCAAATTACAAAACTGAAGCTCTGTACCTATTAAACAACTCCCCATCCCACCTTCCCTCCAGCCCCTAGCAACCCAGTTGACCATTTTTGATGCTGTAACCAGTGTTTTTGTCCTCCTGTATTCTCTATTACCCCTTGACCATCCCTCCCATTCAAGTCACCAGAGACTCATTGCATGAGGGAAGAAATGGATAACAGAAAACAGACAAAAATGATTCTCTAATGAACTTAAAGCTTAAAAATCTAAGCCTGGAGGAGAAGAGAACAAGAATGGCCCCAAGGCATAAGCAATAGGTGAGGAAGGACATGTGCTGACTTAGCAGAAAGTTTCCTACCCCCAGAGAATACATAAATGTTCCAGAAGAAAGAAGAGCAAAGGAGAGAGAGCACTTAGATGCTGGCAGGTCCCCATGAAGGGGCTGGTCCTTGACCATCCTGAGGTTGAGCCCCACAGGGTGATGAGAGCATCCACAGGCACCCTGGACGAGACTGAGCAACCATGGCCCAGCACTGGATGGAAGGATGACCACTGGGGTACCACAGCCACCTCCACCCCAACCTTGTCATTATATAGGAGTCTAGGGAACCCTGGGAAGGCCCCCAACTTGGGGAAGATTATTCTCATTGACTTGACAAAGTAAGAGCTTGCATTAAAAATTTAGTTGAGGGCTTCCCTGGTGGCGCAGTGGTTGAGAGTCCGCCTGCCGACGCAGGGGACACGGGTTCGTGCCCCGGTCCAGGAATATCCCACATGCCGCGGAGCGGCTGGGCCCGTGAGCCATGGCCGCTGAGCCTGCACGTCTGGAACCTGTGCTCTGCAATGGGAGAGGCCACAACAGTGAGAGGCCCGCGTACCACAAAAAAAAAAAAAAAAAAATTTAATTGAATGATAGGAAAATAAATTTATCTTTCTTGAATTTCAAGGCTGCTCTAGTCCACACCTCTGCCCCCTCTGCCAGCAACTACACCTTATGCTGCCTTACATTTCCCACTGCCCTGCGCAGACTTCATGCCATGTTGTGAGGAAGCCCTCCCAACAACAAGCAACAACCAATCTGTCTGCCATGTGAATGAGCCATCTTAGAAGCAAACCCTCCTGGTCCGGTCAAGCTTTCAGATGACTACAGAACCAATTGACATTTTCAGTGCAAACCCGTGAGGGATTCTGAGCCAGACCTGCCCACCTAAACTGCTCCTAAATTCCTAACCCACAGCAACTATGAGATAACATATAGGGTTTTTTGTTATAAGCCACAAAGTTTTTAGATAATTTGTTACATAGTGATAGATAACTACTACAGGAGCCTATATCAGACAAAATCATTAAGTTGCTGGATCAACCCTCACCTGAATCTAAGTACCTATAGACTTTTCAGTGAAGTGGATCAATAGAGTCTCTTTATTTTCTAAGCCAGTTTGAGTTGGATTTTCTATTATTTTCTATCAAAAGCATCTTGGCAGATACATTCCCAATCCTTCTCCCTCGCCTCAGACTTCTGACCTGGTGGAAACTAAAAATGTGGATTAACTGACCCTATTAAACTTCAGGTGAAGAATCTTCATTCCAGCTACTCCTGCTTGTAACTGTGGCATTAACATTATGGAAGCAGATGCTGCTGCAATCTCCATGCAGAGAATTCATTCCCTTGCTTAAGGGTGTAATAAATGGAGATGGGAAGAGTTTACATCTAAATATATAAAGGGTCTATAGGTAATAACCCTTAAGTGTAAAACCACTGTAGATATCCATTGCTATTTGCTTATCCAAAGCCACCAAAGAGAAGGAGTGAGTTGTTAATTCCTACTTGACAGTGACAACTTAGCATTCTTCAAACCAAAATGAGAAAGAAGAAAACTGTGTAGTGGTTACAGCATTTTGGTGGCTAAAAGCACAGGTGTAACCTTTCTGTTTCTTTTGTAAGTTGCCTCTTGCAATTCACAAAAAAGAGAGCAGGTCTTTTTTTTTAGAGGAGTGAAAAACACAATTGGGGTGTCTGTGTGTGTGTGTGTGTGTGTGTGTAACAAAGTAGAAAGATCATAACAAGATAGCATGTATCTCAACTCTGGTTGACAATGCTCAGAATGATCTAGAAAGAATAAGGTAGACAGTGGGTTCCAAAAGGAAAGTAATCAAGGTCAAAAGGAGGTGCTGGATAAAATACATCTCCAAGAGCCCTTTGCATTCTCCTTTGTTTGGATAAAACTAAGACTGGTCAATAACAATCATTGCACATCCTGTGTCAGTTGTGGATATGGATTTAAGGCATAGATAGACATGGTCATGTGAAATCTACAGATCTATGGTCTATGAATACCTGATAAGAATTATCAGTAAATTGTATCTTTATTAGTGCTCTTATGCTCATTTCCTGCTTTTTTTTTTTTTTTTGAATGAGATTGTATGGATTATTGGCTCTTTATCCAGGAAAAAACTTGAAATTCACTTCTGTGATGAATCACAGAAATTCATCCCATTAAGCCTCACTGAATGTTACATAGAAATATTTTTGGGAGGGACAGAGTTAATGTTTGGCTTTGAAGTCATTTGATATGGATCTCATTTTCCTCCTAACTCCTGTGTAACCCTGAGCAAGTTACTGAGTCTGTCCAAATATCACCCTTTTCATCTGTAATATTATATTGTTTGTAATAATAAAAATAGTATGTACTCTTACAGGATTTACTATGTTTCAGACCCTGTAGTCAGTGTTTCCTGTTTCTTAACTCATTGAATCCCAACCCCTAATATGATTCTCTTATCCCAAAGCTTGGCACATGTTAGACACTGCAATGGCAATATACACTTTCATTTGGAAATGAAATATTAAGAAGCATAAATAATAGAAGATAAAATGATCTATTTCTCATACATCTAGGTGACATGAATCTAAAAATATTTTTACATTTATACTCTGTGACCAAGTACACACACACATGCACTGTGAAAGAGCATGATTCTAAAAATCAATGTATCATTGCCTTTCCTATATCATCCATTTCTATCCAGTCCACCTGGTATCACTGGGGACATCAGAGGGACACTGTGCTTCAAAGACAAATGCCATCTTAATTAGACAGGTCTCTTTTTAACATTTACCATCTCCTGTTGGGTCTAGCTCAAAGCAGTCAATATTTTTTTATAAACAGGGGAAGGAAAAAAAAATGTCATCCAAAATCCACATCTTTAAGTTATTGGTGTGTGTTTGGTGCAACTGTGTTGATCCCAGCATCCATGTCAGCACAATGCCATACACATGTGTTAGCCGTTTTAGGCACAGGGCGGAGGGCTGTGACCACATCACACCACCTGAATCAGAATGCGTGACAACCCAGTGCAGGGCTATTCGGCCACAAGCTCATGTAATCAACCACAGTGGGAGCTGGGGGTTGACCCAGGTTCTACCTGCTTCAGATGCCCACATTCTCAGTTGAGACAGTGAGAGGTGTCTTACTCCTGCTGACTCAGTTCACAGGAAAACACTGAAAAAATATGAAGGAATACGCTGCCTTATCTTCAAATTTACACCAGGCACCAAAGCAAGGTGGTGAACCCGCTGTAGAGGCACCATGACTCCGGAGGAAGCATGTTTATGGATTTTGGTATCAGAGAGACCTGGGTTCAAATATCAGCTCTGCCACCTGCCAGCAGTATGACTTCACATCTGTGAGCTTCTTTTCTTGTAAGGGCTACATGAGATAGTATTTATACACTCCCTGAAACATAGCAAGCTCTCAGTAAATGGCAGAAGAAGCAATAAAGTAATAATGATTTTTGCCTCTCATTCCTTACCTCTTTCCCTGAGCTCCAAATTTTTACAGAAGACTAACTACTCGATATCTCCACCTGGGTGTCCCGCAGGCCCTAGGAACCAGCATAATAAATCAAACTCACCATCTATTCCTTAAACCTGCACAAACTAGAAACCTGGGTCAACACACCTCTTCCCCTCCCTCTCCATTCACATGGATCTGATAACTCAGTCAAGGTGTTCACTGGACTTCAGGTTGGAACTTCATCTCACAAGTCAGAATTTTCTTCTTCCTTCTCCTGAAAGTATACAAAAGCAAGATGGAGAACAAAAAACTGCTTATAAGTTTTCAGGGAAATTCAAAGACAAATGTAATGCAAGACTGCAAAATGTGTGTAAGGCTGTCAAAAGCAGCTGTGATTGAGCAGAAGCCACAATAAGAGGAAGTGAAAAGAAACTCAGCAAATTGCTGGAGGAGTTCAGTGATGGTGTATCTCAGCAAGACCAACTAGGAGACATTTATTAAAGGAAAAAGACTCAACCTGAAGTGCAAAACTATCCTTGTTTTCAACAGTAGGTATTGAAAATAGAGAGAGCAGTGCTTCTGCGAGAAGCACACTTAGCCTGGTTGGGACAGAGGGGCAGAGTGAGCCATAGTTGCAGGAAGCAGTCTGTGTTTGAAGCAACAGAGAAGGGAAAACCTTTGGCTTGTGAAATCTGAAGGGTGACCCTACCTTCTCCTGCCCCTTAACCCTCTTCATTGCCACTTGTCACCCCTACCGTCGAACTTATGCTAATATCTAATAGAGGGGAATCAAATATACCCAATTATAAGTAATGCCAAAAAGCAGCCATGGCTTCTATACAAAAATACTAAAGGAAAAATTGGTAATAGATAGAAAAACTTAAAATAAAAAAGCTTCTTTAGTAATCATGTTTTCATAGGGCAGGTAAAAATTATGACCAAACATTTTGTCACTACTTAAAAAGAAAAGAGAAGCAATTACATCTCTGAAGAAAACTCACAAAGAAGGAACAATTGTCTCACAAATGCTAGCTTGGTATTGAAGGATATCATTCAAAGATGAAAAGTCTAGTGATAAAATCATATGCATATGTTAAGCAATGAGGTCTATACTAACATAATATTAGAAACTAAAATTGGGTGGTGGAAAAGAAAGGGAAGGGAAAAGGAAATCTGCTCATTGTATTATGAATCATGGTAGAGAATGAAGAAGATAGTGTCTAAATAAATAATAACTAAAGATGTCATAGAAAGTTATAATACAGGAGTTATGATTTGAGCAAAATATAAAGCCTCTTAAATATTGGAAGAGCCAAAATATATCAAAGTGTAGAGGTCTCTAAGAACCAAACAAAAATCTGTTATACAATGATGTGTCGGAACTAAGACCAAATATGTGTCATGTAACTGTAAATGGGCTCAGTTGATCTATCAAGAATATTTTCAGGTTGGTCCACAAAGCAAAGCCAACCCAAGCTGTATTCAAGAGTCAGGTAAGACCGAGTCATTAGGCAAAGTTGAAAACAAAGGGATATTCAAAAGCACACCAGACAGATATAAACAAAAGGAAGCAGAGGCCATGCTTTTCTTACCTGAGAAGGCAGGATTCATAATCAAAGCATAAAATCAGACGTTTATAATGTTAAAGGGAGAAATTCACAGCGATAATATAACCGTTCAGATGACATAGCAGCAACAATCACCTGGCAGAAATTACAGGAGGTGCAAGGAGGAACAAGCAGTAACACTAAGAACAGGAGACAATTTGGCACTCTCTCCATGACAGACCAGTGGACAAAAACTTAGACTCTAGCAGCCCCAGATAACATAGTTAATAAGACAGACTGGACTGAGTTATACAGATTACATATCTTGACAACAGATCATTTATTTTCTTTTCAAATGCCCATGAAATATTAACAAAAACATCGATCACACTGTAGGCCCCAAAGGAGCCCTGATAAATTCCCCCAAATCAGAAATAGTGGAGACGATATTCCCTGATCACAATGTAATAAAAATAGAAGTAAACAACAAAATCAGAAAATAAAAAGTCCTTGCCACCTGAAAAATAAAAATAAATTAAAATCACTCAGACATATTCTTAAAGAGGAAACACAACCCGAAAGTGAAGAATTTCTAAAAAAAAAATAGTGAAAATATTATATATCAGAACGTATGGACACAGCTAAAAGGACTCAGAAAAAAGTCATAAACTCAAAAACTTAGGTCAATAAAAAATAAAAGCAAATGAATTAGGCATCTGACTAAAAAGTTAGGAATAAAACAATGGTAAGAAATAAAGAGCTAATAAAGATAAAAGCAAAAATCAGTAAGTTAGAACAATAGAAACCCACAGAACTGTAGTATAAGCCCACAAGCTGTGTCTTCAGGAGAGGGAGAAAAACAATAAGATAGCCCACTAATCAACCTGCTCACAAAAAAAGAAGAAGAAAATACAAAGAGACGGAAAATGTAAATAGACCAATGTCCATTCAAAAATATAAAAAGCTTTTGATATAAAAGCTTTTGATAAAAAAAGGAGTCAAAACAGGACTAGGCCTGGGGAAATTTTATCAAGTCTTTCAGAAAATCAGATGGCCCAATAATGCTTAAATATTTTAGGGTACGTAAAAGAAAATTACCAAGATCTTTTATTGAAGCAAATATAACATTATGCCTAAACCTGGTAGAGATTGGGCAAAAACAAACAAAAATCACAGTCTAAACTTATTTGGCATATTAGTGCAAAAATCAGATATAAAATATTATCAAACAGAATCCATTAGATCATTAAACTATACTATAAAAAGTGGGTTTTATTTCACAAACTTAAGAATGGTGAAATAATAGACGACTCACTAAATATGTCATTCCATTACTGGATGTAAGGAGAAAAAACATATGATCAATTCAGATACTAAGATAAATTACATGCTAAATTCAACAATAATTTTTGATTAAAAAATTAACAAAAAGCACAATACAACACGACTAACATATAAAGGTTTCCTTAAAATTTGTAAGGAAAAGACCAAGTTGAAAGTGAGGGCCAAAAAATTTCACAGAAAAGGAAATATAAATGATTAAACATAAGAAGAGCAACTCAAATTTAATGAAAGATCTCCAACTTAAAGCTATTTCAAGATGCCTTTTGCACCGACTGGATTGGCAAAAATCCAAAAGTTTGATAATACTCTGTTAGGGATGCTCTGGGGAAACAGGCATCACATATTGCTGGTGGGAATATGAATTGGTATAACCCCTGTGGAGGGCAAATCAGGACCATCTATCAAAATTATGTATGTATATACCCTTTGACCCATCAATTATACATTTGGGAATTTATCCTCCAGTTACACTTGCATGCATTTGAAATGATGTCTGGACAGAGTTATTCATTAGCTTTGCTTGTAGGAGCAAAAATGCAAACAACCTAAATGTCCATCTATTGGGAACTAGTTAAATAAATTATGGTACATCCATACAATATAATAGCTATATGAAGCTATAAACAAGCAGTGACACTTTCTACATATGGATATAGAAAGATTGCCAATATGTATCAAGTAAAACAAACAAACAAAAAAGCCCACAATGTGCCAAAGTGTGTATATTAAGCTGCCTTTTGTGTTAAAAGAGAAAATATGTCTGTGTGTATGTGTGTGTGTGTGTGTGTGTGTGGTGTGTGTGTTAGATTGTACGCAACTCCCTATAGTCTTAGGAAATAGTGTTGCAAATATTGACCCCCATCTACTTTTCCAGGTTGATCAACCACTCCTATTCCCTCTAACACACAGCCCACTCTGATCACACAATCTATGCTTTAGTTGCACTGAGACACTTAACAGTCTCTGGTTATCTTTGTGTATATATTGTTCTCTCTGCCTAAAGCACCAAGATACCCCCTCCTCTGACAGATGGACCACTTATCCTTCAGGAAGACCTAGTTCCAAAATTGCACCTACACTAGGGGGAGAAAGAGTAGCTCCCTTCCGTGGGCTCATATGCACACCCTCTTTGTCGAATTGTACTGAAATTCTTTGCTCAGATATATAAGTTCCCAAGAACACCATGAGAAATTCAGGGGCATCAGTCATGTGTTATATTTACTTTTGCATCCCCATGACCTATCTGGCAGAGATTATACACACAATAAATATGCCTTAGAATGGGAGGTGTAAACAACACACATGTCCATCAACAAAATGTGACATATACGTACAATGGAATATTATTCAGCCTTAAAAAGGAAGGCAGTTCTGACACAGGCTATAATATGGATGAACCTTGAAAGTATTATATTTACTGAAATAAACCAGATTCAAAAGGACAAATATTGGAAACAAATATTCAGAACTTATATGAGTTTTCTAGTGTAGTCGAATTCATAAAGGCACAAAATAGGATGATGGTTGCCAGGGGCTCGGGGGAAGAGGGAATGGGGAGTAATGGTTGAATGGGTACCAAGTTTCAGTTTGGGAAGATGAAAAAGTTATGGAGTTGGATGGTGGTGATGGTTCCACATCAATCTGTACTTAATGCTGCTGAACTGAATACCTAAAAAAGGCTAAAATGGTAAATTTTATGTTATGTATATTTTACCACAATAAAAAATATGCTTTGAGTAGGGGAATCCAAGGAATCCTTAAGATAGAAAGTCACTATCCACAAGGACACTTTTATATCCTATTCCCAAAGATGGTAATATTGTATGTTGTGTTCCCGTCCATTTGTCAAAATCAATTCTACCCTTAGAAAACTTTCTCTCGAGACTTAATTGAAAGCTGTCAATGAATGGTCACAAAGATCTTAGTAAATATGCTACACCATTCATTTGTCAATAAATATTGTTGACCCGCTAGGTGGCAGACACACCAGTTGCTGGGAATACAGAGGTGAGAAAGACCTGTTTTCCTCACCTTGAGGAGCATCCACACAACACTGAATCTACAGACCCTGAAACACTTTGAAGAAGCTTTGCCTCTAGTTCCTTCCAGTCTCGGGGGTCACTCTCTCACTGGTTCCCTGTACTTCCCTCTACTCTGTAGTAGTTTTCACCTAAGGTATGGGGTATCTGTTAACGTTCCACAGTAGAGAACCAATTCCCTTAAATAAACAAAACACAAAAAGTTTATAAAATACATTGGGTAGAAATGCACTGCTCATTTTTATGTTTTATTTTTGAATTGGTTATTGCTGGGGTAGAGAAGTGCTATTGATTTTTGTATGTTGATCTTGAGTTTAGCAATCTCACTGAACTCTATTATTAATTCTAATAGTGTGTGTGTTGATTCCTTTGGTTATTCTGGAGAGATGATCATATCATTCGCAGTTAATGTCCGTTTTATCTCTTCCCTCCCAATCCTTACAACTATGATTTCTTTTTGTTCCCTCATAACATTGGCCGTGACCTTTAAAATAAAACTTCACCCCAAACCACCATAAGGCAGCAAAAAATGAATTAATTTTATGATATTGAAATAAAAGATTTTGTTCAAAGAAACCATGAACAAAGTTACTAAATGCTAGAACAGAAGATATGTGCAATGTCTAAAACAACAAGGGATTACTGTTTCTAGACTATGTAAGGAATTTTTGCATGTCGACAAGGAGAAAATGTCAACCCAATGGAAAAATCGTCAAAGGATCTGAATAGTAATTTATAGATGAGAAAATTCTAAAGCTAGTAAGCTCATCAAAGAGATGCTTAAAGTCATTAATAATCAGAGAAGTGTAAATTAAAACAATAATGAGATATTACTTTACGTATTTTCGACTGGTTGAGTGAGAAAGCTGGGTAGTGCCAAATGTTGGAGGGAACTTGGGGATATAAGATGTAAGGAGGTAATCCAGTGCTTGAGGTAGCGTGACTGGTGCAGCAATTCTGAAGAACGATTAGTAGCTTTAAGTCAAATTTTAAAATGATCTGCTGCAGGGTATCCCCAGTTCCCACACATGCTCCTAAGTGGACATGTGCAGGGAAGTTCATGGTAGCCTTGTCTGCCATGTTGAGGAGTTGGAGGCAGTTGGGTTGCCCCTCTTTGGGTGAGTGGCTAGACAAAAATATGGTGGATGCAAACCATGGAGTCCCATGCATCAACTGGGAAAAACAGTCTACATGTGTGGCTGGGTCTTAAAAACATGGTGCTGAGGGAGAGAAATTCAGAAAAGACTATGATATCTCAACCAATACCATTTATATGAAATTCAATTGCATGCATACAAATCGAGTACATATTTTGCAAGAACACATATGAACAGAAAAAGCAAGTCCATGCTAAGTGCATCAGAATAGTTGCCTGTAGGGGTGGGAAATGGGGAGAACGTAAATGAATAAATAGAACAGGAACAGGCCCTTGCACAGAGGGATGGTAGCAAAGCTCCATGATGGAAGTGTGGGATTTTTTTTTAAAGAAAAATAAATGAAAGCAATGCTGAGAGACCGAAGGATCCCAGAGAGAGAGATGACAGGAGCTGAGCTCGTGTCTCAGAAGCTAGAGGGTCTTCTAGCTCGGCCAAAACATCATCTCAAAGTTATCTCAAAGATGCCCACAAGAAGTGGCCCAACCACGCCTTTATGTCATGAGATAAGAGCTTGGGATTAGCAGATGCAAACTGGTATATATAGAATGGATAAACAACAAGATTGCACTGTAGAGCATAAGGAACTATATTCAATATCCTGTGATAAACCATAATGGAAAAGAATATGAAAAAGAATGTGTGTGTGTACATATATATATATATATATATATATATATACACATAACTGAGTCACTTTGCTGTACAGCAGTAATTAACACAACATTGTAATTCAACTATACTTCAATAAAAAATAAATTTAAGAAAATGAATAAAAAATAAAAAGAAATAAAACTGTTAAAAAAAAAAAAGAGTGAACTCGGAGAAAAAACAAGATAAGGAAGGGAGAAGGGCTTTTTTGCTACTTCCCACCTTGTAAAGAAAGGGAGGCGGTGGCAACCAAGTGGGAAGGGAGGAGAGTGGGAGCCATCTCATCCTTCTAACCACCCACCAGCCTCAGCCTTCCCCGTGTCATCTTGCGCACAAAGAGTGGAGGACCCGGAGGAAGGGGGCCTTGTCTCCTGATCTGGCCAGACTCCAAGACCTCAAGTGATAAGTCAGGGCACGGGAGGGGCAGACCAGGAGCCCAGAGCCCAGCCGTGTATTCTTTCCACACGGAGGGGTACCTGGTCCTCAAAAGTCTGATTCAGAGAAAATAAATAATGGGCCTCAGAAGCTCATTGGTCAGGCAAGGAACACACCCAGACATCCCTCTGTCACTTTTCTTGGCCACATCATTTGACACTGAGGCAGGTTGGGGTTGCACCCCTCTTGCCAACCGAGACCCTCCAGAAAGCCAGGGCAGCAGGAGCCGGGTCATGACGGAGATGGCGTGTTTATTAACGTCTGTCGAGAAACTGGTGACTGTCAGAGATTATGTATTGACCTGGCTTCCTGAATGTATTCTTGGCTGGTTAGGAATTGTTACATACAAGTTCTCTGGAAAGTTAGCCAGGCTGCTGCTCTCAAAATACTCTTAAGGTTGGGGAGCAGAGAGGTGACTCCTGTCTCCGGCAATTTGGAAAGCCGGAATTGGAAAGAAAAATAAATGCAGTGAAAACGTATCCACGGCAGGGAGTGGATCTGGGATCAGGGGCTGGTCACGAATCCAGAATAACACCTTCCTAAACACAATGGAAAGCATGGGCGCATGCGTGTCCTAATTTAAGGCGGTTCGTTTGCTCAGTGATTTCCAGGCAAGTCCCAGGGAGATCAAAGTGAGTTCAAGGTGAATAGGTTTGCTGCCCACAGCTAAGTGACTAGATGTTATCCTAGGACAATGGCTCAGGCCCTGAAGGGCGGCACTGTCACCTCCCAACTGTGTGGCCATCAGCAAAGTGGCAGGCACAGGGATCAGGGGGGTGGAGGGCTCTGTAAAGAAGAGGCCTGCACACTTCTGCTGGCAGAGTGGGAGCTCTGACTACAGAATGGTACATGCCAGGAAACAAGTTGAGGAACACATCACCAGTCTGGATAGGGGCTGGAATTGTTGGCTTACTCAAATATACACCTTAGTAAGAATTTAGAAGGAAATTCGTGCAAAAGCTTGGACAGCAACCTTAGTCTAAACCCACTCACAAGCAATGAGTGGAAGCAGCATCTATTTTAGATGTCATAGGTCTAGAACTGTCACCCTTGGGTAGCAGCTACCAAGCTTTCAAAGAGCATGAGTGGAATTAGGCATAGTTGTCCTGGGCCCCTGGGGTGGAGAGACTTGGTCTAGCAGTGCCTCCTGATTCCCACGGGTCTCCAGAGAAGGATGTCTCTTAGGTGGTCCCTGAAATGCTACTGGGAAAACTACCACGGTTTCACACGGAAAGGAACAAAGAGCTAGGACATTCCATAGATGGATGAATGAAATTCAGGCCTGCAAATCTTCCCTAATGTACATTTGCAACAGCTGCCAGCAGTTGGGAAACCAGATCTGCTTTGTGGCCTCCTTGATCAAAGATGATCCCTCTGGGACGTGGCAGCTTCTCCTACAACCGTCCCACCCCTGCTGCAATCCCACGGTTCCTGTGGGTTGTATGCAACTAGAGTCCCTGAATATCAAACACTCTAGGCACACATGCAGCAGTCAGCGAGACATGGCCTGAGTGGCCCAAAAGACACGGTGACGCCCCCAAAATGCCAAGCTTGCACCCAAGGCTTGGCTTTGACTCCCAAAGAATTAAAGTCAACATGTGTCTGGGCATCAAATCAGAGAGAACTGTCAACTCTTTCAACTTAGTTCTGCAGCACTAAAATTTCCTTCTTAAATAGTATCCAATTTCAAGTGTAAAGGAAGGAACGGATAATACAGATGTTTCATGGAGTTTGAAGTATCCAGAGTCTAAAACTATCACTTTTACTTTATCAGCCATCTCTGAAGAGTTCAAAGCATTTTTCGTGAACATTTTCATGCAAAATTTCACAACAGCAAACGGGTCAGGCGCGATCCTCATTTTACAGACAGAAATGAATGAGCGGCTAGAGGTCTTCAGACTCTTAGCCTCTTTCCTCTACATGTCATTCCCAAAGCCCAACAGTCAGGGCCACATTTTTAAAGCAGTGTCCCTAGATGCCCAGGCTGTTCTGGATCTTCCAGGACTGTAGTAGCAAACACAGAAGTCAGACAGTGAGGGGACAGGTGGCTTTGTGCCTGGTGGGGTCAGTGACAAGCCAAATGCTCTTGGTCTAGAAGCAGCTGAACCAGCTCTGGCCAATCCCTGCCATGAAGAATGTGGACCTGAGTGTAACCAGATAATCTGATTGTTAAAGAGAAGATGTAAATCTAATAGTTTTTGGATAAAATCCACTGATATTTAAATGTTAGCTAATTTTGAGGGAAAAAAATTCATTGCAAGCAAAACAAATCACATCTGTGAGACAGACACTGCCCAAAGTAGCCGGTTTGCAACCCCAGTCCTAAGATGTAACCACTGATGGCAATTTCTATGTTTAGCAGAGAGAAAAAAAAAAGAACTTCTATTTTAAACTACAAATGACCACAACCACATCTGCTTGCTAGGGGACCTACATCCTTTCTCCCCAATCTGAAATATTTTCTAAGAAAGATACTATGATGGGCTTGGGCTGTGAGCCCCTCATGTTGCCATCTCCAGACGTGGTCTGAAAGTGGCAAATAGACTTTTTTAAATTTATTTTTTATTGAAGTATAGTTGAATTACAATGTTGTGTTAATTACTGCTGTACATATATACAATGGAATACTACTCAGCCATAAAAAAGAAGGAAATAATGCCATTTGCAGCAACATGGAAGCAACTAGAGATTACCATACTAAGTGAAGTAAGTCAGAAAGAGAAAGGTGAGTAGATTTTTATCTGCTTATAAAAGAGAGCAGAATGTAGGGTTTGGAGGTCTGAGCTCTGCTGCAAATAAAGCCCCTTTCCCTCTCCTTTCCAGTCTTCCATGAAAGTTTACTATCTTCTCCTGCCATTTGCTAGGATGAAGGAAGTGGGGGGGGGTGACCCACGCCTGTGTCGACGTGGAGAGGAAACAGCCACAGGGCAAGGCTCCAAATGCCTCAATGAGAGAAGCAGGAGAAGCAAGGCACACAGGACTCCTCAGAGATACTGGGAAAGAGGTTCTTGGCTTTCTACAGTAGGTAGGACAGAGTTGGAGGTTTTTTTTTTTTTTAAGGTCAGCATGACCCCTGCAGCTTGGAGGCTTGGGGACATGTTTAGTCAGGCAGCCAATAAATTTTGAGTCACCAAGATCAGGGCACAAGCTGCTCCATGGTGGACAAACAGGGGCTCATGTCTTGCCAAGAGTCCCAGAGTTATCAGGCCCTGGGGGTGTAGGTGTGGGATACACAGCCAGAGTTTGTGTTCCAGAAGGTGTGGCCTCTCTGTACTCACCAACTGGCAGGACTGGCGGGGCCCCCACCCTGGAGGTGCCATGATGGGCATCACCTCATGACCACAGAACAAAGCCTGGGGCAGGTGTGGACAGGGCATTTTCTCCTTCCTTGGGCCTTGGAGGGAGTTTCCTGAAAACCCAATTTGGATGGCAGCAGAGATGGTCTTGAGTAGATAGAACTGTCCTCGGGACCCTTCTTGGAGTGTCCCTATGGGCTAAGAAAGCTAACACGTTTGTCAAAAAGGAGAGCAGAGCGGGAAGATCCCTATGTCTACCCTTGGAAATAGCTCTTTCTGCTCAAGACACTTTCAGGCTTCCAACTACACACAGCCCACACGCCCTCCACCCCTCTGTCCCCTGGGGAAGTAGCCTTAACTTGCAGAGATCCAGCCTGAGGTCTTGTGGTTCAGGTCCAAGGGATGTGACATCTCCTAGCCTGCCCTGGGGACCCTGCAGGAGGATGCTTCCTTCTCATGACTTCCAGTGGATTTTTGAGCCACTGATCATGAGTCACAGTGGAGAGGTGAGCTTTCTTTACATCTGCTTGCCTATGATTAATGCATGAATTGTTGGCCTTGTGTTTTTTTCAGAAAAGAAATAAAACAGCTGTAAAGGGAGTGTACTGTGCCCACCTGCGGTCTGACTACTGTCATCTCACATAACCAGATCAGTTTATTTGGTTAAAGTGATGTGAACTGTAACCCTGAATAATTTATTGAACTATTGAACCACTTGGAAAATAATTGAAGCTTGAGCCTAGTTTTACATAACAGATTTAAACTGGAGAGAAATGTATTAGCAAGATCTCAACCTCTAGAAATAGAAAAGGCAGTGAGGGAGCTGACAGTCCTTATCATAACATACTCTTGTATAAAGCGTTTCTAACTGGCCACTGTCTGTGGCAATGACTTGGTAGCGTCTACCATCGCACGCCAGCTGGGTCCGATCACAGAGGGAAGGGAGGCGAAATGGTGGAGGAAGAGGGGCACTGCCAAAATGAGAGATAATCCCAGAGTTTGAGGAGTTGGGGGGCACAGGAAAAGTCTCTCATCCACTGCATAGACCATCCTGACAGTGACCTATAATCTAAGGGTCTGCTGCAGAGCAGCTAGAGGAAGTTAGTTGTGCACAGATCAGATGCGCTCCACTTACAGGGAAAGGAGGCGTCAGCTCCACCTGGCTCTGTGCCTTGATGAGAAAACATCTGGAGTACCATGTGCACATCCAGGTCCACATGATTAGAGAGGCAATGATAAACTAAGGAACCCAATAATTAGCATTCAAGGTGGAGAAGGAATTTCAACCACGTGCCATGGGAATCGCTTGAGAAACACACTCTTTCTTCTTGTTTTAAAACTTTATTGTGCAAGTATATTGATACCTATACTATAGTAACAACATGTAGAAAATACAGATAAGCAAAAGAGAAAGAGAAAAATCAGAAATCACAATCTCAAGAGCCAGAGGTGCCTATCCCTTCAAGTTTTTACATAGTGCATTATATGATAAGTTGTTTAGAAAATGGAAGTCATATGATTCCATAATCTGCTTTTTTTCAATTAGTGATACATATTATTCTTATATATAACAATACATGTTTTGAATAGGCAAGTGTACCTTGTCTATAAAATGTATGTACAGAATTATTTTGAATAGTCACGTGGCATTACTAATGAGTATAGGTTGATTCTGATATTCATATTTATAAACAATGATGTGGGCATGCTTGTATGATAAAATGCAGAATGACTTTGTACTAAAGAAGCATTCTCTATGCTTTATCTTTTAATCCTCCAACCCTAGAGGGGAGATACTGCTCATTTCTCTACTTTATAGATGAGAAAAATGAACTTAGAGATTTTAAGTAAGTAACTGGCTATGACTTTGTGGGCAAGGATCACAGCTGGATTTTAAACCCAGGTCTGTCTGATGCTTCAGCCAAGATTGTAATTACCACAGTCCACTGCTGTCTACACATATCTATCGAAATTTTTCTGACTACTTCTTTAGGTTAAAGTCCTGAGTGTGAGACAGGCTAGGGCCTCGGACCTGGGACACTTTGCTGCAATGCTGGCACCTGGACAAATGTCTCCTTGAGCAACAAAATACAAAGAAACTATAAGGGACTAAAACTAACTGCATGCATGCACAGTTGGGGCAAATTATGGACAACAAGATACAAAACAGACGAAAAAGCCCAACTCCTGCTTCTGAAGAGCCAGGAGCAAAAACAGGGGGTCGGGAGCAAAAGCAGGGTGCTGTGCATGCTCCTTCACACAACACCACCAAAGGGGTGGGTAAATCACCTAAGCCTCCCCTCCAGCCCGACCCCTGGACCCGCCCCTACCCTCACCCTATATAAGGTACCAGCTCGCCCCACCTCAGGGAGCGAGCAAGGGAACCTGTTACTCGTTTTCTCTCCCCCCTGATGCAGCCAGGGCCCCAATAAAGCCTTGCCTGAATTTCTTGTCTGGCCTCTGATCGATTTCTATTGATTAAGTAGGCCAACAACCCTGGTCGGTAACAAATGTATACTTACTGGGACAAAGGAAATCAGGACTTTTACATCTAGGAAACAGAAAAAATGGTCACTGCGTTCAGAGATCGGCAGACTCATGGGGTTGTTGCATGGTTGATTCATTCTGGGCTCACCCACCTGGCCCAACGGGAACAGAGAGGCTAAGGGTGGCTCACAAGTCCTCTGAAATGGAAGGGTCTCCCTCGTAAGGCAAGGAGCATACAAAATCATCCCAGCAGAGTTTGCAGGGGTCCCTGGTAGAGATGCCATCCCTGGGCTAGAGACTGAAGAGAAAGACTCGGCAACCTCTCCAATCTTCTCGTTCTATGATACCACAGCCTATTGGCCGTCCTGGTACTACAATTACGATATAAAATTGGGGGAGTCTTTATTTATATGCCACAGTTACTAAAGCAGTGTTTCAAAACCATTTCTATAAAAGAAAAGTCATCGTTGATCTCTAAAAATATATGGAGGTAGGTGGTGGAGGAGGAAGGCATGAGCCCGTATATGGAAATGTGTTCGATTGGAGCAAAATGCAAAACCAGCTTCTGTTTCCAATTACGAGCTTTGGTTCCCTGGCAGTGGCCATCCTCCACCTTCCCTGCTGCCATGCCTTGCGTTACTTGCAGGAGCCACGAATTATTATAACTTAAAATGTGTATTCACCCGAAGAAAGCTGTGATGTGGGCACCAAAAGAGATGCAGACTGCTTAGCCTAAGTTGGCCTTTTCTCCCTTCTATTCTAATAGATCTTTTTTTTATTTTTGTCACTCAAAATGAGTGTCTGGTGTACTAGCATAAATTGTTAAAAGCAGTTTTAGGTAAGGGAAGAGAGAGTAAAGTGGAGTTTTTTTCACAAAAGCCAACCTCAATTTATGTCAAAGAGGGTTAAAAGACCTTGGGATTAAAGCAATAAACTTGCTGCTGTCAAAGCTAAAACCCGCTAACAATTTAGTGCCAAACGCATGTTGTTCAATATCATTTCATATTATATTATGTCACAAAGAGCTGACGGTCTGCATCACCCTGACAAGGCTGATTTACTCTGAAGAATTCATCGACATTTTGCACAGTCAAAGCTGACTTCATTTTGTTTGGATGGACGGTGGGAAATGTCTCTGTACTTGAGTTTGAATATTAGTCTGAAAATCATTCTCAGATTAAAGATTCAGGAGACCGTGGGTCCTCGGCTTGGCAAAGCCAAGTCTTTGAAAGGCAGAAATATACTTTTCATTGTTCTCATTGACAGAGTATTTAGACCAAAGACTTTAATAAAAATCAAGAGGTTAAATTAGATTTTTATGGCACCCCCTAAAGTCAATGAATCGTTAACCATTTCTCTGGAAAAAGAAAATCATACAACAAGATCATCCCTGATCCAGACATAAATTTATAAATAAATTTATAAATTCCTTAAGAGATGTTAATCACCTTACTTCCTCAGTTATGTGTATTCACAATTCCCTTTGCCCATTTTCTTTTACCAGTGAAAAAGGCATAGGTGCAGTGAGTGACATGTCAGGGTGTCTCCCAGTTCAGAGGTCATGGGACAATAGACAAAGACAGTGAGACAAAAGATTTTTCTTGGGACAATCACAGAGGAAAAAAATGCATCTGAAATTATATGCCTTGAAGAGTATCAATCAGGCTAGTTTTAAAATCAAATAAATAAATATCCTATATAAAGTGACTTGTATAAATGTCTACCACATATGAAACATGCATCTCTATTTATATATTTAGGTCTAAAAAATTATGCAACGAAATATTGAGTGGTTATCTCTGGGTGGTGACATTAGGGGTAACAGGTGATTCTTTTCATCTTTATGGGTATTTCTGAATTTTCTTAAAATGTACATGGCTTACTTTTGTTTTAAAAGGAAACCAAAAAACCCGTAAAACTATACTGTAAAGGAATTTACTGTCCAAAGCTATCCCACAGTGAATGTCTCTGTAAAGTATGGTCTTATTCTTTAAATCAGAATAAGGCATCCCTAATTTAACAGACTCTAAAATTGAAGTTTTCAAACATTGCTTTCCCTTATGTCTGGCCTGTTCAGTGGTCAACTCAATAACCTATGGGAGGGAAATGATGAAAATGCTTCCCAATTACATGTCTGGGATTCTGTGTCGGACGTCCCCAGGGCTGCTGTGTGTTCCAACTGACGCGTGACTGACACACTATAAGAAGTCCCACCTCCACCACCAAAGGATGCTGAAAGGTCTTGACAGATGGTCAGAACAATTCCAGGTGACAGTCAGAACTGAAGGGTCCCAGAGAAGGGAGGTGTGTGTGTGTGTGTGTGTGTGTGTGTGTGTCTGTATGTCTTGTCTCTTCTACATCTAGGAAAACAGACTCACCTCAGCCTTGCCCAGCTTCTCTCTCTCAGGCATCAGATGCACCATCTCATCCTCTGTCCTCTGGCGGGATCTCAGCATCACCCACCTCTCACCTGACCTTTACCACATCTTCCCCCATAGCCCGAGGGGGCACACTGCCAAGGTCACTTTCTTTCTTTCTTTTCTTTTCTTTTTTTTAAAGAGGGGAGGGCAAGCATTTTATTTTAATTAAGATTTTAAATGTATTTCAATTGAACAGTCATTAAATTTAAAAAATACAACATAGGGGACTTCCTTAGTGGTCCAGTGGTTAAAACTTCACCTTCCAATGCAGGGGGTACAGGTCTGATCCCTGGTTAGGGAACTAAGATTCCACATGTCTCGTGGCCAAAAAAAACCCAAAACATAAAACAGAAGCAATATTGTAATAAATTCAATAAAGACTTTAAAAATGGTCCACAACAACAAAAAAAATCTTTTAACACATTAAATAAATAAATAATCCAACATAGTTTATTTGTGTCCCATTTCCTGACCCACATTATAATTTTCTCCCATCTGTCTTTAATCCATCTTCTATCAGATATTTAGATACTCTTTTCTCTAAGCTTTAGCCTTTCTCTGCAGTCAAAGGCAAACCATATTCCACCCTGGCCCAAATGATCTACTTTCCTTCCTCCTTAATCCACCCTTGAATATTCCCCTGCCCAATGTCCTTGTCCTTGTCTGAGACTGACCCTGATGTGGAGAAGGCAAGGCCACTTTCTAAGCAGAGTATTTTTCCTCCCCAAACATTAAGTCGACAAAAGATGCTATGTGTACAAAGCACCAAGGTGCCCAAAGAGCAGGAACCTGCTTGGTCCAACATAGTTATGTGAGAGCATTTCCCCTCTCTGTGTGATTGGCATCAGGGTATGTGCTGGGTCTGCCTTGCAGGGTTGACATGGAATCTGGTAGCCTAAGCTATGTACAGGGTACCTGCTGTGCCAGGTGGTGGTGGCACAGTGGAATGAGATGTCACCCCTGCACCCTAGGGGCTCCCAATCTAGGGATGAACTACAACCAAGGTCCAGATGTGAAAGGGATGAAAGAGAGGCAAAAGCAAGTGGGGTTGCAGACCCATGACTTCTCTGGGGGAAATACCAAGAAGGGTTCATGGAGGAAGTTGCAGTGAAAGTATGCTTTGGAGGATGAAGAGGCAACTGCCTTTGGAACACTTTGATGTGCAAGGCACTTGTGGTTAGGAGATGAACAGTGACGGTAACCCCTAATGAAACGGGCTGCTCGGAGAGCTGGGTTGTTCTGCTTTTCTCTTGTGTAGCCCTCAAGTGAGGCAGAATAATCTCCTACCCTGTAGTAATTCCACATGGCTGTGAAGATCGCAGTTAAACTGTCCCCAGCCCTCTCCCTCCCAGGAGAAGCAATCCCTAAGATCAAGGTCATCTCTCCTTTGCACATCGGTTCCTGTTCCTTTGATTGTGCTTCTGTTCTAGGTCCCTCTGTTTCCAAAAAGACTAACCCTGCATCTGCCACTCATGGCCTCTCCACCTGACCTTCAGGAAGTGTCCTGCCCACACTCTGGCCAGTCCTACCTCTGGCAGCACCTGAGGATCTTGGCTGCCTGTAGGAGGAGACGGGGATGAGGGCAGTGTCACAGAGGGATAGGCAGTTCAGAAGGATATGGATTCAGCCATCCTCACTGACCACTGCCTCCTGCCAGGCCCTCTGTGTGGAACACAGCTCCAGGACCAGAAATTGCACTCCAGGTGTTCCTGGGCTGGTGTGGAAGCAGAAATTGGCAACAAATCTACAGGTCGCAGCACAACAGTGCTGGGATGCATAGAGGAGGAGCAGAGAAAGGTGCTTAGGTGAGGAGACATTTAGCCTGCGTCTCCACAAAAGACAAGCAAAGCCAAGTCCAGAGGGGGATGCAGTCAGAGAATTCTAAAGAATTGATGGAATGGTTTTGTGGGGGCAGGATGGAAGATAGAACTGGTAAGGTGCAGGTAGGGTCCATACAGCCTAAGATGTTTTAGGGAATCTGGACTTTATCCTCTCAGTACCCTGAGTCATTGAGGGGGTCTGGGCAGCGTTAAGTGTACCGTCAATTTGTTGGGTTGGAGAGTGATATCTCATTGTAGTTTTGATTTGCTTTTCCCTAACAACTAATGGTGTTGAGCATCTTTTTATGTGCTTATCAATCATTTGTATATCTTCTTTGGAGAAATGTCTATTTAGGTCCTTTGCCTATTTTCAATTGGGTTATCTTTTTATTTGAATTATAATAGCTCTTTATATATTTTGGATACAAGTCCCATTGAAACCGAGCAGGATCCTGTGGGACCTTCCAGGGGACAGACACCCTCATGTCCCCTGCTTCTTATTTATAGAAAATCTTTAGCCTCCTAGGCCTTCCCTGAGTTCCTAAGAGAAAATTTAATCAGTTAATAATTAAAGAAGTGACAAAATACAGAAATAAAAGAAAGCAGTCAAGCAAAACAATATAATAATAGCTTAACCATGAAACAAAGCCAGGGACCCTTAGTTCCTTCTCACATGCTATAGACAATATCCTGATGCATATCCTTGAGTTGTTTTGCAGAAACTGAGACCACTCCACCCCTGCCACCTGGTGGAGGAAGTTGACTGCATGCTGACCACCAGCACATAGATCCAGACCACTTGGTATCAGAAAACTGATGATTGAGTTTCCCAAAATATTACCATGTTACCTCACCACCAACCAATCAGAAGAATGACCACAAGCTGTTCACACACCCCATATCCTTCAACCCTAATGTTGCCTTGAAAAACCCTTCCCTGAAAGCCATCAGGAGTTTGGGTCTTTTGAGCTTTAGCTGCCTGTTCTCCTTGGTGCCCTGCAATAAGCGCTGCACTTTCCTTCACCACAACCCCGTGTCAGTAGATTGGCTTTGCTGTGCATCAGGCAAGCAGACCTAAGTTCACTTGGTAACACCTTATCAGATATGTGTTTTACAAACACTCTTCTCCATTCATATTTCATCTCAATGATTGATGCAGCCTCTTGCTGGTCTCCTTCCTTTTTCTCTTGCTCCCCTACAACCCAGGAGCCAGCGCAATCATTTAAAACGTAAATCGGGTTATATTTCTCCACGCAATATGATCTTTTAAAAATGCTACTCCCCTGCATAAAAAATATGTGTAAGAAAATAAATTATTTCTCTGGCTTCCCATCACTATTGGGATAAACTGCAGGGTCCTTTCCCTGGCCTGTAAGGTCCTCAAGGATAGTGCCTTTGCCTGTATCTCCACTTCCCTTCCCATCACTCTCTGCACCCTAGCCACCCCCAGCCACGCTAACTTGGGTTCAGAATCCCCAAGCTCTTTCCCTCCCTATCCCCTTTGTATTCCAGAAGGCTTCCTCTGTCCTCTTCCCCTGGCCAACCCCTTTCCACCTGTATCAGGTTAAGTGCCACTTCCCTGGGGAGAACATCATGGATTTTCCAGTCTAAGTTATGTCCCTTTGACACAAGAAGGGCAGTGCCATCAAACTCGTCACGCTTTGATTAGAGGAATTATTGATTGATGGCTGTAAGACTAAAAGCTGCAGAGGGACAGGGCTTGTCTGTGTTGTGTCCAGCACCCAACAGTGTCTGCAGAGGAAAGGGACAGGATTCAAGTCCCCTCCAGGCACCAGGAGCCTGAGGGAGAAGCTGAGGACATAAGGCCCCTCTCTCAGGGTGCCATCTCCCCAGATGAAGGCAAACCCGAGAATGCTTATTTTAAAAGAACGTTTATTATATTTCTGTTCTGTTCTATATGATCTGCACACCATTATTCTCAACAGATTTGGAAATCACAAATTTACAGTTTCACCCAAACTCCTTGCTGACTTTTGGTGTTGAAATTTGCCATCACAATCACCTTACAATTC
Source organism: Grampus griseus (assembly GCF_964374135.1). Lineage (NCBI taxonomy): Eukaryota > Metazoa > Chordata > Mammalia > Artiodactyla > Delphinidae > Grampus > Grampus griseus. The sequence goes on along the minus strand of NC_139013.1, from coordinate 18,779,413 downwards.
ATTACTAATCCATCAGCCTTTTGTTTCTCTTAAAGAACAGAGGACCATGTTTCCTACAGTTTGGGAGAGATCCATTGTCTATGGTTTTTTGTGTGGTTTTTTTTTTTTTTTAAGTTTTATTTTAAGAATGACTTTCTAAGAGCCTTTGAAGCTAAACCTAGTGTTATTTGTGAGTTTTCACCTGGGATCTGACAGGAGTCAGGGACAGAGCTGAAAGGGACTTCAATGGTCATCCTGGATAGGAAATAGGTCCAGAAGGTCACCAAGGCTCACACAGACATTTTGTGATGGAGCTGGGACCACAGCCAGGTCCCTGGATGCTCATTCCATGCTCCTCCTCCTTTGTATCCATTCACCCTTCACTTGGAAATAGTACCCTCATTTTCTAATTTTGCTCTTAGAAACTCCCTTTTCCAGCACCTTTAGCCCTTTTCTTTAAGTTGTCCCATATCAAGCTCAGAGGTGGATCATGAGATCATAATTCAGGCAACTAGCACTTTGCATTCATCTGTCCATAGTGATTGGTTTAGAGTTAGACATGTGACTAAATTAGAGTCAATGAGATGTAAGCAGATTGTCTGTGGGAATGCTGGTCAGAGGCTCTCATTCTATCCCAGGCTAAACTTGAGGGTGGGTGCAGATGTCAGAGCTGTTGCAGCCATCACTTTTTTTTTTTAACATATTTATTGAAGTTTATTTATTTATAAATAAATTTATTTTTATATATTTTTTATTTATTTATTTATTTATTTTTATACACATTATTTAACACTTTTATTGGAGTAACATCTTTATTGTAATTGCTTTACAATGGTGTGTTAGTTTCTGCTTTATAACAAAGTGAATCAGCTATAAATATACATATATCCCCATATCTCTTTCCCCTTGTGTCCCCCTCCCACCCTCCTTATCCCACTCCTCTAGGTGGTCACAAAGCACCGAGCTGATCTCCCTGTGCTATGCGGCTGCTTCCCACTAGCTATCAGTTTTACATTTGGTAGTGTATATATGTACATGCCACTCTCTCACTTTGTCGCAGCTTATCCTTCCCCCTCCCCGTGTCCTCAAGTCCATTCTCCAGTAGGTCTGCGTCTTTATTCCCATCCTGCCCCTAGGTTCTTTATGACCTTTTTTTTTTTTTTTAGATTCCATATATATATGTGTTAGCATATGGTATTTGTTTTTCTCTTTCTGACTTATTTCACTCTGTATGACAGAATCTAGGTCCATCCACCTCGCTACAAATAACTCAATTTTGTTTCTTTTTATGGCTGAGTAATATTCCATTGTATATATCTGCCACATCTTCTTTATCCATTCATCTGTCGATGGACACTTAAGTTGCTTCCATGTCTTGGCTATTGTAAATAGATCTGCAATGAACATTGTGGTACATGACTCTTTTTGAATTATGGTTTTCTCAGGGTATATGCCCAGTAGTGGGATTGCTGGGTCATATGGTAGTTCTATTTTTAGTTTTTTAAGGACCCTCCATACTATTCTCCATAGTGGCTGTATCAGTTTACATTCCCACCAACAGTGCAAGAGTGTTCCCTTTTCTCCACACCCTCTCCAGCATTTATTGTTTCTAGATTGTTTGTAGTCACCATTCTGACTGGTGTGAGGTGATATCTCATTGTAGTTTTGATTTGCATTTGTCTAATGATTAATAAAGCTGAGCATTTTTTCATGTGTTTGTTGGCAATCTGTATATCTTCTTTGGAGAAATGTCTATTTAGGTCTTCTGCCCATTTTTGGATTGGGTTGTTTGTTTTTCTGATATTGAGCTGCATGAGCTGCTTGTAAATTTTGGAGATTAATCCTTTATCAGTTGCTTCATTTGCAAATATTTTCTCCCATTCTGAGGGTTGTCTCTTCATCTTCTTTATGGTTTCCTTTGCTGTGCAAAAGCTTTGAAGTTTGATTAGGTCCCATTTGTTTATTTTTGTTTTTATTTCCATTTCTCTAGAAGTGGGTCAAAAAGGATCTTGCTGTGATCTATGTCATAGAGTGTTGTGCCTATGTTTTCCTCTAAGAGTTTTATAGTGTCTGGCCTTACATTTAGGTCTTTAATCCATTTTGAGTTTATTTCTGTGTATGGTGTTAGGGAGTGTTCTAATTTCATTCTTTTACATGTAGCTGTACAGTTTTCCCAGCACCACATATTGAAGAGGCTGTCTTTTCTCCATTATACATTCATGCCTTCTTTATCAAAAATAAGGTGACCATATGTGCATGGGCTTATCTCTGGGCTTTCTGTCCTGTTCCATTGATCTATATTTCTATTTTTGTGCCAGTACCATACTGTCTTGATTACTGTAGCTTTGTAGTATAGTCTGAAGTCAGGGAGCCTGGTTCCTCCAGATCTGTTTTCCTTTCTCAAGATTGTTTTGGCTCTTCAGGGTCTTTTGTGTTTCCATACAAATTGTGAAATTTTTTGTTCTAGTTCTGTGAAAAATGTCCTTAGTAGTTTGATAGGGATTGCATTGAATCTGTAGATTGCTTTGTGTAGTATAGTCATTTTCACAATGTTGATTCTTCCAGTCCAAGAACATAATATATCTCTCCATCTGTTTGTATCATCTTTAATTTCTTTCATCAGTGTCTTAGTTTTCTGCATGAATGTCTTTTGTCTCCTTAGGTAGGTTTATTCCTAGGTATTTTATTCTTTTTGTTGCAGTGGTAAATGGGAGTGTTTCCTTAATTTCACTTGCAGATTTTTCATCATTAATGTATAGGAATGCAAGAGATTTCTGTACATTAATTTGTATCCTGCTACTTTACCAAATTCAGTGATTAGCTCTAGTAGTTTTCTGGTAGCACCTTTAGGATTCTGTATGTATAGTATCATGTAATCTGCAAACAGTGACAGCTTTACTTCTTCTTTTCTGATTTGGATTCCTTTTATTTCTTTTTCTTCTATGATTGCTGCGGCTAAAACTTCCAAAACAATGTTGAGTAACAGTGGTGAGAGTGGGCGAACTTGTCTTGTTCCTGATCCTAGTGGAAATGGTTTCAGTTTTTCACCATTGAGGACGATGTTGGCTGTGGGTTTGTCATATATGGCCTTTATTACACTGAGGTAAGTTCCCTCTATGCCTACTTTCTGGAGGGTTTTTATCATAAGTCGGTGTTGAATTTTGCCAAAACCTTTTTCTGCATCTATTGAGATTATCATATGGTTTTTATTCTTCAATTTGTTAATATGGTGTATCACATTGATTGACTTGCATATATTGAAGAATCCTTGCATTCCTGGGATAAACCCCACTTGTTCATGGTGTATGATCCTTTTAATGTGCTGTTGGATTCTGTTTGCTAGTATTTTGTTGAGGATTTTTGCATCTATGTTCATCCGTGATATTGGCCTGTAGTTTTCTTTTTTTGTGACATCTTTGTCTGGTTTTTTATCAGGGTGATGGTGGCCTTTCAGCCATCTTGTTACCAGAACTGAGAAATGGGTTCTCTTTCTGCGAACCCTGTCCCTGCCCTGAGGCAGCTGGGCCTGCAAGCAGCACTGCTGCTATTCTTTTAGTAATGAATGTTGGGGAATTCCCCTTATTTCAGGTTCCTGACACCTGCCCAGAAAGAGTCTTACTGAATGTAGTCTACCCATTCCCATCCCTTATTTCCATGTCTCCCTCCAGGACTGGGGCTCAGCTGCAGGTCATGCAGCCACATGCTCATAGAGGGCTCTGCATCAAAATGGCTTGAGCATCTGCAGCCTGCTGTGGGCTCACTGCCCCACCTCACTCATGACAACCTTCAGCTTCTTTGGCCACCTGTCTCTCAGCTGGGGTGTTCTTGCATTTGGGGGATGGGTTCTTCCTCCTATGTGTGGTCCCACATGCAACAATCTGTTTAGCAGTCTGCCTCCCCTGCTTCATGACTACAACAATCTTCAACCCCCACACCAAGCACATCCCCTGGGATCACTGGAACTTGGGACATGCACCCTCCCTCTCACCCTCACCCTCCAGCCCTGCCCTCATTCACAGGGAACAGGAGAGCTGCTGGCCCCAGGCTCGCTCCATCCCATGACTGCTCCTCCTGAGGTCTCACCTCCCCTGATCTCCATAGATCAAAGGAGGACACAGACACTCATCTCTGTGTTGTCAGAGTCCCCTGCCCAAGGCTGTGAAACGAGGCTTTTGTTCTCCTGACAACATCCACTGACAGCACTGCGCAAGTGGCTGGTCCCCATCTCCTGCTGGAGGCTCTTCAACTACTTAACATGGTTTTTCAATTTCCACTGCTCATGCCCATACATCTCCATCCTGGCGAATGGAATGCCACGGGAACTTTCCTCTTCAAAATTCTGATGAATGGCATTTTTACCCTGGAATGATCCCTAAGTTAAAGTGAGATTCACCAATATTCATTCTGTGATAATGGCATAGAGCACCGGTCCAAAATTCTTGACAAGCACACTCTGCAACATTCTCCTCCTTGAATGCAGGCAGAGAAAATGTCTGACTCTATGTATCTACATGTATGCACACCCGTCCTGGCATATCTGCATGTATGCAGTGCACATGTGCACGCACACTCCCCCCACATGCAGCCCATGGCACACACCACCTCTCAGACTCAGTCCAGTGGCATTGCAGGAACCAACCATCCCAGGGACAGGCTGAGTGACAGGGTCTCATCAAAAGGAAGGCAGATGGGCAGATGTGAATTTGGAGGAAGAGAAGAGACAGTAATGGGTGTTTGGTGTCTCCCATCTACCGCCAGCTAGGAAAGAATTCATCAATTCCACCACTCATCCAAACACAGCATGATGCTTGTGAGGGGCAAACACAGCCTGGGATGCCTGCTCTCTCCCATGCAGGGAAGCAGGGAGGATGGAGCATGGGCTGGGCTTGGATACTGGGTCTGTATCAGTGGGAGCTCAAGGCTCACAGCTGGTCCCAGGTGAAAGAGAGTGCTGAGCTCCAAAGAACTCTCCCAGGGTCTTCGGTGAGTGTCTTTAAGTCAAGAGCATTTGTTGGAATAAAGAAGACTCTTCACAAGTCACAAAAAAGATCCTTGCTCCTCACTCCCATGGGTAGCAAGAGACAACCCTCTCCATCTCACAAACCCCAAAGCCCCCCTCTGTCCATCGACGAACATTTCTTCTCCATGTCCTGCCCCACGTGACTGCCCACACCAACCCCGCCCCAGGAACATTCCTGTTTATTTCCTCCTTTCCTAGGCTTATGCCTCTATTTTGTGTGTATTTCTCACTACTGTGCCTAGGAACACCGATGCAATGTGAATAAGGAGTTAGGGACTGCATGCCACCTTTCTGACCATCTTCCAGCCATTATAATTCATCATCACCTATTGGCAAGCAGCCACCATGCTCCATGGCAAGAAGGTACACAGTGGCAGTGGCGTGAAAACATTTTGTTTGCATTTTTTACTAGATATATAATTTTCTTTTCTTTTCTTCCTCCTTTTGACCCACAGGAAAGAGAACCCTAAATCCCCAGACCTTGCCACTTCATAAATCTTCTGTCCCTAATTGTGCCTCTGGGGATGCTCTTGGACAGTCTTTCGGAGGAAATGCTACCTGGTCTTCCAAGGTTTGGTTTATCACCTTGGCTGTTTTCTGCCAAGTTTGCTATGTCATGAGAGCTGTTTCTTTAAATATTTGAGTTATTTACTATGAGGAGATAGGGTGGTGATAATCAGAGCTGGGGCTTTTTGCTTATATACATATATATATGTATATATACAAGACACATAACTGTCCTCTTCCACTTCCTAAAATATTACTCAACTAAGATTTTCATCAACCTCACTGGTGGCCCAGTGCTGCTTGGGTGGGTTTCTGAGGACTGTTGACACAGAGTGGGGCACAGAGGAATGTTCATGAATGGTGAGTTACCACTAGCACCCCCTCTTCCTAGAAGAGACCCCTGCCCTGAAGCCACACCCATTCTCTTCTCTGTGCCCCAGTGTGCAAGTTCTAATGCATTAAAGGAAAAAACTGGGGAGGCAACGCTTTGCTATTTCCACTTCCAAAAATGTTGAGGATGAAGTTGATACATTCTTAAGGAGGAAGAAAAAGAAGAAGAAAGTAGAGAACTGTCATGGCCAAAGCAGAGAGAATAGATGAGGCATTGTGGGATAAGGGTACTGCCACAGGAGCAGAAACCCTTATAGTGAGAGTCTCTGTGTGGGGGAGAGGAGCTGTGGGCAGAGCAGTTATTAGAATCTTAGCCAGAGGTCAAATTACAGGGAGGGAGAAATTAGGAGTATAGGATTACCAATTTTGTTTACCTTTTCAAAGAACCAGCTTTTAGTTTTATTGATCTTTGCTATCGTTTCCTTCATTTCTTTCTCATTTATTTCTGATCTCATCTTTATGATTTCATTCCATCTGCTAACTTTGAGTGTTTTTGTTGTTGTTGTTCTTCTTCTTCTCTAATTGCTTTAGGTGTAAGGTTAGGTTGTTTATTTGAGATTTTTCTTGTTTCTTGAGGTAGGATTGTATTGCTATAAATGTCCCTCTTAGAACTGCTTTTGCTGCATCCCATAGGTTCTGGGTTGTCGTGTTTTCATTGTCATTTGTTTCTAGGTACTTTTTTAATTTTCTTTTTGATTTCTTCAGTGATATCTTGGTTATTTAGTAGTGTATTGTTTAGCCTCTATGTGTTTGTAGATTTTACATATTTTTCCTGTAATTAATATCTAGTCTCACAGTGTTGTGGTCAGAAAAGATACTTGATATGATTTCAATTTTCTTAAATTCACCAAGACTTGATTTATGATCAAAGATATGGTGTCTCCTGTAGACTGTTCCATGAGCACTTGAGAGGAAAGTGTTTTCTGTTGTTTGTGGATGGAATGTCCTATAAATATCAATTAAGTCCATCTTGTTTAATGTGTCATTTAAAGCCTATTTATTTAATTGTGTTTAAATGTGCTTCCTTATTTATTTTCACTTTGGATGATCTGTCCATTGGTGAAAGTGGGGTGTTAAAGTTCCCTACTATGATTGTGTTACTGTTGATTTCCCCTTTTATGACTGCTAGCATTTGCTTTATGTATTGAGGTGCTCTTATGTTGGGTGCATAAATATTTGTAATTGTTATATCTTCTTCTTGGATTGATCCCTTGATCATTATGTAGTGTCCTTCTTTGTCTCTTGTAACAGTCTTTATTTTAAAGTCTATTTGGTCTGATATGAGTATTGCTACTCCAGCTTTCTTTTGATTTCCAGTTGCATGGCATATCTCTTTCCATACCCTCACTTTCAGTCTGTATGTATCCTTAGGTCTGAAGTGAGTTTCTTGTAGACAGCATATATGTGGCTTTCTTTTTGTATCCATTCAGGCAGTCTGTGTCTTTTGGTTCGAGCATGTAAGTAGAAGACTCAAATCAACAGAATTAGAAATAAAAAAGAAGTAACAACTGACACTGCAGAAATACAAAGGATCATAAGAGATTACTACAAGCAACTCTATGCCAATAAAATGGACAATCTGGAAGAAATGGACAAATTCTTAGAAAAATACAACCTTCCAAGACTGAACCAGGAAGAAACAGAAAATATAAACAGACCAATCACAAGCACTGAAATTGAAACTGTGATTACAAATCTTCCAACAAACAGAAGCCCAGGACCAATGGCTTCACAGGCGAATTCTATCAAACATTTAGAGAGGAGTTAATGCCTATCATTCTCAAACTCTTCCAAAATATCGCAGAGGGAGGAACACTCCCAAACTCATTCTACAAGACCACCATCACCCTGATACCAAAACCAGACAAAGATGTCACAAAGAAAGAAAACTACAAGCCAATATCACTGATGAACATAGATGCAAAAATCCTCAACAAAATACTAGCAAACAGAATCCAACAGCACATTAAAAGGATCATACACCATGACCAAATGGGGCTTGTCCCAGGAATACAAGGATTCTTCAATATATGCAAGTCAATCAATGTGATACACCATATTAACAAACTGAAGAATAAAAACCATATGATAATCTCAATAGATGCAGAAAAAGCTTTCAACAAAATTCAACACCGATTTATGATAAAAATTCTCCAGAAAGTGGGAATAGAGGGAACCTACCTCAGCATAATAAAGGCCATATATGACAAACCCACAGCTAACAATGTTCTCAATGGTAAAAACCTGAAACCATTCCCTCTAAGATCAGGAAAAAGACAAGGCTGCCCACTCTCACCACTATTATTCAACATAGTTTTGGAAGTTTTAGCCACAGCAATCAGAGAAGAAAAAGAAATAAAATGAATCCAAATCAGAAAAGAAGTAAAACTGTCCTTGTTTGCAGGTGACAGAATACTATACATGGAGAATCCTAAAGATGTTACCAGAAGCCTACTAGAGCTAATCAATGAATTTGGTAAAATAGCAGGATACAAAATTAAAGCACAGAAATCTCTTGCATTCCTATACACTAACAATGAAAAATCTAAAAGAGAAATTAAGGAAACACTCCCATTTACCACTGCAACAAAAAGAATAAAATACCTATGAATAAACCTCCCTAAGGAGACAAAAGTCCCATATGCAGAAAACTATAAGACAGTGATGAAAGAAATCAAAGATGATACAAACAGATGGAGAGATATACTATGTTCTTGGATTGGAAGAATCAGCATTGTGAAAATGACTATACTACACAAAGCAATCTACAGATTCAATGCAATCCCTATCAAACTACCAATGGCATTTTTCACAGAACTAGAACAGAAAATTGCACAATTTGTGTGGAAACACAAAAGACCCCGAACAGCCAAAGCAATCTTGAGAAAGACAAACAGAGCTGGAGGAATCAGGCTCCCCGACTTCAGACTATACTACAAAGCTACAGTAATCAAGACAGTATGGTACTGGCACAGAAACAGAAATATAGATCATTGGAACAAGATAGAAAGCCCAGAGATAAACCCACACAGCTATGATCAACTAATCTATGACAAAGGAGGCAAGGATATACAATGGAGAAAAGACAGCTTCTTCAATAAGTGGTGCTGGGAAAACTGGACAGCTACATGTAAAAGAATGAAATTAGAACACTTCCTAACACCATACACAAAAATAAACTCAAAATGGATTAGAGACCTAAATGTAAGACCAGACACTATAAAACTCTTAGAGTTTTATAGGCGGAACACTCTATGACATAAATCACATTAAGATCCTTTTTGACTCACCCCCTAGAGTAATGGAAATAAAAACAAAAATAAACAAATGGGACCTAATGAAACTTAAAAGCTTTTGCACAGCAAAGGAAACCATAAACAAGACGAAAAGACAGCCCTCAGAATGGAGAAAATATTTGCAAATGAAGTAACTAACAAAGGATTAATCTCCAAAGTATACAAGCAGCCCATGTAGCTCAATATCAAAAAACCAAACAACCTAATCCAAAAATGGGCTGTAGAACTAAATAGACCTTTCTCCAAAGAAGAGATATAGATTGCCAACAAACACATGAAAGGATGCTCAACATTACTAATCATTAGACAAATGCAAATCAGAACCACAATGAGGTATCACCTCACAGTGGTCAGAATGGGCATCATCAGAAAATCTATAAACAATAAATGCTGAAGAGAGTGTGGAGGAAAGGGAACACTCTTACACTGTTGGTGGGAATGTAAACTGATACAGCCACTATGGAGAACAGTATGGAGGTTCCTTAAAAAACTAAAAATAGAACTACCATATAATCCTGCAGTCCCACTACTAGACATATACCCTGAGAAACCATAATTCAAAAAGTGTCATGTACCACAATGTTCATTGCAGCTCTATTTACAATAGACAGGACATGGCTGTAACCTAAGTATCTATTGATAGATGAATGGTTAAAGAAGACGTGGCATATAGATACAATGGAATATTACTCAGCCATAAAAAGGAACAAAATTGAGTTATTTTTAGTGAGGTGGATGGACCTAGAATCTGTCATACAGAGTGAAGTAAGTCAGAAAGAGAAAAACAAATACCATATGCTAATGCACGTATATGGAATCTAAAAAGAAATGGTTATGATGAACCTAGAAGTGGGACAGGAATAAAGATGCAGACGTAGAGAATGGACTTGAGGACATGGCAGTAGGGAGGGTAAGCTGGGACGAAGTGAGAGAGTAGCATTGACATATATACACTACCAAATGTAAAATAGATAGCTAGTGGGAAGCAGCTGTATGGCACAGGGAGATCATCTCAGTGCTTTGTGACCACCTAGAGGGGTGGGATAGGGAGGGTGGAAGGGAGACGCAAGAGGGAGGGTATATGGTTATATATGTATACATATAGCTGATTCACTTTGTTATACAGCAGCAACTAACACAACAATGAAAAGCAGTTATACTCCAATAAAGATGTAAAAAAAAGGAGTATAGGATTAACAATAGAAACTACTATACATACATAAAGTAGATAAGCAACAGGGATTTACTGTATAGCACAGGGTATATTCAACATCTTGTAATAACATATAAATATTATAAATATAATAAATTTATATAAAAAAATAACTGAATCACTTTGCTGTGCCCCTGAAACTAACACCATATTGTAAATCAACTATACTTCAATAAATGAATAAAATAAAGTAAAGTAAAATAATATAAAATAAAATAAAATGGCCTTGTCTCACTCCCCAGCTCAGAGATTTTGAAACACAGGTACAGGGAAACGCAATTTCTGGTGGGTTCCACCTCCTCCCCCTGTGTCCAGCTGAGCATCCTCGAGGGCATGAAAGTGTACTGCAGGTGCACAGAGAGAGAAAACAAAGTTGAAACCCCCAAAGTCAGACTCAGGGTGAATTTATGAGATCTTGGAAATAACCCCCAATCAGAGTATCCATGTTCTCACCTTTAAAACAGAGGGGGTTGGACTAGGGTTGCCACGTAAAATATAGGACACTCAGCTAAATTTGAATTTCAGATTTCAGACAAGCAATGAATCTGAGATAAGCAATTTGAATTTGAGATAAGCAATGAATAAAATTCTTTAGTATAAGTATGTCCCAAATATTTCATGGGACATGAATATACTAAGAATTTACTCATTGTTCATCTGCAATTCAATTTTAATATTTATTTATTTGTTTTCTTAATTTTTTTGGCTGCATCGGGTCAGCTGTGGCACGTGGGGCCTTCATTGTGGCATGTGGGATCTTTAGTTGCAGCACATACTCTTCGTTGTGGCACACGGGCTTCTCTCTAGTTGTGGCATGCCGGTTTTCTCTCTCTAATTGTGGCGCGCATGGGCTCTGTAGTCTGTGGCACGCGGGCTCTCTCATTGAGACGTGTGAGCTCAGCAGTTGTGGCGTGCAGGCTTAGTTGCCCCACGGCATGTGGGAATCTTAGTTCCCCAACCAGGAATCGAACACACATCCCCTGCATTGGGAGGCAGATTCTTTAGCACTGGACCACAAGGAAGTCCTTGAAATTCAATTTTAACTGGACATTCTGTTTGTTTGTTTGTCTTTTCAAGGTCCAGCAAAATTTCCAAGGCTACTTTGAATTCTGCCATTCTCTGCTTTCTGTCTCCACCCTGAAAAGGAGTGGCAGGAGAGAGCCACAGTTCCATGGGTGAGGGGTATATACACACAAGATGAGAAATGTTCTTGGATCAGTGCTGTCCACTGCGAGGAAGGCAAACACAGAGACAAAAGAGGGATGGATTGGGGGTTTGGGATTAGCAGATGCAAACTCTTCTATATAGAATGGATAAACAACAAGGTCCACTATATAGCACAAGGAACTATATTCAATATCCTATGATATACCATAATGGAAAAGAAATTGAAAAAGAATATATGTATTTGTGTGTATATGCATATATGTATAACTAAATCCTTTGCTGTACAGTAGAAATTAACACATTATTGTAAATCAACTATACTTCAGTAAAATAAATTTAAAAAATAAAACCAAATGAATCAAAATTTGTTAAAAACACCCAGGTCATCAACAGTGACTCTGACCCACGGGTTCTGGACACCCAAACCTGCAGAGTCTGGACCACCCAATGTCAGGGAGCAACTGGGAGACAGTAATTCATAATTTAAAGGATAAATTCTGTGTAATCTGTCTTAATAACCCCAGAAACTGACACTTACACCAGAAAGAAAAAAAAAAAGACTAATACTCTGTATGACAAATTGTATTCATTTTTTTTTTTGTCTAAACCACTAATTATTTTACCTGTATGAAATTCCTCTATTATTTTCACTGCTGGAAAATCACAGGGTGGTAAGTGCTGCTAGTACCTGTCACAGACAAGGCATAAACAATGCAAGACAATAAAACCTCATAGAGCACGGCGCGCACAGTAGTGGCTTGTCGGGCTTGCCAATAAAACAAAACATCAAAGCAAAAATCATTAACCAAAAGTTGCCTGCAAAAAGGTACATGGCAAGTGACTTTGAAGACTGAATTCCTAACATCCCTGGACAGCAGACTTCACAGATAAGGGAGATTGGGAGGAAAGGTCCTGGAGAAGGAGGCTGACAAGGAGCTGTCAAGATAGAAACGAGCTGCTCACAGGATAGGAACTACCATCCTGCACATCTGGTTAGCACTTTACAGTTTACAAATTGTTCATGGATCTTCCCCCCAACTGCATGCAATAAGACAAAACCCTGCTATTCTCCAGGAACTGACTCTTGGAGAGGTGTGTGATTTGACCAAGAGTACTAAGATTTAGGGAAGAGATGGTGAATATATATAAAACAGAGACCAAAAAACTTTAAAAATAGCTCATGGAGTACAGGGTCTAGTTGGAGGAATACCCATGTATCAAATCACCACACTGATGAATGTCTAATTGCAAATGGAGTTAAAGATTAGGATTCAGCTCCATGAAAGCATGTGGAGGGGGTGGAGAATCTGACTTAGCCACAGGGCATGAGGAAAGGCTCCTCTTTGGGGGTGACATGGAGCTGAGATTACAGATAAATAGGGTGGGGTCCTGGGCAGTCAAAGTCTGGTGGCTCATGTAGAGTGAATCAAGGAGGCAAAATGAAGAGGAAAAGATTGTGAAAAGATAGGGGAGGTCAGCAGGGGCCAGATTGCTCAGGGCTCCAAAGGCCATGCTAAGAGTTGGAGGATTCATGGAATGATGTTAAGCAAAAGAGTGACAGCTCCTTTTGTCAGGGTTTTCACAATGCTGTCTTCTCCACCTTGCCACCATGATCCAGGCTGCAGAGCCCCACCTTCATTCACTCTAAGAGTTTAAGAGTTTTGTGGGTCTTCAAAGGAGGGTTTGCTATCAAGAGGTGAGTCAGATGAGATGCAACTTGACAAAGCCTCAGTTGGAGGTGTATCTCTCCTGTTGGTGGTCAACAGGCAATGCTGACCACAGTGGAACAGAAGATTTAGCAGATGCTGACTACTGGCATCTATTGGGAAGATATCTCTCTACCTCCTTTTTCAGGGTGGTGCAGCTTTGGTCCTGGCTCAGGTGGAGACTGGAGGGCCTCTTTGTCATCAGCCATGATTGTGGATTGTGTAAGGGAAGCTTGGGTTGCCTCTGTTCCATATTCCTGGGCCCCGAAGGTCTGGTCCCTTTGTCTCAAGCCCCAACAATCTCTCTTTCTCTTGTTACAGGCCCTTCATCTCCACCCATATCCTCCATCTTGAGAATTCTTTTCAGCACAGAATATGGGAAATTTTTCTTTTATTTATAGGAACTCTTCCAAATCTATTGTCTACATACATAACTCCTTTCCATCCCTCTGAGGCTTAACTTTGGATCTCAACAACTAGAATTTTTTTCTCTGTATTCTGCTGTGTGTGATTTTTTTTTTCCTGAGCATTGAACATGAAATTCCTGGTTGAAGGTGTTAAAGTCAGGGGAGAGACGGAAATAACGTTATTCTAAAACAATAAGTTTTCCATTTACAAAGATCACTCTGGACACATCATAGAAAACAGTGGAGTAAGTGTAGGTTAGTTGATAATTACTGCATAGTCTTCTACATGGAGATGGTAACATGAACTTGGCTGATTGCACTGACCATGAAGAGTCCATATTCCATATAGATTAGGAGATAAGCCATTGAGACTTGGCAATATTTGGAATATGGAGACCAGGGAGAGAGAGTTTTCGAGGAAAACCTAAATTCTCTTTCATAACTGGATGAGGTAGGGGTGACATCCATGGAAATGGGAAACTAGAGATGAGGGTCAGGTTTGGGAAGAAAAATCATAATTTTTTCTTTTGAACATGCTGAGTTTAGAATGCATTTGAACTATTTAAGTAAAGATGGAAACTAGCTAGAAATATGAATCCAGTGCTCAGCAGAGAGGTTTTCATTGCAGACAAGATTATGTAAGCTTAAGTAAGTATGTACACATGGTAAGAGAAACAGTAAAGAAGATTTCCCAAGGAAAAATGAGGAGTAGGAAACATCTTGGACAACTCTGGTATCTCACAGTTGAAGAGAAGAGAATGAGCCTGAAAAGAGACTGAAAAGCAGATTGTAGAGTGATAGAAAGAGAACCAAGAGGGTATGGAAGAGATGGTTTCAATGATGTGGCTGTGGCCGCCAGTGCCCAAAGCTGCTAAGGGTCAAGGGAGTAAAGAATTCAAAGCAGCCATTGGATTTAGGGACATGGAGGTCATTGATGAACAAATACCACTGTTGGTAGAGTGATGAGGGTAGAAGCCAATGACATGAACTTCATTGGGAGTGGCGGGAGGGGGGGTAAGGAAAGGGGAACAAAATAGTACAGATGGTACAGACCATTCTTTGCAAAAGTAGATGCCATTGTTTTCTCCAGTTTGTCTGTGGCTGGGACAATAGCAATAGGGTAGCAGTTGATGGAAGACAGCTTGCAGGATACTAGTCCCCCGACGAGGGATCAAACTTGGGCTCTTATCAGTGAAAGCATGGAGTCCTAACTACTGGACAACCAGGGAAGTCCCAAGAATGGAATGGTTGAATTGGCCTCCATCTGTTCACCCAAAGCACAGAGGCATGTCCAGTCCTGATTCATGTAAACCTTATTAGTCTAAATAAGATGAACATGTTGTAAATATATTCCATCTCCCCAGCTAATACAGGTGCTCTTTGAGACTATAACTTCCCTGTCATTTGTCCTGTCTTCTTTCTCCTCTCTTCCTACAGTTTCAGGCAAAGAGCATGTCAATGGTGTTCAAAGGGAAATATGAGGTAAAACTTGTGAAAGCATTGTGAAAAGTTGGCTTTGTGCAAGGCAAAGCTGAGTATTGATGTTATTACTGTATCAGTAGTGACAAGCCTTACATGGATGGTGTTAACAATGTGCATTTTGAGTGTTTTGATATTTTTTCAAAGTGCACAGCATTTTATTTGCTCATAAAATCACTAATGAGGTAGGAATTATTATTTTCAGTCCAGGAAAAAGGGGTGGCCAGTTAAAGGTCAGGAGCAAGGGTGTATCAGACTGAAGGTAGAATCCAGGACTTGGGACCCCAAGGAGGGAACTTGTTCCATTAATGCCCAAGGATGCCCAATGTGGCATGCTTGAGAATACCCAGTGTGAATTAATCAACCTCAGAGTTCAGGCTGAGGATGAATACCCAGGCTCATGTTTTGTTTTGTTTTTGTTTTTTTGGATGCAGAACTTAGTTTTCAGACTTCGAGGCACACACCTGCAAGACACATCTGCAAGGTACAGAGGTCTGGCCACAGACTACAGAGAACTACCTTCCACAGCTTCCCTACCTCCTGCAAGGAGAAAACTGCTGTGGATCATATTTGCCTAAAGTTTTTTCTTCATCCAGTGCTTTTGGGACAACTGCAATGGAACAAAAGCCCTGCCTGGGGGAAAGGACATTTTCCTGCATGTGCAGAGGCCAGAACCACATGGGCAATGCCTGGCCATAGTCTATGAATCTAAAACTAATCTCAGAGAGCCTGAGGCTGGTCAAAGGAACCAGTAAATGCATTCTTTTTCCATGAGCTTCGAACGAAGCACATCGTCCACACAAGCCTCCCCCCACACCTCCCATGTGCATTCATGTCTTGCCAACATTACCAAAGAAAGAAATATCCAAATAACTTTTAAGACAGAAAAAGGTCTCTGGCAGTTCCACGGATAAAAAATAGTAAAACCACTATCGGACAACCTGGAACAAAATTCCAAGGACTTGACAGGTCTATTTTTCAGTTAGGAGGAGGGTATGTACTTGGAAATTGGGACATTGATGCTGAATAGGGAACGCAGGTCTTGTTCGCCTTCCAAAGGGCTCTTCTTTCTTTTGTCAACCTGAATCTGGGAATCCGTATCGTGCTTTGGAAGATATTCTTGGGTTTCAGGGGGAAATCAGTAGCGTGCATTCTAAGCTAGGATACGGCTGAGTCTATTCCATTTCTTAAATGTCTAAGAAATATCAAGAGGATATATTAAGCTAAAGGACCCATGTTCATGTAACATTAGAGAACTTGATAAGAGCTCAGCCCTCAGGAAAGTCATTTTCAGCTTCACACATGCTACATCGCACATGTAATATGTTGTGTTTGATGCTATTTGTCATTTATTAAATGTATCTGCTAATATGAAGTGTTCCATTTCCTGAGTATATGGTGCTGAAAAAGTTCAATCTCAGTTTACACTCACACCAAGAAAACCTGATTTCCCGAGCCCTTCCTTGAGTCAAGGCTGAGGGTCAGAGGATACTTGAAATTCTATTTATTGAGTGCCTAAGGCTATGGAATATGTCAGGGAGATCATAACTGAATCAGACACAGTCTCTGCCCTCCAGAGGCTTATAGTTCGATGGGGAGAAGGAGACATGCAGAACTAATTAAATACATGGTACAAAATGCAATAATATGGCCATATCACATGCATCAAGGAATACAAGAGAAAAGACAAGATTCATCCTGATGGGGGGTTGGAAGAGACTTGTAGGGTAGGCAGCATGAAAGCTGGGCATATGGAGTAGTGATTCTGGTTTAAACAGAAGAAAAAATGAGGGACAATCCTCAACTTTTTAAAAAAGAAATAGATTGTCAAAGTGAGGTTCGTATGGGTTTGATGTTACTTGAGATGCCAACTTGACACATATCAGAAGACCCAGCTAAGTGGGAGACTAATCAGTCCCCCTGCACAAAGAACATGCAAAGGGCATAAAGGAAAATGTGTTTCTCAACTCTTGATTTCGTCATTTGGAGAGTAATACGAAAGAGTCTTGACAGAAGAGAGTGAAAAGATTTATAGAGACTTTCTTCTCCAGTAGTTGTTATCCTAGAGTGAGTCCCATTCCATTGTCCCCCTGACCCCCCTTCACCCGAGAGGACACAGACAGCCTGGGGCCTGCTGTCACTTTTTCATCCGGGGTAGAGAAAAAAATTGCCCCCGTTGAATAAAGTTTAAAGAGATAGTAATTAACAAAAAATAAAGTTGCCTTTTGATTATGTCACAAAGCATGCTACATAGGACAATATAAACTTGTACTGACATTTAAAGATGTGCAGTAACATTCTAGGTGATTGTTTACTTAACAATTTTCCCAAGGTGTTCATTATTCATCTAAGTTCTTGTTTTTCCTATTTACAAACAATGTCTCAGTAAACATGGTTGGTTATATCTCCTTGTGCTGATTTCTAATGCCTCCCTATGATAAATTTTAGAAGTCCAATAAAAGGAGCAAAGTTTTCTCTTTGCCCTCCAAATTGGTTGACTCTCTTTCAACTATTTAAATATCTTGTATTGTTTTTTTTCTATTAGATTGCTTGAATTTTCTTATTGATTTATAAACATTCTCATGTATTTTGGAGAGTTATTCTCATCATATTTGATGCAAATATTTTCTCCTGGTGTCACCTTTCACTTGAGATGTTTCCTGATTCTATATATTTTTAAAACTTTGGTAATTTCAAATTTACCCACCTTTTCTATATTTTTATAATTATTGAACTAAATTCTATAATTCTTTTTGACATGCTTACAATTTTATTTCTGTGTGTGCATGTGTGTTTAAGTTTTTAATAGATCTTAAATTCATTTTGTGAGTTTTGTAAGTTAGATATCTAATATATAGGACCAGTTCTCCCAATTTCTTCAACACCCCTTTCTATCTCCACTACTTTCAAACATTAGTGCATCTCATAACTCCAAGATATACAAGGATCTGTTTCTGGAATTTTTAGTCTCTTCCACCTATACGTATATTCTTAAGGAAAACCTCACTTCTTTAATGATTAGAGCTTCATAAATTTGACATCAGATGGTTAAAGTTCATTCTTTTGATCATCTTTTTCAAAATCACATGGCTGTCCACAACCATTTATCTTCTATTTGAATTTTAGAATCTGCTTGCCGATTTCCATAATAATCTCATCGCAAATTTGATTACATTAAATTTTTAGATAATTTTGGAGAGAAGGAACATTTTTAAAATAGATCTTTCCAGCCATGAACATTAAGTCATCCTCCACTTATATTGAAATCTTAATTTATTAAATGTTAGATTTTCCAAGAAAATTTGTCATAATTATTGTTAGATTTATTTACTTCCAGCTACAATATTGTATAGATTTTTGTTGTTGTTGCTATTTTAAGCAAGGTACAGTGTACTTGGTTACTGTTGGTGTAGAGAAAAGCTTTGACTTTTGCATATTAATCTTGTATCCGGCCACTCTGTTGAAATCTTATATCAATATTAATGTATTGTTAATTGATTATTTAATTGTTAATAGAGCTTCTTGAATTATTTAAAGTAGTTAATCATATCATCTTCAAGTAAAGACAGTTTTGTTTTTCCCAACTTTATTTCCTCCCTTTTCTCTCTTGTTAGTTGGCTAAAACATCTAGTAAAATGTTGAATAATAGTAAACATTTTTATGTTTCCTAACTTTAATGGGAATGCTTGTGTTTAACCAATATTTTGTATATTTGCTGCACTTTTTTTCATATTTACTTCTGTCCCTGGCTTATTATTTTTGTCATGATATGATGATAGATTTTTTAATGCTTTTTGGATGGCTATTAAGAGAAATAAATGGTTTTACTGCTTTATTCCATTAATGTACCAAATTACAATAATAGATTTTATTATGTAGAAACTCCAAAATTTACATGTCCATTCCTGAACTTTTCCTTGGCTTCTTAACTTGATATAACCAACTGCTTCTTGACAACTCCACTAGGATGAAGAATAGACTTCACAAACTTCATACAGCTAAAACCAAACTTTGGACTTCAGCAAATGGCAATTCCATCCACCCAGGTCCTCAGAATAAGATACTGGAGTCATCCTCGGTCTCTTGCTTTCTCTAATACATCATATTCAATCCATTAGTAAATCTCAAGATTCTGCTTTCAAAATACATCTGGAATTACAACCATCTCCACTTTTATCCCTCTAAACCACCAACTCTTCTCACCTGGGTGATTTCAATAACTTCCAGCTGGTTTCCATGTTTCCATGTTTGTTCCCTTCATTCTATTCCCAACCAACAACCACAGGGATCCTCATGGTGTCTACTGCTCAAAATGTTCACTTCCGGTCATGCTTCAAATAAAATCCAAAATTGTTACCATAGCCTGCAAAGCACAACACAATCTGATGCATGACACTTCCCAGGGTCTTCTACCACCTTCTTCTTGCTCACTGGGCTTCAACAACGTTAGTCACCTTGCTGTTCCTTCCCCCCCCACCCCGATGGTCCATGCTACAACACTCCCAATTCAGGGATTTTACAGTTGCTGTTCCTCTGCATGGAAAGTTATTTCCACAGATACTCATATGGTTCCCTCCTCATTTTATTCAGGTCTCTCCTGAAATATCATTCTGTGAGAGGATCCTTCTTTGACTACCCAGTCTCAACTGGCCCATATTCATCATTTTCTACTTCTTTATCCTGCTTTGATTTTCATCACCACCTGACATTACATTATATATTTTAATCTTCTTCATTGCCTATGTCTCCAATTATAATGAGAATTCCATAAGAAAATTTTCTGTCTATTTTACTCCCTGATATATTCCCACAGACTAGAAAAATTAAAATGTATCCAGACCCTGCCACATGTCCCCTCTGGAGGTGGGAAAATCACCCCCATTTAAGAACCACTGCATTAAAGGCTTATACGAGAAAAGAATAAAGGTCTCAAATCAGTCATCTAAGCTTCCACCTGAAAAAATGAGTGACAAATAATGAAACACACACAGAGAAAAATACAGTAGAATTAGTCAACAAAACCAAAAGCTGATTATTTGGAAAATGAAAACAATAAAATTGATAAACCTCTAGTTAGACTAACCAAGAAAAAAAAAGAGGGAGAAGATATAAATGACCAACATTAGGAATAAAAGAAGGAATATAACTAGAGACCCATAAATAAAGCTGAATGGCTGTATTATTATTATTAGACAAAATAGACTTCAGGAAAAGGAACATGTTTACCAAAGATAAAGAAGAACAAGACAGAACAATCCTAGATATATATGTACACAGTAACAGGTTTTCAAAATACACAAAGTAACACTGACAGAACTGAACAGAGACACAGATCCAAAATTAGAGTTGGGGGTTGCAATATCCCTAGTCAGTACTTGATAGAACAAGTAGACAGAAAAATCGGGACGTAGAAGCTATGAACATCGACCAACTTGACTTTGTTGACAAAGTAGGAGAATGCACACACTTTTCAAACACTCAGAGAATACTCACCAAAACAGATTACATGCTGGGCCATAAAATTGCTAATAAATTTAAAAGGACAGAAGTCAGACAGAATTAAATTAGCAATAAAAAAACAGATATTTGGAAAATCATCAAATACTTGGAAAATTGGACAAGATTCCTATGTAACCTAAGTGTCAAAGCAGAAGTCACAAGAAAAATTAGAAAATATTTTTAACCTAAATGAAAATAAAATTACAGTATATTAAAATGTGTGGAATACAGCTAAAATAGTTCTTAAAAGGAAATTTATTTTTTTAAGGAAATTTATAGTTTTAAATACTTGTATTCGAAAAAAAGAAAGTTCCAAAATCAATCATCTAAGCTTTCACCTGAGACGAAGTGAAAGAGTAGCATCGACATATATACACTACCAAATGTAAAATGGATGGCTAGTGGGAAGCTGCTGCATAGCACAAGTAGATCAGCTGGGTGATTTGTGACCACCTAGAGGGGTGGGATAGGAAGGATGGGAGGGAGGCTCAAGAGGGAGGGGATATGGGCATATATGTATACTTATAGCTGGAGGGGATATGGGGATATATGTATATTTATAGCTGATTTACATTTTTGTACAACAGAAACTAACAAAATGTTGTAAAGCAATTATACTTCAATAAAGATATTTAAAAATTTAGAAAAAGAAAAGCAAATTAAAGTCAAAGTAAGTAAAAATGGGAATTTAAAAAGAGCTGTCAGAACTCAACAGTAAATAAACAATAAGAATAAAATAATAAAACTAAAAGCTTTCTTTAAACAAGATCAGTAAATCTGATAAAGCTCTAGCTTTGCTGATCAAGAAAACAGAAGAGAAGCAGAGTTTAAAAATAATATGAATGAAAGTGGAGGCACCATATTGTATCCTACAGGCTTTAAAAGGACAATAAAGGAATATTACCCACAAATTTATGCAAGATAAATTACTAAAACTGACTAAGGTACAAATGGAAAATCTGAGTAGCTCTATGTCCCTATGAAAGAAATTGAAATCATCAATTAAAACACTTCTCAGAAGGAAAACTCCAAGCCCAGATGGCTTCTCTGGTAAATTCTATGAAATATTTAAGAAGAATAATACCAATACCACACAAACTATTACAAAAATTTGAACAGGAGGAAATGCTAACCAATTCATTTTATGAGGCCTTCATTACCCTTACAACAAAACCAAATGAAAATATTACAATAAAAAAAAAAAACTAGACACCAACATCCCTTGTGAACACAGGTTTAAAAATCCTTAGCAAAATGTTAGCACATTTAATTCAGTAATAGGTTAAAATTATAATACTTGATGACCAGTTGAGTTTTATCCTGCTGGGAGGAGAATTTGCAGAGAAGTCCTACTCTCCCCTGTCTCTGGACCCCACACCTCCCCCGACCAGGCTGCTTTCCTGCCCTCCTGTGTGTGGATGGGGATCTGCAGCAGCAAAGCCCCACCTAGGGCATCCTCAGATCCCACACCCAGACTTTCACTCTGTCTTTATGCATCAGTGAACTTTGATCAATGATTTCTAATCTGTAGACAAATGGTTCTTAGAGGTTCAAGAGCAACAGCTTTCGGCCCATGATGTATTGAACCAAGATGTCCTGCACCAACGCACTTTACCCACCCCTCTTTTTCACCTTCATTGACGTACAATTGACATGTAACATTGTAAGATTTTTAAAGAGTGCAGCCTGATGACTTAATATACATATACATTGTGAAAGGCTTCTCCCCCATTGAGATAATTACAGGTCCATTACCTCACATATTTACCTTTTTTTGTGTTCATGAGAACATTTAAGTACTACTCTCTTAGCAAGTTTCAATTATACAATCCATTGTTATCAACTTTAGTCACCATGTCACCCATTAGATCCTCAGACCTTATTCATCTTATAACTGAAAATTTGTACCTTCTGTTTCAGCCTCTCCCTATTCCCCCCGCCCCCCCCCCCGCCTCCTGGCAACCATCTTTTAATTCTGTTTCTAATCAGTTTGAGGTTTTTTGTTGTTGTTTGTTTTTTTAGATTCCGCATATAAGTATACAGTATTTGCCTTTCTCTGTCTGGCTTATTGCACTTAAAATAATGCTCTCCAGTTTCATCCACATTGTCTCAAATGACAGGATTTCCTTTCTTTTAAGACTGAATAATATCCCATTATATCTATATAATAATATACTATATATGTAATATAAACTATATGATATAATATATAAAATATATATCTGCACATTTTTTGTTCCATTCATCTGTGGGCAGAACATAGGTTATTGCCATACCTTGGCTATTGCAAATAATGCTGCAATGAACATGTACCTCTATCTATTTTTACCTTTATTTCTCCTACTAAAAACATGCTAAATGCAGGGAATTCAGAAATTTTGGAAAAGTGAAAAGCACAAAGTCAAAGAACCACCATGGTCCTATCAATCAGAGGTAATCCCTGGTCATATTTTGTACACAATACTATTAATATACAAAGCCTTAAGCAAATTCATGTTATTTTCTGACTAGTATTATGCTTGGAATGAACTTAATAACCCTCAAAAGATAAATAACTAATTTGTTTTCCCTAATATTTAAGCAATTTCCCAAGAACCATTTAATTATTTCATACATAACATTACTTGTCATATAATAAATAATTATATATATTAAGTTTTATTATAATCTTACTATTCTCTTCCATAGACTTATTTTTCTATTACCTAATTTTGAACAATGTGACTTCATAACATGTTCTAATATCTGGTGGTGCAAGATTTACCTAAATATTTTTCTTTTTCAACTTACTTTTATTCATTTCACATGGTTATTCTTCTAGATGAAATATATAAAATATTTTTTTCAATTTGCAAAACTTCATTCAGAAGACTGATTGGGATTGCATTACATTTATAGATTGACTCAGGGAATAAATAAAAATTTCCCAATCCGTATTCCCATTCCCAAGTTAGATGATCTGTTTTTTTTTCTCCCACTCTCTCTCTCTTTTGTGGTATATAGTATAGTTTTTTTTTTTTTTTTTAAACATCTTTATTGGAGCATAATTGCTTTACAATGGTATGTTAGTTTCAGCTTCACAACAAAATGAATCAGTTATATATATACATATGTTCCCATATCTCTTCCCGCTTGCGTCACCCTCCCTCCCACCCTCCCTATCCCACCCCTCCAGGCGGTCACACAGCACAGAGCTGATCTCCCTGTGCTATGCGGCTGCTTCCCACTAGCTATCTACCTTACGTTTGGTAGTGTATACATGTCCATGCCTCTTTATTGCTTTGTCACCGTTTACCCTTCCCCCTCCCCATAGCCTCAAGTCCATTCTCTAGTAAGTCTGTGTCTTTATTCCTGTTTCCCCCCTAGGTTTTTCATGACATTTTTTTTTCCTTAAATTCCATATATATGTGTTAGCATATGGTATTTGTCTCTCTCTTTCTGACTTACTTCACTCTGTATGACAGACTCTAGGTCTATCCACCTCATTACAAATAGCTCAATTTCGTCTCTTTTTATGGCTGAGTAATATTCCATTGTATATATGTGCCACATCTTCTTTATCCATTCATCCGATGATGGACACTTAGGTTGTTTCCATCTCTGGGCTATTGTAAATAGAGCTGCAATGAACATTTTGGTACATGACTCTTTTTGAATTATGGTTTTCTCAGGGTATATGCCCAGTAGTGGGATTGCTGGGTCATATGGTAGTTCTATTTGTAGCTTTTTAAGGAACCTCCAAACTGTTCTCCACAGTGGCTGTATCAATTTACCTTCCCACCAACAGTGTAAGAGGGTTCCCTTTTCTCCACACCCTCTCCAGCATTTATTGTTTCTAGATTTTTTGATGATGGCCATTCTGACTGGTGTGAGATGATATCTCATTGTAGTTTTGATTTGCATTTCTCTAATGATTAATGATGTTGAGCATTCTTTCATGTGTTTGTTGGCAGTCTGTATATCTTCTTTGGAGAAATGTCTATTTAGGTCTTCTGCCCATTTTTGGATTGGGTTGTTTGTTCTTTTGTTATTAAGCTGCATGAGCTGCTTATAAATTTTGGAGATTAATCCTTTGTCAGTTGCTTCATTTGCAAATATTTTCTCCCATTCTGAGGGTTGTCTTTTGGTCTTCTTTATGGTTTCCTTTGCTGCGCAAAAGCTTTTAAGTTTCATTAGGTCCCATTTGTTTACTTTTGTTTTTATTTCCATTTCTCTAGGAGGTGGGTCAAAAAGGATCTTGCTGTGATTTATGTCATAGAGTGTTCCGCCTATGTTTTCCTCTAAGAGTTTGATAGTTTCTGGCCTTACATTTAGGTCTTTAATCCATTTTGAGCTTATTTTTGTGTATGGTGTTAGGGAGTGATCTAATCTCATACTTTTACATGTAGCTGTCCAGTTTTCTCAGCACCACTCATTGAATAGGCTGTCCTTTCTCCACTGTACATTTCTGCCTCCTTTGTCAAAGATAAGGTGACCATATGTGCGTGGGTTTATCTCTGGGCTTTCTATCCTGTTCCATTGATCTATATTTCTGTTTTTGTGCCAGTACCATACTGTCTTGATTACTGTAGCTTTGTAGTATAGTCTGAAGTCAGGAAGCCTGATTCCTCCAGCTCCATTTTTCGTTCTCAAAATTGCTTTGGCTATTCGGGGTCTTTTGTGTTTCCATACAAATTGTGAGATTTTTTGTTCTAGGTCTGTGAAAAATGCCAGTGGTAGTTTCATAGGGATTGCATTGAATCTGTAGATTGCTTTGGGTAGTAGAGTCATTTTCACAATGTTGATTCTTCCAATCCAAGAACATGGTATATCTCTCCATCTATTTGTATCATTTTTAATTTCTTTCATCAGTGTCTTATAATTTTCTGCATACAGGTCTTTTGTCTCCTTAGGTAGGTTTATTCCTAGGTATTTTATTCTTTTTGTTGCAATGGTAAATGGGAGTGTTTTCTTGATTTCACTTTCAGATTTTTCATCCTTAGTGTATAGGAATGCCAGAGATTTCTGTGCATTAATTTTCTATCCTGCTACTTTACCAAATTCATTGATTAGCTCTAGTAGTTTTCTGGTAGCATCTTTAGGGTTCTGTATGTATAGTATCATGTCATCTGCAAACAGTGACAGCTTTACTTCTTCTTTTCCGATTTGGATTCCTTTTATTTCCTTTTCTTCTCTGATTGCTGTGGCTAAAACTTCCAAAACTATGTTGAATAAGAGTGGTGAGAGTGGGCAACCTTGTCTTGTTCCTGATCTTAGTGGAAATGCTTTCAGTTTTTCACCATTGAGGACGATGTTGGCTGTGGGTTTGTCATATATGGCCTTTATTATGTTGAGGAAAGTTCCCTCTATGCCTACTTTCTGCAGGGTTTTTATCATAAATGGGTGTTGAATTTTGTCAAAAGCTTTCTCTGCATCTATTAAGATGATCATATGGTTTTTCTCCTTCAGTTTGTTAATATGGTGTATCACGTTGATTGATTTGCGTATATTGAAGAATCCTTGCATTCCTGGAATAAACCCCACTTGATCATGGTGTATGATCCGTTTAATGTGCTGTTGGATTCTGTTTGCTAGTATTTTGTTGAGGATTTTTGCATCTATGTTCATCAGTGATATTGGCCTGTAGTTTTCTTTTTTTGTGACATCCTTGTCTGGTTTTGGTATCAGGGTGATGGTGGCCTCGTAGAATGAGTTGGGGAGTGTTCCTCCCTCTGCTATATTTTGGAAGAGTCTGAGAAGGATAGGTGATAGCTCTTCTCTAAATGTTTGATAGAATTCGCCTGTGAAGCCATCTGGTCCTGGGCTTTTGCTTGTTGGAAGATTTTTAATTACAGTTTCAATTTCAGTGCTTGTGATTGGTCTGTTCATATTTTCTATTTCTTCCTGATTCAGTCTTGGCAGGTTGTGCCTTTCTAAGAATTTGTCCATTTCTTCCAGGTTGTCCATTTTATTGGCATAGAGTTGCTTGTAGTAATCTCTCATGATCTTTTGTATTTCTGCAGTGTCAGTCGTTACTTCTCCTTTTTCATTTCTAATTCTATTGATTTGAGTCTTCTCCCTTTTTTTCTTGATGAGTCTGGCTAATGGTTTATCAATTTTGTTTATCCTTTCAAAAAACCAGCTTTTAGTTTTATTGATCTTTGCTATCGTTTCCTTCATTTCTTTTTCATTTATTTCTGATCTGATTTTTATGATTTCTTTCCTCCTGCTAACTTTGGGGTTTTTTTGTTCTTCTTTCTCTAATTGCTTTAGGTGCAAGGTTAGGTTGTTTATTCGAGATGTTTCCTGTTTCTTAAGGTAAGATTGTATTGCTATAAACTTCCCTCTTAGAACTGCTTTTGCTGCATCCCATAGATTTTGAGTCGTCGTGTCTCCATTGTCATTTGTTTCTAGGTATTTTTTGATTTCCCCTTTGATTTCTTCAGTGATCACTTCGTTATTAAGTAGTGTATTGTTTAGCCTCCATGTGTTTGTATTTTTTACAGATCTTCTCCTGTGATTGATATCGAGTCTCATAGCGTTGTGGTCGGAAAAGATACTTGATACAATTTCAATTTTCTTAAATTTACCAAGGCTTGATTTGTGACCCAAGATATGATCTATCCTGGAGAATGTTCCATGAGCACTTGAGAAAAATGTGTATTCTGTTGTTTTTGGATGGAATGTCCTATAAATATCAATTAACTCCATCTCATTTAATGTATCATTTAAAGCTTGTGTTTCCTTATTTATTTTCATTTTGGATGATCTGTCCATTGGTGAAAGTGGGTTGTTAAAGTCCCCTACTATGAATGTGTTACTGTCGATTTCCCCTTTTATGGTTGTCAGTATTTGCCTTATGTATTGAGGTGCACCTATGTTGGGTGCATAAATATTTACAATTGTTATATCTTCCTCTTGGATCGCTCCCTTGATCATTATGTAGTGTCCTTCTTTGTCTCTTCTAATAGTCTTTGTTTTAAAGTCTATTTTGTCTGATATGAGAATTGCTACTCCAGCTTTCTTTTGGTTTCCATTTGCATGAAATACCTTTTTCCATCCCCTTACTTTCAGTCTGTATGTGTCTCTAGGTCTGAAGTGGGTCTCTTGTAGACAGCAAATATATGGGTCTTGTTTTTGTATCCATTCAGCCAATCTGTGTCTTTTGGTGGGAGCATTTAGTCCATTTACATTTAAGGTAATTATCGATATGTGTGTTCCCATTCCCATTTTCTTAATTGTTTTGGGTTTGTTATTGTAGGTCTTTTCCTTCTTTTGTGTTTCTTGCCTAGAGAAGTTCCTTTAGCAGTTGTTGTAGAGCTGGTTTGGTGGTGCTGAACGCTCTCAGCTTTTGCTTGTCTCTAAAGGTTTTAATTTCTCCATCAAATCTGAATGAGATCCTTGCTGGGTAGAGTAATCTTGGTTGCAGGTTTTTCTCCTTCAACACTTTCAATATGTCCTGCCACTCCCTTCTGGCTTGCAGAGTTTCTGCTGAAAGATCAGCTGTTAACCTTATGGGGATTCCCTTGTGTGTTATTTGTTGTTTTTCCCTTGCTGCTTTTAATATGTTTTCTTTGTATTTAATTTTTGACAGTTTGATTAATATGTGTCTTGGCGTATTTCTCCTTGGATTTATCCTGTATGGGACTCTCTGTGCTTCCTGGACTTGATTAACTATTTCCTTTCCCATATTAGGGAAGTTTTCAACTATAATCTCTTCAAATATTTTCTCAGTCCCTTTCTTTTTCTCTTCTTCTTCTGGAACCCCTATAATTCGAATGTTGGTACGTTTAATGTTGTCCCAGAGGTCTCTGAGACTGTCCTCAGTTCTTTTCATTCTTTTTTCTTTATTCTGCTCTGCAGTAGTTATTTCCACTATTTTATCTTCCAGGTCACTTATCCGTTCTTCTGCCTCAGTTATTCTGCTATTGATCCCATCTAGAGTATTTTTAATTTCATTTATTGTGTTGTTCATCGTTGCTTGTTTCATCTTTAGTTCTTCTAGGTCCTTGTTAACTGATTCTTGCATTTTGTCCATTCTATTGTCCATTCTATCTCCAAGATTTCGGATCAACCTTACTATCATTATTCTGAATTCTTTTTCAGGTAGACTGCCTATTTCCTCTTCATTTGTTAGGTCTGATGGGTTTTTATCTTGCTCCTTCATCTGCGGTGTGTTTTTCTGTCTTTTCATTTTGCTTATCTTACTGTGTTTGGGGTCTCCTTTTTTGCAGGCTGAAGGTTCGTAGTTCCTGTTGTTTTTTGTGTCTGTCCCCAGTGGCTAAGGTTGGTTCAGTGGGTTGTGTAGGCTTCCTGGTGGAGGGTACTAGTGCCTGTGTTCTGGTGGATGAGGCTAGATCTTGTCTTTCTGGTGTGCAGGTCCACGTCTGGTGGTGTGTTTTGGGGTGTCTGTAGACTTATTATGATTTTGGGCCGCCTCTCTGCTAATGGGTGGGGTTGTGTTCCTGTCTTGCTAGTTGTTTGGCATAGGATGTCCAGCACTGTAGCTTGCTTGTCGTTGAGTGAAGCTGGGTGCTGGCGTTGAGATGGAGATCTCTCGGAAATTTTTGCTGTTTGATATTATGTGCAGCTGGGAGGTCTCTTGTGGATCAGTGTCCTGAAGTTGGCTCTCCCACCTCAGAGGCACAGCACTGACTCCTGGCTGCAGCCCCAAGAGCCTTTCATCCACAGGGCTCCTTAATTTGGGATGATTGGTTGTCTATTCAGGCATTCCACAGATGCAGGGTATATCAAGTTGATTGTGGAGCTTTAATCCGCTGCTTCTGAGGCTGCTGGGAGAGATTTCCCTTTCTCTTCTTTGTTCTCACAGCTCCCAGGGGCTCAGCTTTGGATTTAGCCCCGCCTGTGCGTGTAGGTCGCCGGAGGGCGTCTGTTCTTTGCTCAGACAGGACGGGGTTAAAGGAGCCGCTGATTCGGAGGCTCTGGCTCACTCAGGCCCGGGGGTAGGGAGGGGCACGGAGTGTGGGGCGGGCCTGCGGCGGCAGAGGCCGGCAAGACGTTGCAGCCTGAGGCGCGCCTGTGCGTTCTCCCGGGGGAGTTGTCCCTGGATCCCGGGACCCCGGCAGTGGTGGGCTGCACAGGCTCCCCGGAAGGGCGCGTGGCCAGTGACCTGTGTTCGCACACAGGCCTCCCGGTGGCGGCAGCAGCGGCCCTAGCCGCTCTGGGCGGCCCTAGCCACGTCCGTCTCTGGGCTCCGCACCCCGAGCCGCGGCTCGCGCCCGTCCCTGGAGCTCTCTCAAGCAGCGTTCTTAATCCCCTCTCCTCGTGCACCAGGAAACAAAGAGGGACGTAAAAGTCTCTTGCCTCTTCGGCAGTTCCAGACTTCTCCCCGGACTCTCTCCCGGCCAGCCGCGGTGCACCAACGCCCCGCAGGCTGTGTTCACGCCGCCAACCTCAGTCCTCTCCCGGCGCTCCGACAAAAGCCGGAGCCTCAGCTCCCAGTCCCGCCCGCCCCGGCGGGCGAGCAGACAAGCCTCTCGGCTGGCAAGTTCCGGTCGGCCCGATCCTCTGCGCTGGAATCTGGCCGCTGTGCTCTCCTCCGCGGCTCCCAAGCTCCCCCACTCCGCCTCCCGAAGTCTCCACCCGCGAAGGGGCTTCCTAGTGTGTGGACACTTTTCCTCCTTCACAGCTCTCTCCCGCTGGTGCAGGACCCGTCCCTATCCTTTTGTCTCTGTTTAGTTTTTTCTTTTGCCCTACCCAGGTACGTGGGGGGTTTCTTGCCTTTTGGGAGGTCTGAGGTCTTCTGCCAGCGTTCAGTAGATGCTCTGTAGGAGTTGTTCCACGCGTAGATGTATTTCTGGTGTATCTGTGGGGAGGAACGTGATCTCCGCGTCTTACTCTTCCGCCATCTTCCCGGAAGTCCCCTATAGTATAGTTTTAATATCAATATTTTCCTAGCTTTCTTAAATAAATTATAAGGCACTTAACATGGGACTATTTTCCTTAATAAAGTTTTGAAATACTGCTCATGTTTGAAACCTTGAAAATATTTTAGAGAAAAATATTCTATGAGTTTTAATGTTTATTCTCCATTTATTTATTTATTTAACAATGAGTCACATTCGCAGAAAGAGAGAGAAGATGAAAAGGCAAGGGCTATGTACCAGATGAAGGAACAAGATAATATCCCAGAAAAACAACTAGATGAAGTGGAGATAGGCGACCTTCCAGAAAAAGAATTCAAAATAATGAAAGTGAAGATGATCCAGGACCTCAGAAAAAGAATGGAGGCAAAGATGGAGAAGTTGTAAGAAATGTTTAACAAGGACCTAGAAGAATTAAAGAACAAACAAACAGAGATGAACAATACAATAACTGAAATGAAAACTACACTAGAAGGAATCAATAGCAGAATAACTGAGGCAGAAGAATGGATAAGTGACCTGGAAGAGAGAATGGTGGAATTCACTGCTGCAGAACAGAATAAAGAAAAAAGAATGAAAAGAAATGAATACAGCCTAAGAGACCTCTGGTACAACATTAAACACAACAACATTCACATTATAGGGGTCCCAGAAGGAGAAGAGAGAGAGAAAGGACCAGAGAAAATATTTGAAGAGATTATAGTCGAAAACTTCCCTAAGATGGGAAAGGAAATAGCCACCCAAGTCCAGGAAGCACAGAGAGTCCTACACAGGATAAACCCAAGGAGAAACATGCCGAGACACATAGTAATCAAACTGGCAACGATTAAAGACAAAGAAAAATTATTGAAAGCAGCAAGGGAAGAGTGACAAATAATGTACAAGGGAACTCCCATAAGGTTAAGTGCTGATTTCTCAGCAGAAACTCTACAAGCCAGAAGGGAGTGGCATGATATACTTAAAAGTGATGAAAGGGAAAAACCTACAACCAAGATTACTCTACCCAGCAAAGATCTCATTCAGATTCTTTATAGACAAGCAAAAACTAAGAGAATTCAGCACCACCAAACCAGCTCTACAACAAATGCTAAAGGAACTTCCCTAAGTGGGAAACACAAGACAAGAAAAGGACCTACAAAAACAAACCCAAAACAATTAAGAAAATGGTCATAGGAACATACATATCGATAATTACCTTAAATGTGAATGGATTAAATGCTCCAACCAAAAGACATAGGCTTGCTGAATGGATACAAAAACAAGACCATCTACATGCTGTCTACAAGAGGCCCACTTCAGACCTAGGGACACATACAGACTGAAAGTGAGGGGATGGAAAAAGATATTCCATGCAAATGGAAATCAAAAGAAAACTGGAGTAGCAATACTCATATCAGATAAAATGGACTTTAAAATAAAGAATGTTACAAGAGACAAGGAAGGATACTACATAATGATCAAGGGATCAATCCAAAAAGAAGATATAACAATTATAAATATATATGCACCCAACATAGGAGCACCTCAATACATAAGGCAACTGCTAACAGCTATAAAAGAGGAAATCAACTGTAACACAATAATAGTGGGGGACTTTAACACCTCACTTATACCAATGCACAGATCATCCAAAATGAAAATAAATAAGGAAACAGAAGCTTTAAAGGACACAATAGACCAGATAGATTTAATTGAAATTTATAGGACATTCCATCCAGAAACAGCAGATTACAATTTTTTCTCAAGTGCGCACGGAACATTCTCCAGGATAAATCACATCTTGGGTCACAAATCAAGCCACAGTAAATTTAAGAAAATTGAAATCATATCAAGCATCTTTTCTGACCACAACACTATGAGATTAGAAATGAACTACAGAGAAAAAAACATAAAAAACACAAACACATGGAGGCTAAACAATACGTTACTAAATAACAAAGAGATCACTGAAGAAATCAAAGAGGAAATCGAAAAACACCTAGAGAAAAATGACAATACAAACACGACAATCCAAAACCTATGGGATGCAACAAAAGCATTTCTAAGAGGGAAGTTTATAGCTATACAAGCCTACCTCAAGAAACAAGAAAAATCTCAGATAAACTATCTAACCTTACACCTAAAGGAACTAGAGAAAGAAGAACAAACAAAACCCAAAGTTAGCAGAAGGAAAGAAATCATAAAGATCAGAGCAGAAATAAATGAAATAGAAACAAAGAAAACAATAGCAAGGACCAATAAAACTAAAAGCTGGTTCTTTGAGAAGATAAACAAAATCGATAAATCATTAGCCAGACTCATCAAGAAAAAAGAGGGAGAGGACTCAAATCAGTGAAATTAGAAATGAAAAAGGAAGTTACAACAGACACCACAGAAATACAAAGCATCCTAAGAGACTACTACAAGCAACTCTATGCCAATAAAATGGACAACCTGGAAGAAATGGACAAATTCTTAGAAAGGTATAACCTTCCAAGACTGAACCAGGAAGAAATAGAAAATACGAACAGACCAATCACAAGTAATGAAATTGAAACTATGATTAAAAATCTTCCAACAAAGAAAAGTCCAGGACCAGATGGCTTCACAGGTGAATTCTATCAAACATTTAGAGAAGAGCTAACACCCATCCTTCTCAAACTCTTCCAAAAAATTGCAGAGGAAGGAATTCTCCCAAACTCATTCTATGAGGCCACCATCACCCTGACACAAAAACCAAATAAAGATACTACAAAAAAGAAAATTACAGACCAATATCACTGATGAATATAGAGGCAAAACTCCTCAACAAAATACTAGCAAAAAGAATCCAACAACACATTAAAAGGACCATACACCATGATCAAGTGGGATTTATCCCAGGGATGTAAGGATTCTTCAATATACATAAATCAATCAACATGATAAACCATATTAACACACTGAAGAATAAAAACCATATGATCATCTCAATAGATACAGAAAAAGCTTTTGACAAAATTCAACACCGATTTATGATAAAAACTCTCCGGAAAGTGGGCATAGAGGGAACTTACCCCAACATAATAAAGGCCATATATGACAAAACCCACAGCAAACATCATTCTCAATGGTGAAAAACTGAAAGTATGTCCTCTAAGATCAGGAACAAGACAAGGATGTCCACTCTCACCACTATTATTCAACATAGTTTTGGAAGTCTTAGCCATGGCAATCAGAGAAGAAAAAGAAATAAAAGGAATACAAATTGGAAAAGAAGAAGTAAAACTGTCACTGTTTGCAGATGACATGATACTATACATAGAGAATCCTAAAGATGCTACCAGAAAACTACTAGAGCTAATCAATGAATTTGGTAAAGTTGCAGGATACAAAATTAATGCACAGAAATCACTTGCATTCCTATACACTAATGATGAAAAATCTGCAAGTGAAATTAAGGAAATACTCCCATTTACCATTGCAACAAAAAGAATAAAATATCTAGGAATAAACCTAGATAGGGAGACAAAAGACATGTATGCAGAAAACTATAAGACACGGATGAAAGAAATTAAAGATGATACAAACAGATATACCATGTTCTTGGATTGGAAGAATCAATATTGTGAAAATGACTATACTACCCAAAGCAATCTACAGATTCAACGCAATCCCTATCAAACTACCACTGGCATTTTCCACAGAACTAGAACAGAAAATTGCACAATTTGTATGGAAACACAAAAGACCCCGAACAGCCAAAGCAATCTTGAGAAAGAAAAACAGAGCTGAAGGAATCAGACTCCCTGACTTCAGACTATACTACAAAGCTGCAGTAATCAAGGCAATATGGTACTGGCACAAAAACAGAAACATAGATCAATGGAACAAGATAGAAAGCCCAGAGATAAACCCACTCACCTATGGTCAACTAATCTACGACAAAGGAGGCAAGGATATGCAATGGAGAAAATACAGTCTCTTCAATAAGTGATGCTGGGAAAACTGGACAGCTACATGTAAATGAATGAAATTAGAACACTCCCTAACACCATACACAAAAATAAACTCAGAATGGATTAGAGACCTAAATGTAAGACCGGACACTATAAAACTCTTAGAGAAAAACTTAGGAAGAACACTCTTTGACATAAATCACAGCAAGATCTTTTTTGATCCACCTCCTAGAGTAATGGAAATAAAAACAAAAATAAACAAATGGGAAACTTCAAAGCTTTTGCACAACAAAGGAAACCATAAACAAGACGAAAAGACAACCCTCAGAATGGGAGAAAATATTTGCAAACGAATCAACGGATAAAGGATTAATCTCCAAAATATGTAAACAGCTCATGCAGCTCAATATTAAAAAAACAAATAACCCAATCCAAAAATGGGCAGTAGACATTTCTCCAAAGAAGAGGTACAGATGGCCAAGAAACACATGAAAAGCTGCTCAACATCACTAATTATTAAAGAAATGCAAATCAAAACTACAATGAGGTATCACCTCACACCAGTTAGAATGGGCATCATCAGAAAATCTACAAACAATAAATGCTGGAGAGGGCGTGGAGAATAGGGAACCCTCTCGCACTGTTGGTGGGAATGTAAATTTATACAGCCACTATGGAGAACAGTATGAAGGTTCCTTAAAAAACTAAAAATAGAATTACCACATGATCCAGCAATCCCACTACTGGGCATATACCCAGAGAAAACCATAATTCAAAAAGACACATGCACCCCAATGTTCACTGCAGCACTATTTACAATAGACCGGTCATGGAAGCAACCTACATGCCCATCGACAGACGAATAGATAAAGAAGATGTGGTACACATATACAATGGAATATTACTCAGACATAAAAAGGAACGAAATTGGGTCATTTGTAGAGACATGGATGGATCTAGAGACTGTTGTACAGAGTGAAGTAAGTCAGAAAGAGAAAAACAAATATTGTATGTTAGCACATATATGTGGAACCTAGAAAAATGGTACAGATGAACCGGTTTGCAGGGCAGAAATTGAGACACAGATGTAGAGAACAGACGTATGGACACCAAGGGGGGAAAGCGGCGGGGGTGGTGGTGGTGTGATGAATTGAGCGATTGGGATTGACATGTATACACTGATGTGTATAAAATTGATGACTAATAAGGACCTGCTGTATAAAAAAATAAATAAAATAAAATTCAAAAATTAAAAATAACAAAACACACAATGAGTGCATTTAGGGTTGTGAATTCTTTCTAAGACTTACTTTGGTTGCATCTCATGAGTTTGAATTTGTAGTGATCTCATTATCTTTATTTTCTAAATTTTCAATATTTGGCTTATTGGATTTTTTTTGCATTTGCTATTTCTACTCCAAATTAGAGGGTATAGATGGAGTTTTACAAGAATACACACTATTTAATTTCCACATTAACTCATTAATTTTTAGCAAGAGGTGTCTCCCACCAGACAAACTATTCCTAACAGAAATTCCCCAAAATCTGTGACATGCACCTTTAAAGTCCGATAGTCTTCTGATCATTTTATTTAGTACTGGGAGAGAGGGTCTGAAGCCTATAAGCAAATCACCATGGTTTCCAAGACTGCTCCTTAGAGGCAACTTTGAACGGTGCCCAATTTGTTTTGACATTGCAACTAGACTGCTCATTCTTCAGGTTTCAATCCAACCCTCCCTTCCTTGGGGAGACCTTTCCCATTACTCCCTATGAGGTTCAGTTTCTCCCAACAGTCCCTTCCTTGCATCCTGAATATCTTTTAAAATAATCTTCTTTCCCCTCTAGAGTGTAAGATCCATGAGATCTAGTACTGCATCTGCCTAGTTTGCTACCACATCTCCAGGGCATAGCCTGACACATTGTTGTTAGTGGGCTCTTAGTAAGTATTTGTTATCTGAATCCTGGAGGGCAGGGATCTTGCCATCTCTTGTCTCATTTCCCTCTGTGCAGTTCTAGATGCAGAGCAGATGCCCAATAAATACCACATTTCAGAAAAGTACATGGAATTGATTAGTTTTCCATTTTCCAGTTACTCTAATCTGTTCCAGGGATCCTCAGAAACTGAATTTTTATTTTATTATCTTTAGACTCTATAACTCAACAGCTGGAAAAAAAAAAAAACTAAAGGTTATTTGACCTCAAACTCTGACAGTAATATGTTGATGCTAATTCAGGCATATAAATAAAAATTTTTAATTCCAAGAAAATTGATCTTCCTTGTTTCCTTGAGTTTGCCTTAATTGTCACAAATATCTTTTTTTTAAGAGTTCTTCTTTATATCTAAACTTACTCCTGTTTGTCTCAATGTCACGAATTTGGTCCTTGATTTCCCCCTAGGTATTATTAGCTATTTCTGGTATAATTACTTCCTGGCCAAGGTTGTGTCTGTCTGACAGACAGAGAGACAGAAAGACAGACAGTATGCCCACCTTTAAACTCAAGGAACTCCCTCTTTTTCCCTTGGAAAGCTAGAGGCAGATCTTGCAAACAGAATTCTTTGCAAAGGCCATGGGATCAAAGACAGAAACTGCACTACAAAATTGTCTCTTGAAGCCATATCATCTTTCCCCTGGAACTTGCAAAGGCCAAGTAGACAATTGCCTTCATGGCAGGAAAAATTTCTGACTGACTTTCTTACCTCCAATTCTCTTTTTCCCACAGGTCAAATTCAAGCTCACCGTTTTATCTAAGGCACTGATTTACAGCTCTGAAGACTCCTGTCGTATCAGACATGATAACTGTCATGGCACAGTGAGCCACAGTCAGCCTCCAACACCTGAGCTTGGATTAGTGATGTTTTGAGTACATGATACTTAGGACTGATAAGTTTTTGGGGTTTTTTTTTGTGGTACGCAGGCCTCTCACTGTTGTGGCCTCTCCCGTTGCGGAACACAGGCTCCGGACGTGCAGGCCCAGCGGCCATGGGCCATGGGTCCAGCCACTCCGTGGCATGTGGGATCCTCCCGGACCGGGGCATGAACCCGCATCCCCCGCATCGGCAGGCGGACTCTCAACCACTGCGCCACGAGGGAAGCCCCAGGACTGATAAGTTTTGAATGGGAAGAAACATCAGAAAATACCTGGAGCTTAGGATACCCCACTTTAAGGTAGGGCAGGGGGAGACCGACCTAGGTCACCATAAAGTATAAGGAAATCAAGTTTTTTGGAACTAAAATGGGGTTCCAAGCAGAGTAAGAGCAGTCAAAGTTGAGACAGAAGGGCCTGGATAAGTCAGCATCTATGAGTGGAAGTTACAAGGAATGACTTCCCACACTCCTAAGGACAAATGCCTTACACAGGGGTAGCTTTCCAAAAGTATATTAAGACATTTCATAAGGTGATGCCTTCCTAGTCCTTGGAGGCCTAGTGACCTAGTGATGGTTCTGTCCTGGAGAGGCCGGCATTAGCTTTGAAAGAGGATGATGCTCTGTGAGGTTCCTCTGACCCAGTATTGTAGAATGACTGTTCACGGTGGCCCAGACTACAGGGTAAGAATACATCCATTTCTCTATCACTCACCTAAACAGAGGCTTTCAACGGAATCTTTTAAAGTATGTAGTGGTTGAGGATATGGGGAGGGGAAAGGGTAAACTGTGACAAAGCGAGAGAGAGGTATGGACATAAAAAAATAAATAAATAAAGTATGTAGTGGCCATCCATCAGTCTCTCTCCTAGTACGCACGTCCCTTGTGTCCTTTCCCAACAGCCCAAAATTTCCATTGTTTTCCTTAAATTATTACATAATTTTCCTTATGGTTCTGATGAAGTCAAATCCATCCCCAGCTCCAGGGATGGAACATGTGACTCTGCTTGAGATTTTCAGGATATTCCATTGTCCAAACCAGCACAATGGTTTTAATGATTCAAACTGACTTTGGTTCCTCCAATCAAGTGAGAGAAGAAGCACGCTGCCCTGGGAACTGTTGGCAGTCAAGTCATCTTGTGATCGTGAGATGAAGCCAAACCTACAGAAGGCAAGGGCTAGAGCTTGGTGATGTCGTTGAGCTGCCAGATCAGTCAAGACTGTGTTGAGTCTGTCCAATCTCTGAACATTTGTGAACCAATCAATCAGTTAACCAGCAAATTCCTTTCCTTGGATAAGCCAAGTTGAGTTGGGTTTCTCTCCTTTGCAACTGCACATACTCTATCTGATGAGCATTTCTCTGGTTCCAGGCTCCCATACTAAATCAGTAAATGATTCCTTGACATTTATTCCAGGGTTTGACCAGGATCCTCCCCTCTCCTGAGACCTGGGGTATGAGCTCTCCCTGGTGGTGGCAGGGACCATTCTTTGCACCAAAAAATCCTCCTCTGGGTGGGAGGGAGCCTGGAAATGCAGGCCCAGCATCCGGGAACCAACCTTGTGCTCCTCCCACCGACTCATCTGGCCACCAGCAACCCTGTCATTTCCCTGCCACTGGGCTGGCTCAGACAAAGCTCTAGTTGAAGAGATTACAGACAGATGCTCTGGCACAAATCAGAGACCCTGTGGAAGGAAAGCAGTCAGGTTTTCTCTTAAGCGACAGCCATCATTTTCAGCAGGCAGGGTAATTACAGGTTTGCCCTTCTCAGTGCAAGCTATCTGAAGGTAAAACAATGGTGAGCAGCGTGTGCCTGCTTCAAACAACGGAGGGGAGAGGCGGGAACAGAAGGATTCCATCTCTTTTAATTTATTTTAATAAAGCAGGGGTTTTCCAAAAGGCCAAAGGGTCTCATTTGCCACAATGTGGTTGAGATCTGCCAACAGCTTCCCTATACCTCCTCTTTCCCCATAATTCAATCGGAGCCACAGATGGAAGCACTCAGCCAGCATCTTCCTTTTCTTGGCCCTTTCTGAATCCTTCCTCTCTCACTGCCTCAGCTGGAGAGGAAAGCTCTCACCCTTTAAAAGAAAGCCTTCTCATCCTTGCTTTGCTCCACACCCCTGAGCTCCCGTGAGGCTCACCTCCCTCCAGGTCCTTCCCTGGCCAACCCCTGCCCTACAGCCCCTTCTGGATATTCAGAAACAGTGGGACCTCTATATTTGCCTTTATTTTTACTGCACTCACCTGGCCCTCCAGCTGAGCAGACAGTCCCATGAGGGCCATGCCCTGGTCTTCTCTTCTCCGGAGACCCAGGGGCCATCCCAGCAGATGGTGGATATGTAAGAGGGAGTGAGCAGCCTCTGAGTTATATCTGAGGAAGATATGTTCTTAGAATGACCAGAAAAAGAAGACAGAACAATCCTGAACAGACTAAGAGACTACCATTGCCATGCTTTCCAGCCAGTAATAAAACTCCCCCTTCTGAGCTCTGAAACACGCTCACCACCCCAGGTGCTGACCCCCAGACCAGCCCCACCCTCCCCCTTGGTCCCAGCCAATGCTCCAGACGTCTGGAACTTTCTTCAAGAGATTTCTTCTCCTATTCTTCCACCACAAGTTGCCTCCAAATTTCAAAGCCCAGAAACACAAATACCACCTTATCAGCTTTTCCTGAAGAGCAGAAATAGCAAGAATTCAGTAAAAGCAGTATGCCTCTGGGAGGGGATTTGGGACCATTTCTAGCAAATGGATGGTTCATTTTTCTACCTGGGGCTGTGGAAAATGAGTTCCCAAGTAAGCCAATCTCTGTTGTCACTTGGAGGCAGGGTCCTTCACCTTGCTCCCCTCATCAACAGAGAAGCGGGCAGCCCTGCCCCTCCTTTCTTCTGTCGACGCTCTCCCTAAGATTTCTTACTCCCTCCAGACAACTGCAGGGAGAGGTGCAGCCCACAGAGGCTGTGCAGCTCCCTCCCCTCTTTGGGCTGTGAGTGCATGTCCTGGGGATGGCCTCTCTGCAGGCTGTGCCTCCTGACTCCAGGCCAGCGACCTTCTCCATCACCCAGCAACCCTCTTGCCCGCTCCCTCATATGCGCCTGCTACTTGTTTGGGGCTGAGAATGTTGACAACTGATCTCCTTCATGAAGACTTCTCTTCCTTCCAGTGCCTTCCTCCATAAAATGCTGGGCCATGTTCTAGAACCTGGCAGTGTGTGCAGGCTTGATTGGATTTGAGGAAAGGACCTTCCCTTCTCCAGGGCTGCATCCAGAGCCACCCCCTCTAGCCGCCACCCATCTCTCGTCTCAGTCCTCCTTCCTCATCCCATCTCCCCTGAACTGATGTGAAGGACTTTCTCTAGAAGGGCCTTGAGCTGGAGGTACCCCCCCAGCAGGCTGCCATGCCTGCCTCTCTCCATTCATGGATCCTGGACCATTG
The DNA here is from genome assembly GCF_964374135.1 of Grampus griseus. NCBI lineage: Eukaryota > Metazoa > Chordata > Mammalia > Artiodactyla > Delphinidae > Grampus > Grampus griseus. The sequence continues at coordinate 18,738,674 of NC_139013.1, read as the reverse complement.
CCTTGGGCTTTGGCTGAAATGTCTATCTCTGAAGATCTCAGACACCCAGCTTGTTTCCCACCACTTCCATATGGGCAGGAAATACCACCATGAGCCATCCAAACTGGACCCATTTTGAAGAATCAAAAGGAGGGTCCAAGGAAGTGTCACTGCACAACCTAGTTTTGAGAAGCATCCTGCTATGAAGGGGTCAAGTCCTGGCATAATGCTGCATAGGCCTTTCTGAGGCAACCAAAGACCTAGAGCAGATACTACGTAAAAACAATGGGCCATCACAGAGAGGGAGTCTGGGTGCTAGAGATTTCAGACACTTGAAATTCATCTATCCTAGGCATTTCTTCCTCTGTGCTTAAACACACTCGTGCTAGAGAGGAAATTGAGGCCATATGCATGGATTCTTTTAAACCTCAAGCAGCCACATGTTTTCTGGATCCGTTTAATTGTCCATGAAACCCCAGAGTCGTCTGCAACATGGAAGGCACCCAGAGGAACCCCATCTCTATCATTGCCACAGACCACACCCTGCCAGAGCCAGCCACATCCCTGGGCACTGTGGGTGGCTGGGCAGATGGGGCTGCGCCAGGACCTACTGTTAGCATTGTCAGTTCACATGTGTATCCTGCTGACAACTGGTCCAGAATGGGAAGGGCAATCACAGGCTGCTCTGACTTCTTCCAGACTTTGTTTCTGAAGGCAAGACTACTGTAAATGTCTGGACTAAGATTCTGAAGACCTGGTGTTGTTCCAGCTGTGAGAGGTCAGACAAGCCACTCAACCCCTCTAATCTCAGCTTCCTCCTCCCTCAAACAGGGCTAATGACACCCGCCTCATCAACTTCTGCAGCATGTTGAAATGAGGATTAGGAAAGGGAGAAGAGACACTTCTATCCACACTCAAGCCTTACTTTCCTTCACCTTAAGTCCTGTAGTGGAGAGAGCAGGACTTGGTTTGGGGTACAGGAACCACCAGCAGTGTGCATTCATTGCCCTGCAGTTTACACACTGCTTTCATCTGGATTATCTGGATTACTTTTTACAACACTCAAGGGAAGACAGGTGTTATATGACGCCCATCGAGGACACCCCCAAGTCCCATGGAGACGCGGCGATTTGTTCGGGACCCTACATCCCATGAAGTATCAAGGCTGCCCCCAAAGCCAGCCGTGTAGCCCTAGCCTTTCCACTTTACCACTGGGTTTCTCTGTCAGTCAGCACAACCCAAAGCCCTCCTCAGAGATAGTTGATGCTCGGGTGGTGCTGGTGATGGTACCTCTGCCACAGCAGCTCAGTCGCCCACTCCCTCTCACTGTTGCAGACCATGCTGTGGTCCAGAGCTGTGCTCCCATCACTTCTAGGAAGGCATGAGCAGTCCACCTGAGGTTTTGAGATCACCTCAGATCTTGGCTTTAATGGAAGCAGGTGTCTGGTCCAGTGATGGGGGTCCCTCAGGCCAGCCCATTACCAGCCTATGATCAGCAGGCTGATGTGAGCCAGGCCTTTACTGTAAGGGTCACATACGACAAATGCCATGCACTAACCACAGAAACACATATTTAAGCAAAAACTCATGGGCTTAACCAGACAAGTGGTAGGGACATCAGGTCTGACTTGATTCGGGACTGAAAAAAAGCCACTAGTTCTAACTCCCTTATCATGTCCCTCGTTATCACAAGATGCCTGTAGTTTCTTCCACTTCTGCATGCACTGATTCACATCTCAAAGAAAGAGCATCTGCTTTTCCCCTGGAAGCCCCGACACAGACCCTACTTGTCCACTTGAGTCAAGTGACTATCTTGAACCAATCCATGTGCTCTGGGGGGGAGTGTGCTGAGGTGATTGGCTTCAGCTTAAGTCACGTACTCCATCTGTGGGTGGGACCAGACTGAGGGAGGATCAAACCATTCAAGCATATGGGCTGAGAGTGACAGAGGGAGAGTTCTCCAAGGGAAATTAAGATGTGATAACTAACAGACAAGCAAATGAAGCCAGGCATCCGAAAACCCAAATATCCACCTGAGGCACAAGGGAAATCTCATTCTTTCTCTAATGCAGTAGTTGGTGAACTTGTCCTGCAAATGGCCAGAGAGAAAATATTTTAGTCTTTGCCGGCCATAAGGTCTCTGTCGAAACTACTCAACTCTGCCATGGTACTGTGGAATCAGCTAGACAACACATAGATGGATGAGTGTGGCTGTGTTCCAACAGAACTTAATATTTAGGGACACTAAAATTTGAATGTTGTATAATTTTCACGTGTCACAAAATATTATTCTCCTTTTGAGTTTTTCAACCTTTTAAAAAATTTAAAAACTATTCTTCACGGGCTTCCCTGGTGGCGCAGTGGTTGAGAGTCCGCCTGCCGATGCAGGGGACACGGGTTTGTGCCCCGGTCCGGGAAGATCCCACATGCCGCAGAGCAGCTGGGTCCGTGAGCCATGGCCGCTGAGCCTGCGCGTCCGAAGCAGGTAAAATCCTGCATCTAGGGAGCACGAATAAGACAGAACTTGAAGAAATCATTGGAACAAAGTGAAAGTTAGCAATTTACCTATATCCTCTCCCACACTAATTTACACAGAGAAGTCTATTAATCATTCTGTGTGCAGAAAGGAAATCGCATTCTCAGCATAAACATAAATTATCAGCCTAAAACTCAAATTCCTTCCAAGGGATGGGGCAGGCTAAAAGTTTTGAATAGCTCAAATAGAACAAATGGATGAGAGGAGATAATGCATCTTTTGAAATACAAACCTGAAAAGATGCTATGCTCAATTACACTGACAAAAGATTTGGGATCCAGCAATATCCTCCGTGGAATTCAGCAGCTAAACAGGAACGCTAAATCACAGACTCTAACTTAAGCAAGAGTAATCTCGCATAAGCCACATTACATGCGCCTCCACTGGGAGTTTGAATCTGCTCCGATGTTTGCAAAATGCTTTTCTCCATCTCTGTTGGAAGGTGAGCTTGTCTGCTAAGACCCTTGCACCTCCAAGTTCCCAAAATGAGACTGGGGTGCTTTGGAAAGAAAACAGAGTCAAGGAGGGTCATGAGGAGGACGGAGGTGTTAAAGGGTGGAGTCAGGACTCTTCAGAGAGAGGAGTTTCAGTTCCAAGTAGCAGTGATGGAGAAAGAAGATGCCGGGAAGGAAAATGAGGGGATTTGGTGACCAGGAAGAGAAAGAACTGGCATGTGGCTGGAGGTCCACGGTGTCACCCTAGGCACAGGCGAGGAGAACCATGACGCTGCCACCCCCCACCTGACCCCTGCTCTCAGCTCCTGAAGTTAGAACAGGCCCTGTGAATCTCTAACTCGTCCTCCCCAGCCAGCCTCTGGGTCCCAGAAGGGGAAGGGATGACCTCACGTGCTTCCCCACCGTCTGCAGTGCAGCTGCTGCATGGTAGGTATTCGTTTAACACCCAAGCAGCAACATCCAGAGACGGGTGTGTGTTAGGTCACCAGAAGAATAGAAAAGAAAGGTTAGACCTTGGAAAACAAGAGCGGCCACATGTTTCCAGAAGGCAGGCTGAGATTCTACGTGATTTATTGGTCGCTGCCATGACAAGTGTGAAAGGCCAACCCTCGGAATTTGTACCTCGGGTATCCTGAGAGGGAGACAGATGAGCTAAAGGAAAGAAAAAAAGGTGTGGGGTGGACTCTAGAGAAACAACCGTGATCTGTGCAGCGTCCAAGGGCAAAATCGGGACTTACAGATGAAAGGCATGGGGAGGCTGGTTTGGGCAGCAGATGGGGTGTTCTGGAGTGTCAGGGGCTACATGTGGACGATGGAGCTTCCCGCCATGGAAGCTGGTTGTACAGCAGTAAGAGAATTGTCCCCAAAAATGTTACCTGGGAAGCAGTTAAACTGAAGGTCTAAATTACTTTCACCTTTAGCCATTTTGCCATCTCCAGATTTGAAGGAAGTGAGAAACGGAGTCAGGAGGCAGAGAGAGATGCTTAGGCTTCATGGCTGCTTGAGCTGGATTGGAGAATAAGCCTTGACCTTCACCTGAAGTTGGACTTCCTCATTCTCCCCCAGCTCCAGCCCGGACTTAGGGCCCAGGTGTGGGGCAGACAGATACGCAGCCAGCGGCAATGGTGGTAGTGACCTGCCCTACATGCCATGGGACACAGGGCCCAGGAACCTCAGGGACGAGCTTCTTCCTGCTTCCGGAAGGCAGGTAGGTCATGCCTGGGTGTACTCTCCACTGGGTCACACAAGGAGAAGTATCTGACTTTCAGAGACATCCCATGGGAGGGCAGCCAGACAGCCCTGGAAAGGGCACTGGGAACTTGGGGGACCGGAGGGGTGCTGGCCTTCCATCCAACATGAACTTTGGGGGCACCGCAGGAAACCAGACCCATGCTTTCGGGAGGCCTGGTCCTTGGGGTTTCCGGGGAAGGTGCTAGCCTCTAGGTCCTGGAACAGAGGACACATGACAAACAGCTCTCCAGCCATCTGCTGAGGAAATACCAGGGTAAATTAAAACGAGAGTGGATTTGTGACTTCTGTCTTTTCCAAAAAGATAGTGTTGGCAGGTTTATGAGAAAACCATTCCCAAACACCTTGAATTTATATGGCACGCTTATTTCAAAAGCTCTTCCACATCTGTTAGCTCTTTGAAGCCCCTGGAGGCAGGTAGGGCAGGGGGAGAGCTGGGTGGGGGAACGAGCCCCAGAGAGCTTGGACCTCGGGGCCCCCTGGGGAGAGGCTGGAGTGGCCCGTGGTGCCCTGACCCTCCACACAGGCCCAAAGGGCTTCTCCTCCTCCCAGAGCTCTGGCTAAGGGCCACATGTCATAAGGCTAGAAGCAAAGTGACCACTTAAGAGCTGGGCGGTCTCAGCCCTGGGAGCGCCCCTTCCTCACACACGCCGCCCTACACCCCTGAAAATTAGCCAAGTCTTGGAGGTAAAGGAATAATGGCTCTTCAGACAGAAACAAACAGAGGCTGATTGACAAGGAGGCCCCTCATAATCAGTGCTGCAGTAAACTATACTAATTATGGTGTCAATTGGTAACATTATAAAGGTTGAAGCTACATAATGAAAAAACAGCATACACACAGGCAGAGCGAGTTCAGCAAATGTAATTACAGGGTGACATTATTGGCAAATAGTATTTTATGAGGGATTAAGAGGGATGTGACATAAACACATTCCTAAACTTACAAGCTGCTCAGGGGTGGGAGGACCTGAAACTGGCCAAAGGTTCACCCCCGGCCACTACAATTTATTTAGCTGAGCGCTTCAGGGAGCCCCTGAGGTCTTCTGGGCATCCCCCAAAAGAGATGTTGTTAGGCAGGGATCACCGCTCTCATGCTCTAATTCCTTGTAGGCTGCATAATATCCTTGTTCCTGGCCTGTCCCAAGCTCTTTAGTCCTCAAATCCTAAGATCTACGACTGTCCAAGCCGGAAGGCACCATAGATGCTTTACAGTGAGTGTGCTGTGGGATGAGCGCCTGCCCATCCATTGTAACAATATTATCCATGTTCAACATTATCCATGGAGCTCAAGCCAAGGTCTCTGTTGTCCCTGTGTTCCCATTCTATGGAAAACCAAAGAAAACTGATAAAGCAAATCAATAAGGCTATTCCAGATTCAGACTGATACCAGGTGCTCTGATAAAAACTGAATGGAGTGATGTGATAGCAGGTGGATGGGAGGGAGTGGAGAGACAGGCTTCCTCCTAGATGGAAGGTCTAGGAGGGCTTCTTGAGGACAGGACACATGACCTCAGTCCTAGGAGCTGAGACCCATAGAAGGAGGGGAAAACTGATCTTCCAAAGATGCCAGCTCCTTACTGGCAGAAAAAGGGAGGAACGCAGGTGCCCTCACTCGAAGCCTGGGGTCTTTCTGTTGCGTCAGGCACTCCCAGCCAGGATGTGGGCCAGAATGGGAAGGGACACCGTCAGCCCTAAGGATCTGTGGGGACGCTGTGTTCTGAAGATTGAAGAGGCATGAGGGATCACGTAATTCAAAGTCCCTAAAACACTGGAGAATCACATGTGCTGTGTGTGTGATAAAGGAGCTTCCCCCCAGTTCTGGTTGTCTATTGCTACACAGCAAACCACCCCAAACTGAACAGCAATATCTCATTATTTTTCCTATTTCTGTGTGTTAACTAGACAGTTCCAGCTCCCAGTCTCTTCTGTGGTTACAGTCAGGTGATGGGGCTGGAGTCGTCCAAAGGTCTCTTCACTCATGTGACTGGTGCCTGGGACAGAATGACTGGAGAGCTGGGAGCTGGCTAGGCACCCCTCCCTGTGGCCCCCCCTACACAGCTAGGTTGGGCTTCCTCACAGCATGGCAGTCTCAGAACATGAGGGCTTCTTCCATGGATCCTGGCTTCCTCCAGGGTAAGTGTTATAAATGGACTAGGCAGCAGCTACAAGTTTCTCAGGACCTAGCAATGAAGAGACAGAACATCCTTTCTGCCACACTCTATTGATGAAGAAAGTCACTAAAGCCATCCCAGACTCAAGGAGAGGGAAATTAGACTCCAGCTTTCAATGGGAGGAATAGCAAAGAATTTGTAGCAGTCTTTAATCTACCATACACCCTCTGCATTAAAAATACACAGCCTCTATTAAAGTCCTGCTTAGCCTCTTGACAACTTAATAAACGTGTCATTCACACTCAGATTGCCTTCACTTTCCCCCAATTATTCAAAGAATTAGTCTATATTTATTGAGGGCCTTCCAAGTAAACATGCATCACGCTTGGTACCATGTGCCATACACCATACACAATGTACAACGTACTGTGCTTTTTTTGCAGGAGCTTACACTCTAGATAAAGTGCCACATACTTCAATTTGTAATAGCTGAACTTATTTTTAAAGTGAAATTTGACATAGAGGTCCAGTATATCAAACAGATCAAGGTGGGACTATTTTGGGTGAGGTGAGAGCCACAGGGCACCTCTGACGAAGCCTGTGCTCAGAGAATCACAATGTGTGTGCCATTGCTAGAGATGGTGAAAGGAAATTAGGGAGTGAAACGTCTCTTCTCCATATAAGAAGCTTTCCTGATGAAAACATATGGACCCAGCCTTACGGGAGAGCTTGTGTGTGTGTGTGTGTGTGTATATATATATATATATTCATTTTTTAATTTTTTTAAATTGTAAATCTATGCCAAACTGGCTTGAACAGAAAGAACACAAGAACAAGTAAGTCCTAGGGTGTTCTTGTTTCAGGTAGGGCTGGATCCAGGGGCTCATGCAACATCATATACTACTTAACATGTAATATACTAACTAACACAGGACTGGGTCTCTCCAGTCATCACATGTTCTAGTTTCACTCTCAGGGGCACCTTCTCTATGTCTTTGGGAGGACAAGGTGGCCACCAACAGTTCCAGCCTTACTTCTACTGTTGGGCACTTTCCTCAGGCTATTTCCACTAATTCCAGCTCTGATTGGCCTCGCCTGGGTCCTGTGCTTAAACCCACACAATCTGAACGGTCAGTGGATGATGTCCTGCTCTGACTGTTGAAGTTTAGGGCGACATATGCATGCCTGAGCCACAAGTGAGCTGGGGAGGTCACTGGTACTGAGAGTGAAGGAATAAGAACTAGATTCTCTTGCCAGTAGAAGGCAGCCAGGTAGCTGGGCAGGCAAACACACCTGCACAGAAAGGGACAGCAAAGAACTAAGAGGCAGGAGGGCAAGAGGCCAGGTCTGGAAGAGCTGGGCATTCCCTGGTCCCTCCCCACAAGGTGAGAGGAGTGGTCAGCTCTCTTGACCCTATGTCTCTGGGAGGAGGTTTAAAATCAGTGATCAGGACCCCACTTTGGACCCTGGCTCTGGCTCTGCTCTCAGCTCTGTGCCGGGCACCAAGAAGTCCTCTGAGCTTGGGGAATACCCAGAAATGTTCCAGAAAGCCTTTCAGCAGGTGCTTTGGCCTGAAATGCAGCCAGGGACAGGGAAACACAACTGCCATACAGTATCATGAAACATTGCCATTAAGTTTAATGCCTTTGTAACAAAGAATGCCACATTTATTATCACAAATAAATCCGTGGATTTAACACCCATCATGCTTTAGACTTTATTTTTCCATATAAAATAAATATGGCTAGAGTATAAGATTATGACTGCACCATTATTTTCTAAAACTATTTAATTTAAGCTCAGTCTAACTGCCTCATGCTCTGAACCTGGGCACCCTATCCTGGGGGAATGCTCGCCCCACTGAGTGCAGCAGACAACAAGGTTTCCTGAGTGCTGCACAGGAAACGTCTGGGTTTCATCACTGTTTAACGAATTGTTGCACTCTTTATAGGATAAACAATAAATTGCACATGATTTATCATATTACCCAATAAATCATGTGACAAATCATTAGGCAGAGTGATAAAATCAAGTGTCTTAGAAATATGTTAATCTATGATGCCAATGTGTAAACTAAACAGTTGCTTAAAAACCCTATTTACTAATCATTTTTACATAAAGGAAGATTAACGATTATGTAGATTAAATGTGTACTTATCCTATAAACAGCAGACAGCCATGTGCCCAATTGGCCTTCTCTTTTTAGCAAAGCCCCCCAAAAGCCTCCCTTTGTAGCACGGTTCCTTCTGCCTCCCTCCTCCCTGAATGTGCCTTGATGGGGAAAGGACGCTGAAGAAGCGAGGGCCAGAGAAAGAAGTGGTTAATGAAAAGCGTGTCACCGAGGGGCCTGGCGGAGGGGCTGTTCTCACCGTAAATTCTGTAATACGCTAATTAACACTTTCATTAGGGCTCAGAGACAGGTTCCAATGCTGCCTGCTTCTCCAGCCTGCCTTCGACCCGGCGCTTTTTCTCGTTGGTGACAACTATGTTTATAGCTTCTCTGCCCATCGAGCTGGCTGGCACATCGAATTACCCTCAAGAGAACACGGGCATCACGTCACATTTACGTACCCGATATCATACGTGACGAGCTGTGCCACCGCCAAGGCCTTGAATGCACGTCCTGCAGACGGCCAGCCCACGGAATGCATAGGCAGATATTAAGCTAAATCTTTTTGGAGTCAAGCTTGTTTCACATCAGTTACACAAACATATTGGTTCCTTTAAAAGAACAAATGCTTTGTGAGTAAGGGAAGGACTCCAGGACTCAAACCTGAGAAATCATTCCACGCATCAACTCAGCCCTTCTTTCCTAAGGTTGTTTCTTAGGGGAAGAAGGGGAGAGGTCATTTGGCTTCTAGAATATGAGTTTTGAACCACATTCATTATAAACTATGGACTTTACCAGGCAGTGTAAAGGGAGAGAAAGGGAAGGCCCTGGAGAGGGTAACTAGGAAGACAATGGGAATATCAGAGAAGATATTCGTTTTCCTCTCTTGCATGAAAACGCTGCTAATCTTCTCAAGAGTCCCTCCGATTTTGGATTTCCTCAGTATTACAAATCAAACCCTGAAGCTGATCTTGCAGTGCAGAGAGAAGTGAAGCCATCTCAGACGTATTCGAAGACTCCCCTTCTATTTTACATGAAGCCCATGTTAAATTGCTTGAGGAAATGCTAATAGCCAAGGTTTGGGAACCATCATTCCTGGTACCTTGCGAAGTGGCTGTTGAGAGATTGGGAAAATGTTGGGAGATAAGCAGGGTGTCAAGGATTACACCGCATTATCATTCTCCAGAAAAGCTCTAAAGAATGAAACGGATACATTTTACTGACTTCAATTTCCGTGACCTACTGGGAAAATATTGCCTCCAAGGCAGAAATCCAAGAAATGAGTTTTCACTCGTGGTCTTTAGCCCTTCCCAAGAGACAGGACATTAGGAGTTCAGAGAGGAATGTCAATGTCGTAGGAGTTCCAAGTCCCTGTATAACCCCAGGTGCCTGGCTTCTCCCCCATGCTGCCCCTGAGAAGCCTCTGTGGCAAAGTGGAGACAACTTTTAGAGGAACTGACCCCAACTGCCAAGATAAAACAAGAAAAGGTTCAAAGTAATTTATATTTCTAAATGCCCAGAAAAGAAATAGACTAAGTGACAACAAAATTCTCATCCTATTTTCCCTTCTTCTTGTCCAACCCACCTCAAAATCCACCCTGATTCACATTTCAAAATACTGTCTACATCAGTCAGCCTAAGTTGAGTTTTGCTTCAGTGACATAATAGCTCAAAATCTCAGAAGCTTAAAATGAAATTTTATTTCTTGCTCTTGCAATGCCACTGTAGGCCCAGGGAACTCTCTGAAATAGGTATCCTCCCTGTAATGGTGCAGCAAGAGAATCTGCTTTCGTCTCGTGTTACCTCCATAGAATTACATGCTTTCGTAATCACTGAGGAAGAAAGCATGTTCTAGCAAGGACTAATTCTTACATGCTTTCACCAGAATTGACACATCAATTTTTTTTTTTTTTTTGCCAGAATTAATCACATGGTCCTTCCTAACTTCAGGGATGAGGAATTATCATTCTCCACATGCCAGAGGTAGGAAAAAAGTAGATATTGGTGAACATTCGTAATGTTGATCTCACAACCCACTTCCCAAAGCACCCTTGTCTGCAGTCACACCTACAAAAGTCAAAAAGCAGAGAGCCCTATTAGTAGGGATCATTTCCCAGTATCTTGCTGCTACAGTCTGGATACTACAGCCTCAGAACTGTGGTAAATGTACTCCATTAAGGATAGGAAGATGCACAATTTTGTGCATCTTTTTGTATTGCTCAACTCTGCAAAGAGGCAATGTACTCTAATGATCAAGATTCTGGGGTCAGACAGCTTGCACTTGAATCCCAGCTCTGATACTTATTCCCAGTATGACCTTGGAAAAGTTAATTAATTTCTCCTTACCTCAGTTTTCTAATCTGCAATGTGGAGCTAGTAATAGTGCTTGACTCATGGGTTTGTGTGAAGATGAATTGCATTAATTCCTATGAAGCCCTGGTACTGAGTGAGTGCTATAGAAATGTTTTCTGTGACTGTGATGCTTTACCATCTGCAAGGGGTACTCATGACCATTGGCCCACTTGGTCATTATAATTTATCTAAGGAACAAGCTCGCCCCATCTCCTGCATCTTCCTCCCAATCCCAGACAGAGCCCAGAGACAAGAGAAGGATGTTGATTTGTTTAAAGCCTGAAGAAGGACATTAGAAACTAAATTTGGGGAAAACAAATGGCTCTGCATATGAAAATGAGACGATTTTGAAGGAATGTGGCAGAAACAGTCATACCTGCCTAATTGTCCGTATGCCCCCTATGTTTCTCAACCCCCTTGTATATTGAGTGGCCTCATAGCTAACTAAAACCAATGAGTTGTGAGCAGAAGGAACATAGCAACCTCTGGGGCACAAGACTTGGTTGCTGCACTCTCCTCTCCCATCACAAAAACTGGGGAGATCCCATGTTAAGAAGGTGAAGCCTGGATTGCTGAGTTATACCTAGAAGAAGGCCATCCTGAAGACCTACAGTGGAATTGCATTTGTGAGCACTTTTGTTGAGTTAATCCATGATATTTTGGAGCTTTTTGTTACTATAGCATATCCTAGCCTAACCTGACTAATACAAAGGGGGTTTGTTCCTGAAAGAAAACAGCAAAGAACAGAGAAGATGTTCTTCTTCTGGCCAAGCCAACTGGGGTGGCTGGAAGTCTCTTAAAAAAAATAAATAATTTATAAAATGTTTAAGCTGTTTTGCATTGCTTTGATGTTAATGTCCTTTATCTCTCCTTTTCTGTTTCTATTTCATTCTGTTTTGTGTTTTATTTTGTAAGTTTTTGCACAGGGACAACAATTAAAGAAACAGACAACTCTGCATTTAACACCAGAAGACAACAGCATGGAATCCTGAGGTAGAAAGTTGGTGCTACACATGCTTATGATAATGTAATAATACATTCTCTCCAGATAGCTTAGAGGTACACAAAGCTTTCCATAGGTTATTCAAATCAATAATAGTCACTCTGATTATATCTTACAAGGTAGACTGACCCTAGATCATAAAAACCTGGGTAACAGATGAACAGTATTTAATATCAACTCACATTTACAGATGAAAGAAAAACAAACAAGATCCCAACAGACCAAGTAGTTTTCCCAAAGTCACACAGAAAAGAACGGGGTGAACTTGGGTCCAAAACTCAGATCTTTTGCACCTAATTCAATAAAATGCTCTAGTATACATATGTTGGCCATTCTCAGTAGACTCAAGGTCAACGATGATCACCATGTTGCTAAATCCAAAGGTAAATTCTCAGCCCTTATGGGTTTGACATATCTGCAGCCTTTGGGGCAATTGATTATTCCCTCTTCTTTAGAAAATTTTCTTCATTTGGCTTCCAGGACACAACGCTCTTTGTTTTCCTCCTACATTACTGGTTGCAACTTTTCAATCTCCTTTGCTGAGTCCTCCTCCTTTTCTCAATCTCAGTGGGAAGGTGCTTCAAAGTTCAGTCCTTGGACCCTTTTTCTCATCTCTGTGTATTCATTCCATTGATGAGTACATCTAGTTTCACAGCTTTAAATTCCATCTGTATGCTGATAAACTCAACAAATTTATAACTCCAGCCAGGACCTCTCCCTTGAACTTTAGAACCATATATCCAACCACTTACCTGGGATGCCATTTGCCTGTCTAATGGGCATTCACACATTTAATGTACCCCAGACTGAGCTCTAATCTTCATCTCTCATCCAACCTACTCCTGCACAGGTTTCTATATCTCAGTCAACTGCACTTCAATCCTTACTTTACCCAGCCCCCAAATTTGGAAACACCCCAACTATTCTCTTTCTCTCTCACCCACATCCAGCCTGGTAGTCAACCCTGATGGCCCTTCAGCAGCTCTAAAGAGCATGGCAGCAGCCATTATGACCTAAAAATTATCTTGCTCATCTGTATTCTTGTGTTAGCCTCTTCATTGGTCTCCCTGAGTCACCCTCTTCAAGTCTTTGCTCAAATGTCACCTTCAATGTGAAGCCTTCCTTAACCACCAAATTTTAAACTGATCAACCCCCTTTCCACTGACACTCCATAGGCCCCTTGTTCCAGAACTTAGAATATTTTATCATGTTGCACAACTCATTTAACTGTTTAATTGTATTCCATCTCCTTCCTAGAGCTCCTATGTGAGCTCTAGAAGGGATTTTTTTTAAACTACATCACCACGGCACAGAGAAGATACTCCATAACTTTTTGTTGAATGAGTGAATAGACAACCCTCAAGTATTCCCCAGCCTGACACCCCTAACCCTCTACTCTCAACTTCTAGTTACTGTCTGGTTGTTGAATTTCTTGGTTTTCCTCACCCCTCAGATGTTTCACCTGATGTCCTGTGAGACCGTGTGCCTGGCTACTATGTTCCCTCCTTTGCTTCTTTTTTTTTTTAAATAAATGATTTTTTATTTAAGCCACTGAGGTTTTTTTGTTTGTTTGCTTTGTTTTATTTATTTATATATATTTTTGGCTGCATTGGGTCTTTGTTGCTGCACGTGGGCTTTCTCTTATTGTGTTGAGTGGGGGCAACACTTCGTTGTGGTGTGCAGGCTTCTCATTGCGGTGGCTTCTCTTTGCAGAGCACGGGCTCTAGGCACATGGGCTTCAGTAGTTGTGGCGCATGGGCTTAGTTGCTCCACAGCGTGTGGGATCTTCCCAGACCAGGAATTGAACCCATGTCCCCTGCATTGGCAGGCAGAGTCTTAACCACTTCACCACCAGGGAAGTCCCTTCCTTTGCTTCTTAAACAGCCTTCCAGGCTCCTGTGGCAACAAAAAGAAAAAAGTTTTGCCCCCTCACCAGGATCATTCTCTGCTTCTCTGAAATGGATTGGAAACCTCATGGTCCAGCTAATTGTTTTCCTTTGTCATGACATTTCTCCTGACTATGCCAACCCCTATTGACCTCCCCCATTTCTGAATGATTTGGAGGCATGTTTGATAGTAATAATAAATATTTACATGATTAAATGTTGTAACAATAATATTAAGGAGATATTATTCATACCCATTTTACCCACAAGGAGGCCCAGAGAAGTTAGACTACTTATCCAAGTTACAAAGAGTAAAAATTCAAATGCAGGCAGGTCTAAATTCAAATCTTGTGTCCTGAAGTCTGTCACACTTAACTGTGAGAACCAAAGTTAAATTCTTGGCCCTTTCTAATTATTTCCTGAAGGTGAGACCCAAGTTCCCTAGTGGCTCAAGTACAAGAACTGTCCTACTCCTGGTCTGTTAATCTGAAACCTCTATGGGGCCCAGCACATTTATGGCTTAATGGAGACTTCTTGCCAAATTCACCAGATTTGGTGACTTTTGTTTGGGTAGGAGAGGAAACAGGACAACTTTCAGATCCATTACACAAAGAAAGAGCACCCTGGTGAGAAAGTGCCCCATGAGGGAGCCAGGCAATAAGCCTCTTGCTCTCTTCCCATCCTGCTTCACTCCTGCACTTGGCGGAAAACAAAATGGCACAGAGCTGTTCATTACTATAGGAAGAGAAAAGATAGGTATGCTTGCTCATTTTCCAACCAAATGATTTTCTGCTCCTTAAGTGACCTTTTCAGGCATTATTATGAGGGTCTCAGACACCTCTGGAATCAGCTGATACAAATTCATCCATCCACCTACCACCCACTGACCAATGTTTGTTTATTGATGCCTACCTGCGTACTCAATCCCAGGGGAGATACAAAATTTCTTCTTTGTGTTACCAGATTACAAATAAGCTGGTGCAAGTGACAAGTCAGAGAGCAAGATAAGTTACTGTCTCCATGCACTGTGCTTTACAGTTTATAAAGCATGTTCTCATACATCTTATCTTAACTTTAACATCTCCTGGCTGCAGACACTGTATCAATGAAGAGCTCGGTCCAAGATCATAGAGTAAGTATGCAGATATTCAAAGTTCAAACCCAGTTTTCAGACTCTAAGTCCAGTGCTCTTTGCACCAATCCAATTACATGGATCCAATTACACACCAGCCAATTACATCCTAATCCCTACCTAAGTGATAGAAAATAGGTGGAGTCTGCTCTGATCTCCTTCATGAAAGCCGACACTCAACCACAAGCTGGGAATGCTCTTACTTATCACTGAGGGCTGCCACCTTGCCTTGGACATGGTTGTAATCCCTAGAAGACAGAGAAAACTCCTGTAAGGAGCAATGCTCAGCAATACTCTCCCTTAGCCACGAAGTCTTCCCCAGCTGCTCCAGCCACACACACCTGACTCCTCTCCAAACCAAGTACAAATTTAGTGCTCAATAACCATGTGCTGGTTGAGGGAATATAGACCAAGTGTGACTGTGGGCTACAGCATCTCTTACGGTCATGATCTCTATCCAAACTTCTTCCCTTTATGATCTCATCCCTCCTCTTGACTGTGGGACACAGGCCAGCCTTTGGAATAAGAGGTGGTTCTGGCATGTTTGTGTCTATGGGCATTCGATGTCTTTCAGTGGCCAGGAGAATCAACCACAGACTCTTCAAACATAACTTCCAACTTTGCTTCTCTAACGTCCAACTTCGTGATAAAATGGAAAATCCTACACCCCCTTGCTGGCCAGAGTGCCAGCCCTTCCACCCTGAAACCATCTCTCCGTCCTTGATGTCAACTGTCAACATCTCAAACCAGGGCTTGGGACTTTGCCACATGGGATGCCTTTGGTTAGTGACTCAACACAGCGTGGTTTGGGTGGATTTAGTGCAATCTATAAGGATTGCAGAGAGCTGTTTAGGGAGGGTAAAGTGTCTGCCCCCAGTCAGGCAGACAGTCCACGCCCAGCCAAGAAGAAAGCTAAAAGAGTCACCACTCCCACTGCATGTTCTAACCACTAGACTGAGCTCCCGTTGCTTGACAAAAATGATTTGCTTTTAATTAAAATAGGAGCATAAATTATTTTTATCCCTGTATTATTGGGTGGTAAGTAAATTCACAGTAACTCACTGGATTTTTAAAAATCTATTTTAAATATAAACACACTGCCATATTTTCTGTGGGTTTGAAAGCTTATGTTAAGTTTGCAAATAAGTCAACTCCATAAAGATAACATCTTTCCCTAAAAAATGTGTTGCAATCTAATAGCATGCTATGGAAAATTAACATCTTATTAACAACATACATGAACCATCCCTCAGTTGAAAAGGTGCAGAGTCGACCTGTGTTCCTTACTGGCCCCCGAGCCCAGGTTGACTGACATGGCAGCCTCCAAACTGTCTCCCTCCTCTGGGGGTGTTCTCTGCACCCCTCACAGGACTGTTATTTT